>NC_045558.1:122890367-123202867 GCF_009769535.1 Thamnophis elegans
TTCCTTCCTTTCCTCCTTCCCTCCCTTCTTTCTCTCCTTCCCTCCCTCCCTCCCTTTCATCTATCCTCCTCCCTTCTCTCCCTCCCTTCCTTTCCTTCCCTCCCTCCCTCCATTCCTTCCTTCTCATTCCTTCCCTCCCTTTTATCTGTCCACTTCTTCCTCATTCCCTCCTTCCCTTCCCTATCCACTTCCTTCCTTTCCTTCCAATACCCTCCCTCCCTTTTATCTCTCCCCTTCCTTCCTTCCTTCCTCCCTTTCCTTCCTTCCTTCTCTCATTCCCTCCCTTCCTTTTATCTCTCTACTTTCCCCCTCCCTCCCTTCCTTTCTCCCTTTCATCTGTCCCCTTCCTTCCTTCCTTCTTTCCTTCATTTCTTCCAGGTGTAACTGATCATGGCATCAACGGAGCGGGACAAAGAGAAGAAAACAGACTCAAATGCCCAGTTTCAGGCCACCATAGGTGAGGAAGGGAGGGGAACCTGCCAAACCTGCAAACATGAAATGCGTCTGTATCCATCTGACCCTCAGCAGCACATGGCCAGCAATGCCCCTGAGAGCACCATAGAGTCTTCTGGGTCCCAGACGGGTGAAGAACATAGAATTTCAGAGGATTGTGGTCTTGCAAACACCATATTCAAGAAGACAAGAGGTAACAGAGCTTCTGCTATGTTTGCTCACCCATAACCATTTTCTGCATTTCCGCATCTATTGCATTGAGGCTTTATTTTGTGTATCTATTTTATTTATGCATCTCATTCGTCATTTGTCTCATCTTCAAGAAGTTCCTGAGACTATTTTGATCCTAAGAATTTCTTGGGGGGGGGGGGAGATAAGAATTATTTAAAGTCACAGTTTTGAAGAAAGTGAATGACACATGTGGTGCTAAGCTGTCTAGCCACAGTTTCTGGAGTATTTATGATTGTCTGGCTGTTTGCAAAAACACTGTGCTTAGGCCAAGCTAACTATACGGCTAGAACAATATATCAGTGGGACAGAAGTTTTGTATTCTGAGCTTTTGGACTCATGCTGGAGCCCATCCAGAGAGAACTTCTCTAGCCTAAAGAGTTACCTCCAGCAGGAATCTGAAAGCTCAGAAGAAAGTACCTCTGATCCTGGTGACCGACCCAGATTGGATCCTGCATAAATGGTGTTATTTATTTATTTAAAAATAAATTACCTTAGCCTGTACAGATACATTTCGACTTACAACAGTTCATTTAACGACCATTCAAAATTACAACGGCATTGAAAAAAGTGACTTGTGACCGTTTTTTGCGCTTACAACTGTTGTCGCATTCTCATGTCCGCACGATCAAAATTCAGATGCTTGGCAACTGGTTCATACTTACGACTGTTGCAGTATCCTGGGGTCATGTGACCGTCTTCCGCTGCCTTCTGACAAGCAAAGTCAATGAGGAATCCAGATTCACTTAACAACCATGTGACTAACTTAAATGCAATGATTCGCTTATCAACTGTGGCGAGAAAAGTCTTTTAAGAGAGGAAAAATTCACTTAATGTTTCACTTAGCAGAATAAATTTTGGACTGAATAATGGCCATAACCTGAGAACTACCTGTATCAGTTTTATTTTTTTTAAAAAAAATTTACATTTAAAATAAAGGCTAGAATAATACTTTCTGGGCTAAATAAATAAATATCAAAATCTATGGCTAGAGAAAGCTCAAGTATGGACAGTTGCTTCCTAGCCCTATTCTACTTACCAAGAAAAGAAAGGATTGATGTTTGATGTTGATGTTTAATAAATTTATAGGCCACCCAATCCCGAAGGACTCTGGGCAGCTTACAACAATGCATTTAAAAAATAGAAAAGTTAAAAACACAAAAACATAGATTAAAAAGACCGCAACATACACCCAATCTAATCAGGGCTGGAACTCAAAACATGAGTTCAACAGCCCAGGGCCTGTCGGAATAGCCAGGTCTTAATAGCCTTTCGGAAGGCCGTGAGAGTGGGTAGGGTCCGGATCTCTGGGGGCAGTTTATTCCAGAGGGTCGGAGCGGCTACAGAGAAGGCCCTCCCCCGGGTGGTTGCCAGCCGACATTGTCTGGCTGACGGCACCCGGAGAAGGCCCACCCTGTGCGATCTTATCGGTCGTTGGGAAGTATGTGGCAGAAGACGGTCTCGCAGATATCCGGGTCCTAGGCCATGTAGGGCTTTAAAGGTAATGACCACAGCTGTGGTTCAGGAGTCCATTTTCCATGAATATTGGCTTGTCAAGGTTGAAACATTTTGGTTTAGCACCTCAAGAGAAGAGAACCTGCCTCAGGTTTTCTTCCCCCTCTTCAATCAGGCTCCGTTTAAGTTGTTTTTTGCACTCAATGCTTTTGTCTGTGCTCTTTTTTAGCCAATGGCGGGATGAAGCTCCCGAAGGCCTACCAGGGTGGGAAACATCGGAGCGTGAGGCCCTCAGCGATGAGCTCAGTGATGTCCTCATTTATCTGGTTGCGTTGGCAAACAAGTTCCACGTGGACCTCCCTACGGCTGCTCTCCGTAAAATAGAGAAGAACCACCTTAAATACCCAGCCAAGCGTGTCTCTGGTTCCTCAAAGAAATACACAGAGTATCAGGAATAAGTATGGAACTTATCTCTTCCTGGATGGATGAGAAGAAAAATCACTCCCTGGCTCCTAGAAGATGCTCTTTTCAAGATTTAGGACTTCTTTGGGATGAACAGTTCAAAATGACCCCTGATTGACTCTTGACTTTGTGGGGTGGATCCAGCAAGCTCTGATAGGCAAACAGACCTGTTGTGGCAATCTCTGCTTTTTTTGTTCATTTATCGTTTCTTTTCTTTCGCAAAGGAGATTGGGCCACCCAGGAAATGTTAGGCTTCAATTCCATCACCCTGAGACCATGTTGGCTAAGGGTCATTGGAGTTGATGTCCAGCCACAGTTGAAAGGCTGCAGGTTCTCCATCCCAAACTTCAAGAGTTGCAGATGGATGCACAGTTGTGCAGAGGAAACTCTCACATCGGTCATTTACAGAGAAACATGTCCCCTTCCTTGTGGAGGTGTATCCATCATAAAAGTGCAAGGAGCTTTTCATAAACTCTGCTTTCTTAGTGAGGCCAGATTCTTCTCTCCAACTCGTGGCTGTGGTTTAGTTTAGTTTTTAAAGAAAAATAGGTGGCCACCATTTTGACCTGAGTAATTGACGATTTCTTCCTGTCTGCACATTCTTTCCAATAGGATTACCCTCCTCAAGGTGTAGATTACGCCTCATTTGGTATTCCCTTTGAGTCTTAAAAACAGGGGGCATTTTTGAGGGGGAAAATGGCGAGAGGCTGAAGAATGAAGTGGCTACATTACAAGGCTACTGTTGTAAAATAATAAAATTTCAAGGGTTTGCCAAATACACCTTCTCTGTGTGGAGTCATTTGCTGCTACAAAGTGGGCAAAAAGGAAGGGGGATGTCATGGTGCACATGTGTCATCCCCTTACATGCACATAACAGTACAATGCATAGGCAGCACATGCGTGTATGCTATTGCAACATAGGCGCAGAAACTGGAGTACGTTTATGAGGTTGTAGCACAAATGCCATGAAGTGGGATATATTTTGGATAGAAATGGATACCTATTTTCTTCTTTAGCACTTTAGTATCCCCTCCATCATATTGCTATTCTTAATTTTCTCTGGTGAAATATAAAGATTCCAGGTTGAGGTCAATCCTGATGACTTGGTGTCCAAATTAGGAATTTTTTGGGGGGAGGGGGGGCAATGATACAGGCTCTCATGGCTTTTTTCTAGGACATTTTCCAGCTCAAACATGATGATGCTGGAAAATCTCCCTTCCAAGCTAAGGTGTCTGACACTGCAGTGCTGAAATCTGAGTGAGATTTATCTGATCTATCCCAGGTCTAGAGTTTAAAGCACACAGGATCTCAATAACAAAAAGTTTTCTGGGAGAAAGAAAAGGGAAAAATATGAATTATTCACACCTAACACACCATTCAGGAGTTCAGGACAACCACACTCCCAATATTGCTGATCTACAACTCCCAGCAACCCCCAGACTTGGACCTGCTTCCAGGGGATGCTGGAAGTTGTAGATCAACAATACTAAGAATTCCAGAGGTTGATCAACCCACAGCACCAATTTACTAACATCTGATAGTCTCAGCTTTAGCTGGGGATCACACATCGCCTTCACGTTGACTCCTGAAGTCTTCCCTTCCTCTGTTATTAGAAAAAGAAACTTTATTTTATTGAAATCAACACTTGTTTGGAGAGGGCAATTCAGTCTGCAGGGTTCCTATTGACTTGCTATATAGGGCAACCGTAAATTGTTTTATAGGGAAATAAACTTCCAATAGAAGAAAATTAAATAAGTGAACTAAATTTTTATTTTCCTCCCCACTTGAATATATAAGAAGAAGGATTTTTCTCCACACATTGAAAGTTTCCAAAAGTGTTTCAACAATCTCCCCATCAGATAGGATGGATGAATATCCATTACAAGCTATTTAAATTTAACTAATTATTTTTAAAAAATATTTATCCTGCCTTTTTAATTTCCCAAATAGCTCAAGGAAGCGAACATATCCAACCCAGCTTCCTCCTTCTACTTTCCCCACGAGACAACTGATCAGAAAAAGCCACTTGCCTAAAATGATCTAGGGTCTCCTGCTTGAGCAGGGGTTGGACTAGAAGACCTCCGAGGTCCCTGGCTTTCAAAGTTAAGGCAGGATTTGAACTCACAATCTCCCGCTGATTGATAGAAAAGGGGAAGACTTGATGAAAAGTGGAAATTAAAGGCTTATATTGAGGCCATGGCTGCAGCAGATTACCTTTTTATAAAGGGGAAAATAGATATTTTAAAATCTTTTCTCCCCGCCCCCAGATATTCCGCATACTAGGCTTTGGTTCCATCTACTATATTGTTTTCTCCCTTTCCCTTACGTCTTCTCTGATTGGATGAGATCAGGCGCAGATGCCCGCCCCTCTAACTTCCTTCTCTTTTGATTGGTTAGGAAACTAGGCGCGAGTTTTGATGGCTCCCTTCGAGCGATCGCGACTGCTGACGTCATGCTCCTGCTACCCAATGAGGGCCCATTGGACTGGCTCTTGTTGATTGGCGGAGAGAGAGAGTGAACCCGGGGAAAAAAAAACTACCCGCGACCTACTGCTCCTGGCGTGTGTCTCGCGTGCTTTCTTTTTTGGGGGAGCCTTCGAGTGGCTCGGAAGAAATTCAGGTGAATTTGAATGCTTTTTTAAAAAATTCATTTAGCTAGCATGAGACATACTGGGGGTGGGTTTAACTCTTCAATAATAATCGCACAGAAAACGAGACTTCGTCTAGTGCTTGATTGAATTTCATGGAATGTATGGCTACCGAATCTGGTTTGCAAAACTCCCTGCAAATTCTAGAGAGCGGGAAGAAGGTCCTGCATGTTTAACAGCTGCAGTGATTCTCTCAACAACTCTGGCAAAATTCACTTAACAAGTGTCTGGCTTAGCAACAGGAATTTTGGGCTTAGTTGTAGTTCTAAGTCGAGGACCAGCTGCATAAGTTTTTGTTTAATATAGGAAATGAGTTACAGGAGAATGTCTGAAACAGTATCTCTTGTTTTTGGCAAACCACTTTGTGAGAGTGGCTTGCATTGATGATACAAGCATTCTCACAATCCGATGGACCACTTCACGAATCTCTAATTCCTAGGCTGCTTTGGCAATGAGACACACACACACTGCAGACTGGGTGAAAATGGTGGTTTCTGGCTAAACCAGAACACTTTTTATTAGGAAAGTTCAAAGAAGCTAGTCAGCAGTTTAATACAAACAAAGGATCTCACAGTATGTTACAAATCACTTCTTGATTACACATTCTGGCAGAAAGGCAGGGAGGAGGGACAAAAGGTACTCTTTGATAAGGGGAAATGAGGAGGTATGGAATTGTAAATCACATAAAGTGCTACATTTCAGCCTAGGCATATGGAGTCTTGTTACATGAGGCGGCAAAAGGATGCAAGGCTAATTCTGTGTGTTTATATCTCAGATAATAGAGGCCTCTCATCTCTGTGTGTATCTGTGTATTGCTATTCACATAGACACTCGAAATGAATTCGGCTTCCTTATCTAAAAGCTTTCCCAGGACTGTTTTTTCCATATGGCTCTTGGCAAATGTTCACTGGGATTCTTTGATCCAGATAGATATTCTATCCTATCCTATTGATCCCAGCTAATTTCACCCAGCCAATTATGGGGTAGTTTCCCACATCTCCTCCTTTTTTATTTTTTAAATGGAAGCAATTGCCATGGGTTGTTTCTTTCTCACAAATCCCCCTTCCATTGGATATCCAGGGATTATTAATTCTGATGTATTGACACTTATTAATAATGCGTGATGCTTCTGGATAGCAGCGTCCGCAATACTCTGCATAGTGGATCTCAATAATGGTATTATGCATGGCAACATAGTTAATCCCAAAAATATCATTCCGATAAAAAATAAACCTTGCTTCCAATTGTTAAAAATACCTCCAAGCCAACCATCAGTGTCCAATATGCCTTTCCAAGTTTGTACAGGAACATGTGCAGTTTATATCATAGTTCGAGTTATTTTTTCTATCACAATTCCAGAATCATCAATTTGTATACAACAATTACTAAGATTAAATTTACCACACACTCCGCCTTCGGCAGCGAGCAAATAGTCTAAGGCTAAACGATTTTGCATAATATAAGTTCTTGACAATACACTTTCTTTTGCAAGCTTAGTTAATGCCAATGCAGTTTCATTTGTAATTATTTCTAATACAGCTTGTAATCTAATAATGCGATTTATCATGTATATAGGCGTTCTATATCCCCACGAACCGTCTTGTGCCCACGTCGCAGGATCATAGTATGCAATAATTCTCTCAGGGGGCCACTCATCATCCTTCCAGTTACCTATTTTTATCCCTTTAGAGAGATCTATTGTACGTTTACGTCTTTCAAGAGTATCATATACAGGGACTCCCAATTTCTGTTTTTTCTCTATAGGCATTAGGAAGAATGATGGTTGAATCGCCCCCAAGATGCATGACCCATACCACCCCGCGGGTAACATATTATAGGCAAAATTACCACATATCCAATATAACCCATCAGGTGAATTCCACACAATAGTATCATTTTCAGGGTCTGAAAGTCCTCGTAACTTAGTTACTTCCAGCAATGAGTTTTCAGGTTTGGTCATATTAGTTTGTGAAACCCAAGTGTTATTTTCCCACTCATTAGAACATTTCAAAAATCCCATAGGTTTATTTCTTTTAGTCTGATTATTTTTATTTCTGGTATAACATATGTGACCTATTATATGAGAGGTAACTTGCCAGGTTTCATTGAAGTTGTTATTAAAGGTGAAGTTCCCTTTCCATTGTGCTATTTCAGTATAATTTGCTTCTTGTACATGCCATGGCCAGCGATCTCCCATAGTGGTTCCTCCACATACAAAACAATTTTTTAACATAAGTTCTGTAGCAACTTCTTGAGCCAAATTAATAAACATATTTTTTGCTTTTGGAGGTGTAGGTAGATCGTTAAGTTTAGCAATCTCCTGCTCATAACTCCAAAAAAACTTTACAGGTTGATTTGTCAATTTTGTTGCTTCAGTCTTTACAATAATATATCCATAAGGATCCTTTCCTGCTTTATCTATACCAATACCATAATGATAGTATCGGGTACCTAAAGTACCTGCTACCTGCGCAGAAAGGCAGAGTGGTGTGCAGTGATGGGATTGACAATCAGTAGTGACTGGAGTAATAGAAAGATCGAAATTGTTAGGTCCATAGCCACTTGTATACCAATATACACTCGGTTGGGTATAGCCTCCATGTGCTGAAAGTGTCGAGCGAGTGAATAAATATCTATGGTTTTGGATGTATGATTGTTCCCACGACTGTCCTCCACAGGTTACCCCTGCGGATCCTGTTCCTTGCCCTATAGCAATTGCTAAACATGTATCAAAACAAACAGTAATGGGTGCCATTCCCTTTGAAACATTATGGGCTATGTACCCTGATAATCTTTGTGCTGTAAGAAATTGATGTTTTAAACTAGATCCTCCTTTATAGCCATAAACATAGATGCTACTTGTTATAGGTCCTACCGCTTTTGGTTCATAACATTGTATCCCATTTGGTGTATAGCATTGATTGTATTGTGTATTGTTATGTGTGCATGGTGGTATTAAGGTTCCATTGCATTCAGGTTTCATAGTATAATATATTAAGGTCATGGAAATTTTTGTGCCTTGTTTGGTTTTTTGTAAACAGGCTGTGCAAATGTCCTCTTTTATCTCTCTTTTTGTTAGGTGGTGAGAGTTGTCTCCTCCTATCTCTTGTTGATAACTCAATAGTGTTAAGAACCACTCACTAACTGGGGGAAATTTTATACTTGCTCTTGAAGTTACTTCTGTTTTTATCATTTTATTAGGTAACCCTTTTTGGTATTGTGTGCATTGATACCAACCTATAGAATTTTCTGTGATTCTTATTCTAATATGTGAAGAGCAGCCATTCTCTTTCGGGTGTGAAATACCTCTCACATTTTGGAATGCCTTTTTGAATTTTGCAGGCAAAAATTGCCATGTAATTAAACACGCTGCAGCTGGATTTTTCAAATAACAAGTTAAGGTAACTTGTGTATTGGCTTCTCCGTATGTATTGTGAGGGTAGATGCATATCCCTTGAGAATTGCAGTTTTCCCCATTGGAGTATGGAATGATCGCTCTTTTTGAGCGGTTGTGTGTGAAAGGAATTTCTTGAATATCCTCCACTATTCCCTTCTTATTTTTGCGTTCATATTCACATGCCCCCCATACAATTAAAAGCATAATTCCCATCCCCAACATCATTAGCAAAAGGTGCAACAGAAAATGCTTACAAGACATCGGAGGAGCCCAAAAATCCCAAAATCCCATTTCCTGTCCAGGCGACGGTCCTCTGAAAAATGGGCATCGGGGCTGACGTACTCTGGGAACATATGACCGGCCAACGACCTGTTCCGGATGGATTTTCATCTTGAGTACTAGATATCAAAAGAGGGGTCAAGAGATTTTACGTGATAATGGTTATAAAAAAGATTGTCAATAGTTTGTTGTACTGTTGGTGTGATACGGAGTTCAGTGTGATACGGGAGGGATCGGTGTAGTTAAAATATTTCTGAAGATACTGTTCAATTATCACAATGTCACACGGGATCCTGCAGTCAACGCACAGCTCACAGGAATAACAGTGGGAGCAGCAGCAATTCTAGTCGTCTGTTGTTTGAAACAAAAGGGATAGGCTTGCTTCGGGATCCTTTTTATCATCTGTCTTCACTGGTCTCTCATGAAACGGTCGTACGCATCTTCCAGGAACCCACAACACTCTGTCCGGGAGTTGCACGGCAGCGTATCCACGTCCCCAGGTAACGAGCTCCACTGGGCCCTTCCACTGAGGGTCTGGCAATTGTCTGTAATAAACAAGAGGGCGGGGAGAAACTACGCTATGCTGAAAATGTCTTTCCCCAGCTGTGGAAGCTATGGGTGAGCCTGTAAGATTCAAAAAATTCTGTGTGTATAAGGCTTTACTCAAACGGTTTTGGATTTCAGGCAGCCCTATCTTAAAGGGGCCTTGCTGCTTATCAAGCATCATTTTTAGTGTTAAATTTGCTCTTTCTACAATTCCTTGTCCTTGGGAATTGTATGGGATGCCAAATTTATGGACAATTTTCCATTGATCACAAAAGGTAGCGAATGCAGCGCTACTGTATGCGGGTCCATTGTCTGTTTTAATCTCCAGGGGGCTTCCTAAAACTGAAAAAGAGCGCATACAATGGTTGATCACTTGTTTGGTTGTCTCCCCCCGCTGTGGGCTTGCAAAAATAAAACCTGAAAAGGTATCCACTGTGACATGAATATATTTCCAGGGTGCGAAAGAAGGGTATTGTGTGATATCCATTTGCCATATCTCACAACGCTTAATTCCTCGGGGGTTAACTCCCATAGGAATTGCGTTACCTTGCCTGCTACAGGTTGAGCACTGCTGGATAATCGCTACAGCCTCAGTTTTTGAAATTCCAAACATCTTCACTAAGGCTTTTGCATTTTGATGAAAATACTCATGGCTTTCCCATGGAGTTGCAAATCCAATAAAACTTTCCCTAGCGGCTTTGTCTGCATAATCATTTCCCTCTGTTAGCATACCAGGAAGTGACTGGTGACTCCTAATATGAGCCACAAAATATTGAAATTTTCTATCAACAATTAATTGCTGTAACTGTAAAAACATATCTAACAATTGCTTATCTAGGGCTGGTGAAAGATAGGCATCAAACAAGTTATTAATCACTTGGTAAACATACAATGAATCCACAATTAAATTAAATGTTTGGTCTTTTAATTTCTCAAATGCTAATATGGATGCAGCCAACTCAGAACGCTGTGCTGAACTCTGAGGGTGTGTGTGGTAAGTCACCCACTGTCCTGAGATTTGATACACACATGCACCTCTGTTCTTAGTTCCGTCAGCGAAAACTGTGACTGCATTTTTAATTGGCAGTTTACTTTGTAAGGAAGTCAATTGTAAATGTTGTAGATTCAGTAACAAAAACCTATAATCTGTGGGATAGTGGTATTTAATTGTCCCTAAATAGTCACTTAAGGCCAATTGAAGTGCATCTGATATTTGAAAATATTTTTCCCACCAAGGTAGTGGATATGGAACGTAAAAAGTTTCTGGATCCGTTCCCAGTATAGCTCGAGCTCTCTCTCTTAACTTTATAATTATCTGGGATAACAATAGAGGTTTTGTTGAAACTGTTCTCCCCGGGCTGTTTGCTAAGTGTATCCATTCAATCACTAACACTTTGTTCTGTTGTGTTTGCAACAAACACCCTGTGGGCAAGTTTTTGGTATTGAAAATAGCAGCTGAGATAGGAACGTGTGAAACCATCCTGTCTACCCAAGTCTTTGTTAGGGCTGCCTCAATCACCTGAATACACTCTTTTTCTTTGTCCCCTATGGTTAGTATAGCAGCAGGCTCCTTTCCTCCTGCCAGCAATGCAAATAAGGGTTGTAATTGACTCGTAGTTAATCCCATGTAGGGACGTGCCCAGTTAATTGAACCCAAATATTGTTGTAACTGCACCAACTACATTTATCCATTTCAGGTAGTTTTGGAATTAGCTTCATTAAAGGGTCCATTTCATTTATTCTTAATACAAAACATTCATTACCATCAGTTCAAAAAGCTATACGTAAGCCAATGAGCTCTATTTTCTTACTGTCTCTCTCCCTCTAGGTCTGAAAGCAGTTACACACACACTTCTTTCTCTCCCCCCTTCTCCTGTTTCCTTCCAAGGAAAGACTCAGGGGGAAAGGAAGGGGGGGAATGGCTGGGTGTTAACCTCTTACAATCTCTCCTTTGTTCTCACTCTGCCTTCTCTAAACAAGCTTGGAAATGATAACACGCAAGCATACACACATACCATTAAACAACTTTGCAACTTACTGTTTCTTTATATAAAAGAAATCAAAGTACGTGCATACCAACTTTTACCATTTAACATATATTAACACTGCAATCAAACTGCTTGTGTAAATTAACTTCACATGCAAAATCCTTTGTCATGCATTCTTCAAACAGCGAGGAATTTCAGAGAGCAGTTTAAATCCTAACTACTCTTCTCACCCTTACGGCTTCAAGCCAAAGCCCATTTACAAACTTCAAAACATCAATTTAATTCAATTCTCCTCTTTCTCTTTACCTCTATTCACTTTCTTTTCTTTCTCTCTACCTCTCTCTCACTCTTTTTTCACTCTTTCTCTACCTTACTCCAAAGTTAGGGTTGCCCCAAACTGAGACAACAAATCTCTCCCCCACAAATTAACATGCAATTTTAAAACAACCGGTCGGATACGTGCCTTAATCACAGAACCTGGGATGGACACCTAAGAATTTTTTTAACAGACATTACATCAAAGTAATCAAGTCCAATTACCTAGGTCTTCCCATTCAGTCAGGCTTTACCTCATTACTTACTAAATTTCTTACTTTTCTTTTAAAAGACAACTATTACAGCTGCAACAATTTTCATCTGATGGTGGCCAGAAAGTCAGCAAATTTGTTATAAAATTGAACACTTTAAAATCCCTGTCTTTTGGATTGAAGACATCTTATCTACAATTACCTTGAGGGTGCACAAAAACTTAGGCACACATTCATGCACTCACAAAAACATTTTTTCTCCATTCCAATTCAGATCTGACACGGGCTTTTGTAATTAGAGCTGCAAAAGGTGCAGGTTTCTGAGAAATGAAACATCTGTGAAAAAGTTTCAGGTGCTCAGGCAGAAGAATGTGCTTAAAGCAATCAGAAGAAAAATTAGATGAGTCAGTAAGAAAGGAGTAACAAGAACTCCTTGAGACAAGAAATGAAATAGAGGTAGCCGGAATCACCGGAAGAAATAGGAAAAGCCTGGCAGATTCACTTGCCAAAAGATTGAAATAAAAAGAAAGATAAGAAGCAGTCTTTTGTGTGAGGCTGGCTAAATGCCCCCCGACTATGAGTCAGGTTGGAAAGCAGGCAGAAGCGTCTTCTAATAAAAAAGGGTGAAGCCAAAATCTTACGAGATATAAGATCCCTGTGGGGATACATGATTAAGGGAGTTGCCCACATTTTGGACAAGGAGTTTTTGCTCCCGGGGCTCTACATTGATTTTTAAAATGTCCAGTTTTTCCACAATTAAAACAATTTCCCTTTCTAGGGCCTTTAGGTTTTTGATTATTTTGGCTAATTACTAGCGCATCAGCCACCAGTTGCGTCTGATAGGCAACTGATATCATTAGTTCTTTTCTGGCTAATGCGTTACTAATTTCCCTATTTATTACTTTTTGCAATTTTTCTATAACCTCTGTTGCTACCTCTTCACCATGATGCAAACAAAGGGCAGTGAAAACAGTCTTCCAATTTATCAATATGGATGGAGGTGCTCTAGGCTCCTCATATAAATAAGAACCTATACCTGTCCATGTTTTAATATCCAATAATCCATATGGGGGATATAATGGACAGTTTTGCCAAATATATTTCAATAATTCCTGAACCCCTTTTTTTGTAGGAAGTTTACCTCTATTCTTTAATATAATTTTGTGATCTCCAACTATTTGTCTAATTTCCTTAAGGTGAGCGATCTGCTCTTTAGACAAATGTCCAATTTCCTTAAGGCGAACCACCTGTCCTTTAGATAAATCTGTCCCCATACTTACGGATTGGCCTGGGTAAGAGATGGGGGTGTTGGGCACGCGATGAGTCCGTCCGACCTGTCCGGGCCTCCCTGCGTCGCACCTCAACTGATTCCTGGCGTTGTGAAATGAATCACGTCGAGGTCACCACTTGTGAGAGTGAGCTTGCATTGATGATACAAGCATTCTCACAATCCGATGGACCACTTCACGAATCTCTAATTCCTAGGCTGCTTTGGCAATGAGACACACACACACTGCAGACTGGGTGAAAATGGTGGTTTCTGGCTAAACCAGAACACTTTTTATTAGGAAAGTTCAAAGAAGCTAGTCAGCAGTTTAATACAAACAAAGGATCTCACAGTATGTTACAAATCACTTCTTGATTACACATTCTGGCAGAAAGGCAGGGAGGAGGGACAAAAGGTACTCTTTGATAAGGGGAAATGAGGAGGTATGGAATTGTAAATCACATAAAGTGCTACATTTCAGCCTAGGCATATGGAGTCTTGTTACATGAGGCGGCAAAAGGATGCAAGGCTAATTCTGTGTGTTTATATCTCAGATAATAGAGGCCTCTCATCTCTGTGTGTATCTGTGTATTGCTATTCACATAGACACTCGAAATGAATTCGGCTTCCTTATCTAAAAGCTTTCCCAGGACTGTTTTTTCCATATGGCTCTTGGCAAATGTTCACTGGGATTCTTTGATCCAGATAGATATTCTATCCTATCCTATTGATCCCAGCTAATTTCACCCAGCCAATTATGGGGTAGTTTCCCACACCACTTTATTAAACCCTTCCTCCTCTCCTTCCCTTTCATCTGTCCACTTCCTTCCTTCCTATCCTCCTTTCTCTCCTTCCCTCCCTCCCTTTCATCTATCCCCTCTCTCCCTTCCTCCCTTTCCTTCCTTCCTTTCCTCCTTCCCTCCCTTCTTTCTCTCCTTCCCTCCCTCCCTCCCTTTCATCTATCCTCCTCCCTTCTCTCCCTCCCTTCCTTTCCTTCCCTCCCTCCCTCCATTCCTTCCTTCTCATTCCTTCCCTCCCTTTTATCTGTCCACTTCTTCCTCATTCCCTCCTTCCCTTCCCTATCCACTTCCTTCCTTTCCTTCCAATACCCTCCCTCCCTTTTATCTCTCCCCTTCCTTCCTTCCTCCCTTTCCTTCCTTCCTTCTCTCATTCCCTCCCTTCCTTTTATCTCTCTACTTTCCCCCTCCCTCCCTTCCTTTCTCCCTTTCATCTGTCCCCTTCCTTCCTTCTTTCCTTCATTTCTTCCAGGTGTAACTGATCATGGCATCAACGGAGCGGGACAAAGAGAAGAAAACAGACTCAAATGCCCAGTTTCAGGCCACCATAGGTGAGGAAGGGAGGGGAACCTGCCAAACCTGCAAACATGAAATGCGTCTGTATCCATCTGACCCTCAGCAGCACATGGCCAGCAATGCCCCTGAGAGCACCATAGAGTCTTCTGGGTCCCAGACGGGTGAAGAACATAGAATTTCAGAGGATTGTGGTCTTGCAAACACTATATTCAAGAAGACAAGAGGTAACATAGCTTCTGCTATGTTTGCTCACCCATAACCATTTTCTGCATTTCCGCATCTATTGCATTGAGGCTTTGTGTATCTATTTTATTTATGCATCTCATTCGTCATTTGTCTCATCTTCAAGAAGTTCCTGAGACTATTTTGATCCTAAGAATTTCTTGGGGGGGGGGGGGAGATAAGAATTATTTAAAGTCACAGTTTTGAAGAAAGTGAATGACACATGTGGTGCTAAGCTGTCTAGCCACAGTTTCTGGAGTATTTATGATTGTCTGGCTGTTTGCAAAAACACTGTGCTTAGGCCAAGCTAACTATACGGCTAGAACAATATATCAGTGGGACAGAAGTTTTGTATTCTGAGCTTTTGGACTCATGCTGGAGCCCATCCAGAGAGAACTTCTCTAGCCTAAAGAGTTACCTCCAGCAGGAATCTGAAAGCTCAGAAGAAAGTACCTCTGATCCTGGTGACCGACCCAGATTGGATCCTGCATAAATGGTGTTATTTATTTATTTAAAAATAAATTACCTTAGCCTGTACAGATACATTTCGACTTACAACAGTTCATTTAACGACCATTCAAAATTACAACGGCATTGAAAAAAGTGACTTGTGACCGTTTTTTGCGCTTACAACTGTTGTCGCATTCTCATGTCCGCACGATCAAAATTCAGATGCTTGGCAACTGGTTCATACTTACGACTGTTGCAGTATCCTGGGGTCATGTGACCGTCTTCCGCTGCCTTCTGACAAGCAAAGTCAATGAGGAATCCAGATTCACTTAACAACCATGTGACTAACTTAAATGCAATGATTCGCTTATCAACTGTGGCGAGAAAAGTCTTTTAAGAGAGGAAAAATTCACTTAATGTTTCACTTAGCAGAATAAATTTTGGACTGAATAATGGCCATAACCTGAGAACTACCTGTATCAGTTTTATTTTTTTTTTAAAAAAATTTACATTTAAAATAAAGGCTAGAATAATACTTTCTGGGCTAAATAAATAAATATCAAAATCTATGGCTAGAGAAAGCTCAAGTATGGACAGTTGCTTCCTAGCCCTATTCTACTTACCGTATATACTCGAGTATAAGCCGAGTTTTTCAGCCCACTTTTTGGGCTGAAAAAAGCCGCCTCGGCTTATACTCGAGTCTACAACTGGATCCGGCAGTGCTGTTGCCTGTTGGAGGAGGAGGAGGCGAACCAGCCTGCCATCGCCGGCCACTGCTAGCCCCGCCGCTCTTCCCGACCCCTTCCAAGTCCCACAGTCCAGCGGACGGAGCAGAAGCAGCCCTGGGGCTTCGCTGCTGCTCCCCGCATTTACTGCACGGGGATCCCTTGGAGAGGGGATTCCAGCCTGCCATCGCCAGCCACCGCTAGCCCCGCCGCTCTTCCCGACCCCTTCCAAGCCCCACAGTCCAGTGGATGGAGCAGCGAAGCCCCGGAGCTGCTTCTGCTCCGTCCGCTGGACTGTGGGGCTTGGAAGGGGGTGGGAAGAGCGGCGGGGCTAGCAGTGGCTGGCGATGGCAGGCTGGAATCCCCTCTCCAAGGGATCCCCATGCAGAAAATGCGGGGAGCAGCAGCGAAGCCCCGGAGCTGCTTCTGCTCCATCCGCTGGACTGTGGGGCTTGGAAGGGGGTGGGAAGAGCGGCGGGGCTAGCGGTGGCCGGCGATGGCAGGCTGGTTCGCCTCCTCCTCCTCCAACAGCACTGCCGGATATCCGCCCAACGCTGCGGGGGCGCCAGCGGGAGCTTTGGCGGCTTCACCTCAGCCGCAGCGCTGGGCAGCAAATGTGCTGGTGCTGTTGGAGGAGGAGGAGGCGGCGGCAGCAATAGCACCTGAGGACAGGACAAGAAGCAATGGAAACTTGTCAGAAGGAGACTCAAGCTGGAAATAACGAGAAATCTGACAGTAAGAACAATTAAAATCCTAGGAAAATGTCCTTTCATGAAAAATTACTTTTTCAGTTAACTCTGCCTGACATTAGTTGGGCGAACAGAAATATTAGTTGGCCAATTCTAAAAGGGAGCACCAGAAAGAACTTAAAATATTTTTTAAGAGAGCTGGGTTTTTCATTTATATTATATGTATGAACAGAATTAACACAAATTGCAGATACCAATCAAACATAAAGAAAAAAAGGATGAAATAATGCTCATTTTTAAAAACTCAGTGAAAATAAAAACAATATACCAAGAAGGTGGCATACTGGTTGTGATTTGATCTCTTCGGGGGATCCCGGGGATCCCCTATACAAGTATTTTAATATTGCAGACTTGCAGTATTATAAGTCATACTGATATTATAGAACACTTTAATTAAGCGGGTCCCTTGAATAAACATAACTTTGAGTTTCAAATAACACTGATTTTTTATTTTTGAAATTTACCGTAGCTGCTGCATTTCCCACCCTAGGCTTATACTCGAGTCAATAACTTTTCCAGCTTTTGGGGGTAAAATTAGGTGCCTCGGCTTATATTCGGGTCGGCTTATACTCGAGTATATACGGTACCAAGAAAAGAAAGGATTGATGTTTGATGTTGATGTTTAATAAATTTATAGGCCACCCAATCCCGAAGGACTCTGGGCAGCTTACAACAATGCATTTAAAAAATAGAAAAGTTAAAAACACAAAAACATAGATTAAAAAGACCGCAACATACACCCAATCTAATCAGGGCTGGAACTCAAAACATGAGTTCAACAGCCCAGGGCCTGTCGGAATAGCCAGGTCTTAATAGCCTTTCGGAAGGCCGTGAGAGTGGGTAGGGTCCGGATCTCTGGGGGCAGTTTATTCCAGAGGGTCGGAGCGGCTACAGAGAAGGCCCTCCCCCGGGTGGTTGCCAGCCGACATTGTCTGGCTGACGGCACCCGGAGAAGGCCCACCCTGTGCGATCTTATCGGTCGTTGGGAAGTATGTGGCAGAAGACGGTCTCGCAGATATCCGGGTCCTAGGCCATGTAGGGCTTTAAAGGTAATGACCACAGCTGTGGTTCAGGAGTCCATTTTCCATGAATATTGGCTTGTCAAGGTTGAAACATTTTGGTTTAGCACCTCAAGAGAAGAGAACCTGCCTCAGGTTTTCTTCCCCCTCTTCAATCAGGCTCCGTTTAAGTTGTTTTTTGCACTCAATGCTTTTGTCTGTGCTCTTTTTTAGCCAATGGCGGGATGAAGCTCCCGAAGGCCTACCAGGGTGGGAAACATCGGAGCGTGAGGCCCTCAGCGATGAGCTCAGTGATGTCCTCATTTATCTGGTTGCGTTGGCAAACAAGTTCCACGTGGACCTCCCTACGGCTGCTCTCCGTAAAATAGAGAAGAACCACCTTAAATACCCAGCCAAGCGTGTCTCTGGTTCCTCAAAGAAATACACAGAGTATCAGGAATAAGTATGGAACTTATCTCTTCCTGGATGGATGAGAAGAAAAATCACTCCCTGGCTTCTAGAAGATGCTCTTTTCAAGATTTAGGACTTCTTTGGGATGAACAGTTCAAAATGACCCCTGATTGACTCTTGACTTTGTGGGGTGGATCCAGCAAGCTCTGATAGGCAAACAGACCTGTTGTGGCAATCTCTGCTTTTTTTGTTCATTTATCGTTTCTTTTCTTTCGCAAAGGAGATTGGGCCACCCAGGAAATGTTAGGCTTCAATTCCATCACCCTGAGACCATGTTGGCTAAGGGTCATTGGAGTTGATGTCCAGCCACAGTTGAAAGGCTGCAGGTTCTCCATCCCAAACTTCAAGAGTTGCAGATGGATGCACAGTTGTGCAGAGGAAACTCTCACATCGGTCATTTACAGAGAAACATGTCCCCTTCCTTGTGGAGGTGTATCCATCATAAAAGTGCAAGGAGCTTTTCATAAACTCTGCTTTCTTAGTGAGGCCAGATTCTTCTCTCCAACTCGTGGCTGTGGTTTAGTTTACGGTAGTTTTTAAAGAAAAATAGGTGGCCACCATTTTGACCTGAGTAATTGACGATTTCTTCCTGTCTGCACATTCTTTCCAATAGGATTACCCTCCTCAAGGTGTAGATTACGCCTCATTTGGTATTCCCTTTGAGTCTTAAAAACAGGGGGCATTTTTGAGGGGGAAAATGGCGAGAGGCTGAAGAATGAAGTGGCTACATTACAAGGCTACTGTTGTAAAATAATAAAATTTCAAGGCTTTGCCAAATACACCTTCTCTGTGTGGAGTCATTTGCTGCTACAAAGTGGGCAAAAAGGAAGGGGGATGTCATGGTGCACATGTGTCATCCCCTTACATGCACATAACAGTACAATGCATAGGCAGCACATGCGTGTATGATATTGCAACATAGGCGCAGAAACTGGAGTACGTTTATGAGGTTGTAGCACAAATGCCATGAAGTGGGATATATTTTGGATAGAAATGGATACCTATTTTCTTCTTTAGCACTTTAGTATCCCCTCCATCATATTGCTATTCTTAATTTTCTCTGGTTAAATATAAAGATTCCAGGTTGAGGTCAATCCTGATGACTTGGTGTCCAAATTAGGAATTTTTTGGGGGGAGGGGGGGGCAATGATACAGGCTCTCATGGCTTTTTTCTAGGACATTTTCCAGCTCAAACATGATGATGCTGGAAAATCTCCCTTCCAAGCTAAGGTGTCTGACACTGCAGTGCTGAAATCTGAGTGAGATTTATCTGATCTATCCCAGGTCTAGAGTTTAAAGCACACAGGATCTCAATAACAAAAAGTTTTCTGGGAGAAAGAAAAGGGAAAAATATGAATTATTCACACCTAACACACCATTCAGGAGTTCAGGACAACCACACTCCCAATATTGCTGATCTACAACTCCCAGCAACCCCCAGACTTGGACCTGCTTCCAGGGGATGCTGGAAGTTGTAGATCAACAATACTAAGAATTCCAGAGGTTGATCAACCCACAGCATCAATTTATTAACATCTGATAGTCTCAGCTTTAGCTGGGGATCACACATCGCCTTCACGTTGACTCCTGAAGTCTTCCCTTCCTCTGTTATTAGAAAAAGAAACTTTATTTTATTGAAATCAACACTTGTTTGGAGAGGGCAATTCAGTCTGCAGGGTTCCTATTGACTTGCTATATAGGGCAACCGTAAATTGTTTTATAGGGAAATAAACTTCCAATAGAAGAAAATTAAAGAAGTGAACTAAATTTTTATTTTCCTCCCCACTTGAATATATAAGAAGAAGGATTTTTCTCCACACATTGAAAGTTTCCAAAAGTGTTTCAACAATCTCCCCATCAGACAGGATGGATGAATATCCATTACAAACTATTTAAATTTAACTAATTATTTAAAAAAAATATTTATCCTGCCTTTTTTAATTTCCCAAATAGCTCAAGGAAGCGAACATATCCAACCCAGCTTCCTCCTTCTACTTTCCCCACGAGACAACTGATCAGAAAAAGCCACTTGCCTAAAATGATCTAGGGTCCCCTGCTTGAGCACGGGGTTGGACTAGAACAGTGTTTTTCAACCACTGTGCCGTGGCACACTAGTGTGCCGTGACATAGTGTAAGGTGTGCCGTGGGAGAATTACTTTATATATAGTCAATATAGGCACAGAGTTAAATTTTTTAAACATTTTTTTAATGGTGGTGTGCCTCGTGATTTTTTCCATGAAAAAAGTGTGCCTTTGCACAAAAAAGGTTGAAAAACACTGGACTAGAAGACCTCCGAGGTCCCTTCCAGCTCTATTCTGCTTGATTGATGGATGGATTGATGGATTGATTGATTGCAACTGGCTCAGAGCCACCCAGCTGGCTTTCAAAGTTAAGGCAGGATTTGAACTCACAATCTCCCGCTGATTGATAGAAAAGGGGAAGACTTGATGAAAAGTGGAAATTAAAGGCTTATATTGAGGCCATGGCTGCAGCAGATTACCTTTTTATAAAGGGGAAAATAGATATTTTAAAATCTTTTCTCCCCGCCCCCAGATATTCCGCATACTAGGCTTTGGTTCCATCTACTATATTGTTTTCTCCCTTTCCCTTACGTCTTCTCTGATTGGATGAGATCAGGCGCAGATGCCCGCCCCTCTAACTTCCTTCTCTTTTGATTGGTTAGCAAACTAGGCGCGAGTCTTTTGATGGCTTCCTTCGAGCGATCGCGACTGCTGACGTCATGCTCCTGCTACCCAATGAGGGCCCATTGGACTGGCTCTTGTTGATTGGCGGAGAGAGAGAGTGAACCCGGGGAAAAAAAACTACCCGCGACCTACTGCTCCTGGCGTGTGTCTCGCGTGCTTTCTTTTTTGGGGGAGCCTTCGAGTGGCTCGGAAGAAATTCAGGTGAATTTGAATGCTTTTTTAAAAAATTCATTTAGCTAGCATGAGACATACTGGGGGTGGGTTTAACTCTTCAATAATAATCGCACAGAAAACGAGACTTCGTCTAGTGCTTGATTGAATTTCATGGAATGTATGGCTACCGAATCTGGTTTGCAAAACTCCCTGCAAATTCTAGAGAGCGGGAAGAAGGTCCTGCATGTTTAACAGCTGCAGTGATTCTCTCAACAACTCTGGCAAAATTCACTTAACAAGTGTCTGGCTTAGCAACAGGAATTTTGGGCTTAGTTGTAGTTCTAAGTCGAGGACCAGCTGCATAAGTTTTTGTTTAATATAGGAAATGAGTTACAGGAGAATGTCTGAAACAGTATCTCTTGTTTTTGGCAAACCACTTTATTAAACCCTTCCTCCTCTCCTCTCCCTTTCATCTGTCCACTTCCTTCATTCCTATCCTCCTTTCTCTCCTTCCCTCCCCCCCTTTCATCTATCCCCTCTCTCCCTCTTCTCTCCCTCCCTCCCTTTCCTTCCTTCCTTCTCTCATTCCCTCCCTTCCTTTTATCTGTCCACTTTCCCCCTCCCTCCCTTCCTTCCTCCCTTTCATCTGTCCCCTTCCTTCCTTCTTTCCTTTATTTCTTTCAGGTGTAACTGATCATGGCATCAACAGAGCGGGACAAAGAGAAGAAAACAGACTCAAATGCCCAGTTTCAGGCCACTATAGGTGAGGAAGGGAGGAGAACCTGCCAAACCTGCAAACATGAAATGCGTCCATCTGACCCTCAGCAGCACATGGCCAGCAATGCCCCTGAGAGCACCATAGAGTCTTCTGGGTTCCAGACGGGTGAAGAACATAGAATTTCAGAGGATTGTGGTCTTGCAAACACCATATTCAAGAAGACAGAGGTAACAGAGCTTCTGCTATGTTTGCTCACCCATAACCATTTTCTGCATTTCCGCATCTATTGCATTGATGTTTTATTTTGTGTATCTATTTTATTTATGCATCTCATTCGTCATTTGTCTCATCTTCAATAAGTTTCTGAGACTATTTTGATCCTAAGAATTTCTTGTGGGGGGGATAAGAATTATTTAAAGCCATAGTTTTGAAGAAAGTGAATGACACATGTGGTGCTAAGCTGTCTAGCCACAGTTTCTGGAGTATTTATGATTGTCTGGCTGTTTGCAAAAACACTGTGCTTAGGCCACGCCAACTATACGGCTAGAACAATATACCGTATTTATCGGCGTATAACACGCACCGGCGTATAACACGCATCCCCCATTTTAACACAAAAATTTGAGTAAAAATTTTTTTCATTAAAAATAAATGACTTGGAAGCTCGGAACTTAATGTTGGATTAAAATTTATAACATTAGAACATGAATTATAACATTAACTCCTCAACATAAAGTGCCTTCCTTCCTTCCCTCCCTCCCATCCCTTTCTTTATGTTTTCTTCATGCTTTCTTTTCTTTTTCCTCTGCTCTTTTTAAATCCCCCCCCTTCTTCTCCTCCTCTACATTTAGGTTGGATTAGTTTGTACAACGGTCATCAAACTTCTGAAGTAAAAATAAATAAATAAATCATATTTAAGAAGAAGAAGAAAAAGGAAGACGTTTTTAGTTAAGTCAAACGTTTTAATAAAAGTTTCATCTTTTAAGATTTGTCCAACACATCCAATTGTAACCTTAACAGTAAAGAATATCACCCCAGCTGCTAAAGGTTCAACCAGTCTGAGAACCATTGAAAAGACAACAGTGCAAAATCCAAAAGACACAACTTCCTCACCGCCATTGCTTTGGTACCAAATCTTTGAGGAAGGGGCTCCAGAAAGAAGGAGGAGGAGGGGGAGGAGGAGGGAACCAAAGAGAGGCTTTTACCGAGTCTGCGCCCCACAGCCAGGACCGTCCTTGCGCCTCAAGCCGCGTTTCTTCCCCGCAAAGCCCTTCGGGCAACCCGAGAGTTCCTTTTGGCGCCAGAAGGGCTTTGCAGGAAGAAACGCCGCGTTTCTTCCTGCAAAGCCCTTCTGGCGTCAAGCGGAACTCTCGGGTTGCCCGAAGGGCTTTGCAGGAAGAAACGCGGCTGGAGGCGCCAGGACGGTCCTGGCTGTGGGGCGCAGACTCGGTAAAAGCCTCTCTTTGGTTCCCTCCTCCTCCCCCTCCTTCCACAGTCTGTGTGACGCTGCCGCCAGGCTGAGAGCTGCCGCTGAAACAAGTTTGGGGAGGTCCTTTGCAGGCAGCCAGTTCTAGCTGCCTGCAAAGGACTTCCCCACGTTTGCTTTGAAAGAAACCTCTGCGCGGGGGTTTCTTGCCATGTGCGCGGCCGCGCACCTTAGAGGGAACAGTGGACCCGGCGTATAACACGCAGTATCGGCGTATAACACGCAGGCAGGGTTTAAGCTTGCAATTTTAGTTTTAAAACTGCGTGTTATACGCCGATAAATACGGTATAAGTGGGACAACTTGCCTCCAGAAGCTGTGAATGCTCCAACACTGGAAGATTTTAAGACGAGATTGTACATTTCGACAACTATTTATCTGAAATGGGTTTCCTACCTGAGTAGAGGGTTGGACTAGAAGACCTCCTAGGTCCCTTCCAACTCTGTTATTGTGTTATTTTGCTATGGTGGCTTACTCTATAGACAAATCTAATCTCTGTCAACTTGTTTCTTCGATATTGCCTATTAGCTTGGGGCTCCAATGAGAAAGCATCACAGTGGAGGTGATTGATTGATTAAATAACTGATCCCACCTCTCTCCTAATCCTGTTCCCACCTTCCCCATCTTTAATTGGGCCATAGTACGTATTTGTGTATTAAAGTATGTTTTTAGTTTATACAATTTTTATTTTTTATGACTGTAAGCTACCCAGTTACCTCGTAAGATGAGTGGCCAATACATTTTATAATAAATACATTTTATAAATAAATAAATATTTTATTTAAAAACCTGACAAATATCCAAGAAAATTATAAACCTTTTCTTAACTGCAAATTGCCCTAAAAAAATTAAGTAGCAAATCCTAGTGATTATAACAAGCTATGACCCAAGATTGGATTTTTTTTTGTTCTTATTTAAAGCTCAGACATGGAAAGAATCTATGCTACCACAGAAAGATCCATTTTAAGCTTTTCTCTGCCCTCCCCTTCAAGCATACATCTAACTTTTTATAGCCCAGTTGTAAATAGGCCATTGGAAAGTGGTGGGACCCTTTTCTTATTCCCAATAAGTAAATTTTCAATTTATTCTGATTTCTCTCTCCAGGCCTCCTTGCATGCCTGTTCAACAAAGAAGGAGGAAGAAGTAGATGAGGCAGTAGTGACTAATGGGCCCAGCACATCTCCAGCACCATTTCGGTTTAGTACCAACCCCACTTTGGAAGACATGTGAGACACCCCCTTATCTCATCCCTCTTACCCTTCATTCATGCTGCCTCCCCTTTTTGGAAGAGGAGCATATTGTTGTGATCTGCCAGTGGAGCTGGCAGAAGATTCAGACAGTGAGGAGGTTGGGGAGGAACATGGGCCAGTCCTGGAGTCTGGGGAAGTCTCTGATGAGAGCTCTGTGTTAGAGGAAGAGAGGGAGCCAGAGCCATATGCCAGCTATCAGATGCTTTCAGAGCCAGACATCAGTGAGGCAGACAAATAGCTGGAGCCTATTCCCAGTGTGCATATGTGCAGAGTTGCCAGATGAAGGGAACAGCTAAATAACAGGGATCGACTTCGGAGTAAGGCCCTCCCAGAGAAAATAAAAAGGAGCGAAAGGGGAGTGGAGTTTGCAGGAGACAGTTCGTTTAATTGGTTTGTGACTCTCTCTTGCCAAGTTTTGCAGATATCGTCCTGTCAGCTCTTCAAGCCAGATAAGGTCTGTGTCTGTAAATCCTCCCTTGAAAGACTTTGCTGTATGTGAATGAGCAGAATTCACACAGTAAATGAATAAAAGAGGTTTTTGTCGGGTCAAGGAGTTTGCTTCATGCTCCTGGGAAGCCTTGGTCAGAACACATATGGATAGTCTCTGGGGCATTCTCATCTTCTCTTCCGTTTTGTCTCCTGCAGTCGGAGCCTCCAGTCAGCCTTCGCAGCTGAGCGGGGCTGGGGAAGGTACCACCAACCTCGGAATCTGCTTCTTGCTCTGGTTGGAGAGGTTGGGGAGCTGGCAGAGCTCTTGTGAGTATAACAATCTGTGGAATGTGGTGGGGGAGAGACGGGGTAGTAGATCCAAAAAATGCTTTCATGGGGACCATAAGTGTCTTTCTTTACATCTGCTGTATTTGCCCACCCACTAGGAAAAAGTCCAAAGTACTTTTTTTTTTAAAAAAAAAAGAAAAACTACTTTCTACTTTTTCACTAGGAAAAAAATACGAAGAAGAGCAAGAGAGATGGTATTCTTCCGGTTCTGAACCGGTAGCGGAAATTGCGGGTGGTCCCACCCACCCGCCCTGTCTCTGTGGCATCCCAGTTAGGCCCTTTTTTTAGGCAAAGCGCATGCGCGGAAGGCACACTCACATTTGGGAACTGGTAGGGAAGGTAAGTAAATACCAACCCTGAAGAGCAACAAAGATGATCAAAGGCCTGGAGACTAAAACATATGAAGAATGTTTTAATTTAAGCCATGATGCTCTTTTCATGGTTTTATCAATTTGGCACTTTCCATAGGTTATTTTTACAAATGAAAGTGAGTATGCATGTCCCAGGATAATGTTGCAATTTGGGTCAGTCACTGGACCAGAAGTTTTGTATTCTGAGCTTTTGGACTCATGCTGGAGCCCATCCAGAGAGAACTTCTCTAGCCTAAAGAGTTACCTCAGGATGGACTCCAGCAGGAATCTGAAAGCTCAGAAGAAAGTACCTCTGATCCTGGTGACCGACCCAGATAGGATCCTGCATAAATGGTGTTATTTATTTATTTAAAAATAAATTACCTTAGCCTGTACAGATACATTTCGACTTACAACAGTTCATTTAACGACCATTCAAAATTACAACGGAATGGAAAAAAGTGACTTGTGGCCGTTTTTTGCGCTTACAACTGTTGTCGCATTCTCATGTCCGCACGATCAAAATTCAGATGCTTGGCAACTGGTTCATACTTACGACTGTTGCAGTATCCTGGGGTCATGTGACCGTCTTCCGCTGCCTTCTGACAAGAAAGTCAATGAGGAATCCAGATTCACTTAACAACCATGTGACTAACTTAAATGCAATGATTCGCTTATCAACTGTGGCGAGAAAAGTCTTTTAAGAGAGGAAAAATTCACTTAATGTTTCACTTAGCAGAATAAATTTTGGACTGAATAATGGCCATAACCTGAGAACTACCTGTATCAGTTTTATTTTATTTTTTAAAAAATTACATTTAAAATAAAGGCTAGAATAATACTTTCTGGGCTAAATAAATAAATATCAAAATCTATGGCTAGAGAAAGCTCAAGTATGGACAGTTGCTTCCTAGCCCTATTCTACTTACCAAGAAAAGAAAGGATTGATGTTTGATGTTGATGTTTAATAAATTTATAGGCCACCCAATCCCGAAGGACTCTGGGCAGCTTACAACAATGCATTTAAAAAATAGAAAAGTTAAAAACACAAAAACATAGATTAAAAAGACCGCAACATACACCCAATCTAATCAGGGCTGGAACTCAAAACATGAGTTCAACAGCCCAGGGCCTGTCGGAATAGCCAGGTCTTAATAGCCTTTCGGAAGGCCATGAGAGTGGGTAGGGTCCGGATCTCTGGGGGCAGTTTATTCCAGAGGGTTGGAGCGGCTACAGAGAAGGCCCTCCCCCGGGTGGTTGCCAGCCGACATTGTCTGGCTGACGGCACCCGGAGAAGGCCCACCCTGTGCGATCTTATCGGTCATTGGGAAGTATGTGGCAGAAGACGGTCTCGCAGATATCCGGGTCCTAGGCCATGTAGGGCTTTAAAGGTAATGACCACAGCTGTGGTTCAGGAGTCCATTTTCCATGAATATTGGCTTGTCAAGGTTGAAACATTTTGGTTTAGCACCTCAAGAGAAGAGAACCTGCCTCAGGTTTTCTTCCCCCTCTTCAATCAGGCTCCATTTAAGTTGTTTTTTGCACTCAATGCTTTTGTCTGTGCTCTTTTTTAGCCAGTGGCGGGATGAAGCTCCCGAAGGCCTACCAGGGTGGGAAACATCGGAGCGTGAGGCCCTCAGCGATGAGCTCAGTGATGTCCTCATTTATCTGGTTGCGTTGGCAAACAAGTGCCACGTAGACCTCCCTACGGCTGCTCTCCGTAAAATAGAGAAGAACCGCCTTAAATACCCAGCCAAACGTGTCTATGGTTCCTCAAAGAAATACACAGAGTATCAGGAATAAGTATGGAACTTATCTCTTCCTGGATGGATGAGAAGAAAAATCACTCCCTGGCTTCTAGAAGATGCTCTTTTCAAGATTTAGGACTTCTTTGGGATGAACAGTTCAAAATGACCCCTGATTGACTCTTGACTTTGTGGGGTGGATCCAGCAAGCTCTGATAGGCAAACAGACCTGTTGTGGCAATCTCTGCTTTTTTTGTTCATTTATCGTTTCTTTTCTTTCGCAAAGGAGATTGGGCCACCCAGGAAATGTTAGGCTTCAATTCCATCACCCTGAGACCATGTTGGCTAAGGGTCATTGGAGTTGATGTCCAGCCACAGTTGAAAGGCTGCAGGTTCTCCATCCCAAACTTCAAGAGTTGCAGATGGATGCACAGTTGTGCAGAGGAAACTCTCACATCGGTCATTTACAGAGAAACATGTCCCCTTCCTTGTGGAGGTGTATCCATCATAAAAGTGCAAGGAGCTTTTCATAAACTCTGCTTTCTTAGTGAGGCCAGATTCTTCTCTCCAACTCATGGCTGTGGTTTAGTTTAGTTTTTAAAGAAAAATAGGTGGCCACCATTTTGACCTGAGTAATTGACGATTTCTTCCTGTCTGCACATTCTTTCCAATAGGATTACCCTCCTCAAGGTGTAGATTACGCCTCATTTGGTATTCCCTTTGAGTCTTAAAAACAGGGGGCATTTTTGAGGGGGAAAATGGCGAGAGGCTGAAGAATGAAGTGGCTACATTACAAGGCTACTGTTGTAAAATAATAAAATTTCAAGGGTTTGCCAAATACACCTTCTCTGTGTGGAGTCATTTGCTGCTACAAAGTGGGCAAAAAGGAAGGGGGATGTCATGGTGCACATGTGTCATCCCCTTACATGCACATAACAGTACAATGCATAGGCAGCACATGCGTGTATGATATTGCAACATAGGCGCAGAAACTGGAGTACGTTTATGAGGTTGTAGCACAAATGCCATGAAGTGGGATATATTTTGGATAGAAATGGATACCTATTTTCTTCTTTAGCACTTTAGTATCCCCTCCATCATATTGCTATTCTTAATCGCACAATAAACTGCCCTGCTGATTCTGCCTATTACTAGTAGTCCTCAAGTTACGACCGCAATAGGAACCAGAATTTATGTTGCTAAGCAGAATAAGCGAAGTGTGTCCGGTTTCATGATCTTTGTTGCCATGAATGTTAAGCAAATCACTGCAGTTGTTAAGTGAGTTAAGTTTGACCTCAAGATGTTGCAACCATAAATATTTGACAAGCATCCAAATTTTGATCACATTGCTGTGGAGTTGCAACGATCCTAAGTTCAAGAACTGTTCATAAGTCGCTTTTTTCACTGCCATTGTAACTTCAGTTGCTGAATGAAGGTTGTATCTTGAGGACTACCTGTATAATAATAAGTCGAGAATTGAAGAGTTAATTTTCCTAGTGCCCTCTTTTAGTGGCTTCTTACCAATTCTTGAACTCTGATATCAGCATTCTTGCAGAAAATCTGTAGATATCATTGAAAATATTTGATTCTCATGTTAAACTAAGGCATGGTTTAATCATGATGGGTTTGCCTGTCATCCCAAAAAACACTCCTCCGTGACAAAAGGAACAAAATAGTTGAGTGAGTTGTGTCAATTCAGCCAAGGTGTCCCGATAAAATGATCCTGAATAAATCAGATTTGGATTAATGATTGGGTAGTATTGAAAAGCAGCTACAGATAGTCCTTAGCTTACAACCATTCATTTAGTGGCCCTTCAAAGTTACAGTGGCACTAAAGAGTGATTTATGACCATTTTTCACATTTATGACCATTGCATAGTCACATGATCAAAATTCGGACACTTGGCAATTGACTCATGTTTATGATGATTAAAGTCCCAGGGTCTTGTGATCACCTTTTGCGTTCTTCTGACAAGCAAAATTAATGGAAAGGCCAGATTCACTTAACATCCGTGTTACTCACTTAACAACTATGGCAAGAAAGGTTGTAAATTGGGGCAAATTTCATTTAACAAATGTCTTAGCAAGAGATACCTTCGGGTCAATTATGGTTATAAGTCAAGGATTATCTTATTTGATTTGGACAAGGCTCAATCCCAAATCATGAATGGATCATACTTTATAGATATAGATATATAAATGGGCGTTTGTATGTGTGTATGTTCCAGCATAACTCTGGAACGCCTCAAGCAATTTCAACCAAACTTGGTACACAGATGACTTACTCTCTGGAAATAAATATTGTGGTGGTAAGATACCCTTAACACCCCTCGGGATGTGTGTTCTGTTAAGATACAGCCTGTTGTGCCTTAAAATGGCTTCTACTGTGCAGCATAGTGGAATTGCCATGGTAACGGCTTCACAGTGCTCCACATGGGGGCTCCCTCTGGGAAGGGGGAAAATCCAACATTAGAAATTTATTTGGTCCAGACATTTTTCCCTATAAATAAATACCTGGGCAACGCCAGGTTATCAGTTAATACCTTATAAGAAAGAAATTGGAAAAGAATATCTTTAAAAATTCCAGGTCTGGCACAGATTCAAAAGTTGCATTTTATTGAAGAATTTTGAATTATTATTGAAGCACTACTATGCTGGCAAGTGAGAAATGCTCAGGGTCTTAATGGATGGGAAAAGAGGTCTGTGTGTAAGGAGGAGAGAGGGACGAAGGAAATAATTCCCTTTTCCACTTCCCCAAGTACACAGTTCATTTGCCAGAGCTAACGTGGCCATTTCCCATAGCTGGTGAGCTTCTCTTGACCCAAAGATCAGCCAGGGGGTTTCTCTTTTCGTGGATTCCTCTGATTCTTGGGGAAAGTGGCTGTTTCACAAGCTGTCGCATTGTTCTCCCTTGTTCTGTAGCATCTGCTCCTGCATTTTCCGTAACATTTCCTGCATCCGACGGAGCTGGGAAAAGCAATGGAGAAATGAAAATTTGCGCTCTCAATGCAGCCTTAGTCTATTAAGCAAGAGCAGCTGAGATTTGGGTGGGGAAGTTGATGGATTGCCCTGGGCAAAGACAATCATCCAACCTGTGCCTAGCCTTACTAAAGGGCAGGAAACCTGCATTTCCCTCTCTCTGGCTGGCAATTGTGAAATACATTTGTCTTTTGTGAGGTCCTTGCTGCTGTCTTAAGCTTGGTTGTTTCCTTGCAGATGTTTCGTTACCCAGCTAGGTAACATCATCAGCGCTTAAATGTCTCTGGTTTAGACATTCACACCATGCTTATCCCAAAGGTGTAACACAGTCCTTTCAGCAGTTGAAAGAAGGTCCCACACCCATTTGCACTATTCAGGGGTCCCTGAGGACACAGATAAACCTCTAAGTAGTCTTCAAGGACTCCTAGAAAGAGTGCTAACAACCAGATGACTGCAAAGTATATAAATCTTTTCATTCTCCACCATTTAGTCAAAAGTGAAGTAGCAAAACGCCTTCAAGGAAAAACGAAGTCTAGTTGCCTCTTGAAAAACCACCTTTGGGACTATCAGTGCTAGTGTGTATGTAAGCGAGTGAATCCCTCTTTGAAGGAGATGGGTGGTTTACAAACATGAAGTATATAAAAATAAATATAAGCAGGAAGCAAGCTACACTGACCAGCACTGATGATGTTACGTAGTTTGGGTAATGAAACATCTGCAAGGAAACAACCAAGCTTGGGGAGTGCCAAGGATTCCACAGTTCAAACCTGATACAAATATTCTTTATTGGTATATTTGTTTTGTATAAGGGAAATGGGAGAAAGTGTTTTGTCTTTTCTCTGGGAGATCTGGGTTTTTTTTGTGCATCTGATTGTGTAATGGTGTGTTGGAATGACCTCGGGACAGTGATGGCTAACCTTTTTTTCCCCGTGTACCGAAATCATGTGCATGACAGCACGTGTGTGTGTCCATATCCACAATGCAATGCACTCTGTGCATGTGCGCACAACCTCCCCACCCACCCACCCCACATGTGCATGACCCCCTATGCATGTGTGCGACCCCCGCTCCCCATTTTGGGACTATAGCCTCCTGAAACCAAAAACGGGGCACGGGGGGGAGGGTACCATGCACCTCACTGCACATGCGCGTGCGTCTCCCGCATGCACAGCAGAGATCCAAAAATCAGCTGGCCAGTGAGAGGAACACACACATGCACAGTGGAGATGACCTGGGTGATGGCTTGCGTGCCACAAAGAGGGCTCCATGTGCCACCTGTGGCAAGCGTGCGATAGGTTCGCCATCAGAGCCTTGGGGCCTGGGGAAAAGCTGTAGTCTGAATTAAGACATGGGAAACATGTCAAGAGGGAACCTCCCTAGTTTCTTAGGCTGCAAAGGTGAGGGGGTAGAGATGTTATTTCAGGTTTGCAAGATTCTGCCAATGTAATCTTAGAATAAAGTAGAGTGTGTGGGTGTGTTTCTTGTCTGGACTACCTCGCAAGACTGACAGGTTGTCAAGGGGTTCCCCTGCAACTTAGAGGGAAATCAAGAAGGAAAAAATGAGATGGAATGTTGCAGATGTCCATCAATTCTCCTTTGCCATCAACCCTATCGCTTGCGTAGTTGGAAAATTCGGTCCCTCAGGGAACTGCAAAAATTCGCACAACGGTCCTGTTTCTCTTTGTGACTTACCTCCTCATCCTTCTCGCGAATTAATTTCTCCGTGTCGGACATAGGCAGGACAGGCAGGTCAGTGGCACTCTGGCGTGACAGTTTCCTAGCGATACAGGAGTTTAAAATTTCACTGTGTCACATTCTTACTATGTATGTATGATTTGAAAAAAAAAAAAAGACATATGGCTGTTTTTCACCGTTAACAACCTTTGCAGCATCCCCATGATCATGTGATCAAAATTCAGATGCTTGGCAACTGACTCATATTTATATTTATAACCACTGCAGTGTTCCGGGGGGGGGGGTATCACGTGGTCCCCTTTTTGCATCCTCCTGACAAGCAAAGTCAATGGGGGAACCAGAGTCACTTAACAACCAGGTTACTATCAACTGCAGTGATTCATTTAACAACTGTGGCAAGAAATGTCATAAAAGGGGACAAAACTTAACAAATTCTCACTGAACAACATAAATTTTGGACTCAATTGTGGTTGTAAATTGAGGATTACCTGTATTGAGAGACCGCCTCCTGCCAATTACCTCCTCGTGACCAATTAGATCACATAGATTAGGCCTCCTCCGAGTTCCATCTGCCAGTCAGTGTAGACTGGCAACTACGCGGAGGAGAGCCTTCTCGGTAGTAGCTCCGACCCTTTGGAACGATCTCCCCGTGGAGATTCGTACCCTCACCACCCTCCAGACCTTCCGCACAGCCCTTAAAACCTGGCTATCCCGTCAGGCCTGGGGCTAAAGTTGTAACTCACCCCCACCCGAATGGTATGAATGTTGTGCTCTATTTTAATTATGTTTTGTTCTTATGTGTTACTGTTTGTACCCCCTTCCCTATAAGTTGTAAGCCGCCCTGAGTCCCCTCAGGGAAAAGGGCGGCCTATAAATAAACTTTAAACTAAAAAAAACTAAACTAAACTATTTAAATTGGTGCTTTTCAGATTTGGCAACATTTAAGATGCATGGGCTCCTAGAATTATCCAGCCAGGGGTTTTGGTTCCCCTCTTCTGCCCTATGCTGTACAATTACAAACCCAGCCAGTCCCTTGATTCATTCCTCCTCATCTGAGTTCTCTTAGCTAAATTCCCATTTTTCCCAAAAGTCCCAAAGCGGACTTACGCGCGGCTACTGCGATCCCGAGCCCCGGGTCTGGTGAGACTCTGAATGTACTGTGCGCGGTAATTTTCGTAATGAACCTCGTGGGTCACATCCTTCAGATCCTGCATATGAGTTTGAATCAACATGTTCCGAAGTTTAAGGAAGTCGCAGTGAGCAGCGTTCTCCACTAGGGGAAGAGAAAAGGAAACCAGTACCGCCTCTGACTTCCCACGGCACAGCTCCCTCTACTGCCCACATCACTCTTAAAAAGATTTTAAGAATTTTTAAAAAAAGATTTACCTTCCACTATTCCCCACGCATACTCTCTTCCCCGAAATCCTTTGCCCTTTAACTCTCCGACCACGTGGCTAGATCCAACGACAGCAAAAGGCATGCTCCTCTGCAGGGAGAAGGGCTATTTAGGATCCTTGGCTGCTTTAACTGTTAGACTTTTGGCCACTTGAAGAGGTGTGGACTACAACTCCCAGAATTCCCCAGCCAGCGAACAAGGCTCTCACCTTCATCTCAGCATCCTGAGTTTTGAACGCTTCGTCTTCATCGGAGTCACACTCAGGAAACTCATAAGTGCAGATGCTGTTGGCTTCTAACTCCTGCCGAATCTGTAATTTTAAAACAGCCTTGAAATGTAGCTACGGAAAGGATGGTGGGAATTTAATGCTGGTGTTTTTTTTCAGGTAGAATCAGGCATGACTAGGAGCTGGATGGGAGACCACAAGGAAATCTTAATAGGGAATTTTTGATTGCATGATTCACTTAACAAACTGCAGTAATTTGCTTAACATCCATGACAGAAAAGGTCATAAAATAGGGCCCAACTCTCTTATCAACCACTTGGCTTAGCAACAGAGAGGGGTCTGCATTTCCTCATAATCTACAAGATTTATTTATTTTTCTTGCCAGGTACCTTTTCTTTCTTTTGCTGCACTTCTTTCGGTGTCAAGCAATCTGCTTTTCCAATCACAGGCAGAATGTTGACTTTGTCATGAATGGCTCGGAGGAATTCTATATCCAGGGGGTGGAGCCTGTAGCAAAAGAGGAGGAGCCACAGGTTTGAATGCCCTTGGAAAACATCCTAGATCACGGGTATCAAACGCAATAACATCACGTGATGTATTGCCACATTTTTGCCTTTGTGGAACCGGGGTGGCACATGACACCTCTGACCCACAAGCCACCAGTTTGATACCTCTGTCCTAAATTTATAGCCAAACAACTAGATTCCTCCTCTTCTTAACTGATTATTTATTTCAAATAAAATAATAAATTCATCTACCAAAGATTGTACTGGATGGTGGGTACAAATGCTGGGTTAGGTTCTATCTGCTGTGGAGTTCTTGGTGTTCTCTGAGCTTGGTTGTTTGCTTTCAAACATTTAATTACCCTACTGGATAACATCATCACTGATAGTGAGTGTGGAGTTTGCTTCCTGTTTATATACAGTGGCTTGCCCTGGCTGTGTTGAACTAAGCTAACACTTGGCCTTCCTTTGGGGATACCTGGTCCTCCCAGGAGACCAGGGGTGAGGCTCTTATCCACTTTTCACTCTGCTTTACTCCTAAACTTGTGTACATCATACCCGTGCCCAAAAGGCGAGAGGACATAGAGGCAGCAATGAACACGGCCATCCTGAATATTCTTGCGGTCAAGGCCACTCTCATCCCGGAAATACTGTTCAAACTGGCCATCAATGTAATCGGCAATTGGCTTCCAGCTGTAGAATAAAAGGGAAAGAAAGAGAGCCAGTTTGTTCTAAAGCTTAAGGCACCAGGATAGAGAGCAGGAGACTGTGAGTTCTAGTCCTGCCTTACCGTGGAAGCCAGCTAGGTGACTTTGGGCCTGTCCCTGTTACTCAGCCCACCCCACCCCTCTCCCACAGGATTGTTGTTATAGGGAAAATAGGAGGAGGAAGGTTAGCCACATTAGTTATTTTTAAAAATAAAAAAGGCAGGATACAAATAAATAAATAAATTTGAGATAAGTCAAAGTTTTTTTAAAAAAAAATAGTATTTCTAGAATGTGACTTTATCATTGGAGATGATAAAATAAGAGAATCTGAAAAGTTTCTATCCAAATTTTTCCTCACATTTTCCACAAAACAAAATCAAATTGGAGTTAACTTTAATTTTCTTTCTTTCTCCTGCTCGCTTCAGTCTCTGAACTGGGTACAGGTACCCATTGACTCACAATGATCGATGTAGTGATTCTCCAAAGCTACAACAACACTGAAAAAAAGTCACTTGCAACCTGTCCCCACATTTATGGCTATTACGCCGTCCCCATCGTCAAATGATCAAAATTTGGGCCCTTGGCATCCAGCATGTATTTATGACTATTGCAGCATCCCAGGGTCACATGATTGCCATTTGCAACCTTCCCATCTGACTTCCAAAAAGCAGTTAATGAAGGAAGCCAAATTCACTTAATGACCGCATGATTCTCTTAACAACTACGGCATTTTACTTAACAACCGTGGCAAAAAAATTATAAAATTAAACTTGGTTTGCTTAAAGATCCTTCCTTAGCAATGAAAATTCTGGCAATTCTAGTGGTTGTAAGTTGAGGACTACTTATAATCTTGTTTCCTATTCTCTCCTTAATGTTTTTTTCCCCATACCTCTTCCAAAGTCATTTCTAAATCTGTTTACTATAAACTTATGCCAAAGCTTCTTTCCAATCAGGATTCTGTATACATTTTTTTTGTGAATAAGCATTATCTGGTTCAGTTTTCAGTTACAGAATTAAAACATAGGCAAACCCAGAGATTTATACTGCCTTATAAAACATTAGTAAGACTACATCAGAAATACTGCATCAAGTTTTGATCATCACATTATTTAAAAAAAAAGGAGTTGAAACTTTGGAAAGAGTGCAGAGAAAAGCAACAAAAACAATTAGGGGCCTAAAGACTAAAACATATCAAGAACTGTTGCAGGAATTGGATATGGCTAGTCTAGATGAAAGAAGGACTAGGGGAGGCATGATAGCAGTTTTCCAATATTTAAGGGGCTGTCACAAAGAACATGGGGGCATATCTGTTTTTTTGCACCAGAAGGCAAGACAAGAACAATGGATGGAAACTAATCAAGGAGAGAAGCAGCCTAGAACTAAGAAGAAATTTCCTAACAATGAGAACAATTAACCAGTGGAATAGATTGCCTTCAGAAGTCACTGGAGCCTTTTAAGAAGAGACTGGACAGCTATTTGCCTGAAATGATATAGGTTCTCCTGCTTGAGCCGGGGGTTGGACTAGAAGACATCCAAGGTCCCTTCCAGCTCTGTTCTGATTGATTGATTGAGATGCAAATAATAATTAATATACTTAATAAGACTTCCAAGATCCTTTCCAGCTCTGTTATTCTCTAGGTGCCTCTTACCACTCCGTATTGTCTATTGCATCCCCAAGTCCTGGAGTATCAATCACTGTCAGCTTGACTTTCACTCCTTGTTCCTCAATATCTACTGCATGTTTGACAATTTCCAAAGTCTGGGGGATCCTGGCTGTGAAGCAGAAAACAGGAAAGCAGGACCAACACTGAGGTCTCCTAATCAGGTGACTCCTTCAGGCCCATCTTCCCAAAATCATCAGCTTTTCTCTCACCTTGCGCATCTGGAAGCACTCGGTCCTTATAGAGATCAGTCAAGAAAAGACTGTTGATGAGAGTGGATTTTCCCAGGCCAGATTCTCCTACAGAATGAATGCAGAAAGTTTGGCTACAGGTAATCCTTTTTTATATATATAAGAATTTTTTATTTTTAATAAACACAGACAAGCAAAACACAAAAAAACCACCACAAAACCATCTTCCATTACAAATTGTAGAAAGTGTGTCAATTGGTTACAAAAAACTTTCGTGCATCCCTTCCACAATCATCACCTATAGTTTATATCAAGTTGTATATTTTAAATCAAATATATTTATATATATTGCTATCATCATACCGCAACCTTCATTTGACTATAATTGTTTTAACGTCCTTTTATATAAAGTATTCCAAAATTTAAAGAAAAACCACATGATGGCATTCCGTTATCTATTTTCAATATCATCCAGCAACATTACATCTTTATGACATATTCTAAATAAAAAATTGATTATATTTAATAACAAAGTTTCTAGACCTCCTTTCCTAATCACTGTTTACAATTTATATCCAATTTCCTTTTATCAAACCAGTACATATATACACATTATTTTTAACTAAATTTGACTTTTTTATTATAAACTTTCATACATAACAGAATTTCTAAACTTCCTTTAGTAGTCACCATTTGCAATTTATATCAAATTTTCTCTTATCAAACCAATACATATGTATACATTGTTATCACTATCAATTATTTATCTAACTATATCCATTATCACTTCATTTTTTACATAATGCTCTAAATTTAACTAAATTTGACTAATTTTTTATTATAAGCTTTCATATATCAACCTGTGTCTTTCTAGTAACAGTGCAGTCTTATGTCTTTTGCCATTTGTGGGAATAGTCTTCTGGATGTTTCCTTGATAAGATTTGTATGGACTTCTCTTTGCAACTTGTTGCTTGTTGCATATCTTATATAATCTCGAAACCCTCCATTTGCTTCTTTAATCAGCTCATCTTTGATTATCAATAGTGCTCCTGACAAAATTTATCTCCTTAGATCCATCAATTCTTCTCTTTTTTCTTCTATGCCTTGAAATCTGGGGTGGAGCTCCTGTCTATCTATCTCCCCTTTCCATATTCCACTCTTTCCATTTCCAATCACGTTCAGTTCACTGTTGGTATCAACAATTATCTTGTCTTTTTGTTCATTTTTCCCTTCAGTTTTAGGAGTCTAGCCTCCACTTTTTCCATTTGATGAACATTTTCAATTTTTTCATCAAATTTTAGTGTTTTACAATCTATGTTTTCCAATCCCAAACACTGCCACTCTAACATTCAAAAACTTTTTATTAGATTTGACGCAAGTTTATTTATAATCTTGCAAAACAAGGCTTTGTTTTCACTTCTCTCCAGCTGCCAATGAAGCTCCCAAAATGCACCTGTATAAACAACCTCTGTTTTTCTACTTATCACTCTCTATAAACAAGCTGAAGAACCTTGAAGTGCAAAGTCAAAATGATCAAAGCGAGAGAAAAAAGTGCAACGTTTCCAGGAATCAAGCCTCCAGCTTCCAAGTGGCAGTGTTACTTCCTTCCCCTCTGATATTACAACCCTCTTTGTATTCCTTTTGTATCTTCTTTATATTCCAGGCTTAAAAGAAACAAAATTGTTAAGTGAAGCAAAATAGGAAAAAAAAACACCATCCAAATCAGTATTATAAAAATAAAGAAGAAGATTTTAATCCATAGGTTAAAAAAATCAAGTAGAAGAAGCAAAACTAATCCGTTCACTTTAAAAAAAATAGGAAATATTTACAAAAATTCCATCCATAAAAGAAAATTACAAAAGGATAACACACTGTCCAGTGTAGCTTAATTTTGCCGCTTATTTTCTTCTGTTTCCAAATTTAATTTAGCTTTAATTTGGGGGGGGGGGCAGTCTCTTTTATAACAATAAGATTTCCTCACTAGATGGACATACTTTTTCTTTCCGCTTTCCTCCCGTTTCAGAGCTGTCCTTCAGCAGCTTTTGGCTGCACTTCTGTCACCAGCAAGAAGAGATTCTCTTGGATCAATCAGGGACTTTGCAATGTCCCTGAGATCAGCAAGACATACTCTTCCCTATCATCATCTCTTCGGGACAGTTTAGTTCCAAAAGGACCGTCCAGCGGCAAAAATATTGATTGCGATCTCGGAGCTCCAAGATCACATGTCGTGTCGTTGCAACGTCAGCTCCTGTTCCACACCCGGCTACAGGTAATCCTTGACTTATGACCACTGTTGAGATCAGAATTTACATTACTTGGCAAAACAGTTGCTCAATTCTATGTCCTTTTCTGCCACACTAGTGAATTAGTTTAGGTGTTAAGTGAATCACATGTCAAACAAACCCAGCTTCTTCTGTTGACTTTGCTTGTCAGAAGCCGCTTGGGGAAGGTTGCAAATGATCCCGGGATCCTTCAACCATTGTAAATGCTTTGTTGCCAATTGCCCAAATTTCAATCACCCGACTGCAAGAATGCAGGAACTGTTTACAAAAGGTGATCACATGACCCCAGGTCATGTCATAATGCATGCCAGTTGCCAAACATCTGAATTTTAATAACGTGACCATGGGAATGCTGCAATAGTCATAAGTGTGAAAAACTGTCATAAGTCACTTTTTGTCAATGTCATTGTAACTTGGAACAGTCACTAAATGAATGGTGTGTAAGTTGAGGACTGCCTATGTAGAAGGTTCAGTGTAAGTACAAGTTAGGAGTATACAAAGTCACTTCTTCATGATGATGTATCGGGTGAGTTGCCATTGGCTGGGGTCTCTGACATGCTAAGCCAAGCCAAGCAAATAGTCAACATAGTGTGTAACGTGTGAACTCAGTCATCTAAACATCTAACATACTACACATGTGGGTATCATTCAAGGCTGAATCAAGGTCCAGGGTATAATTTATGCTAGAAATGAATCAATGACCCAAATGCAATAAGAGAAAGCCTCAATTTTACCTTATCCAGGCCATGATGTTCAGACTTCGATTGGGTCAGTGGAGGAAGCAATGCAGGTAGTCCTTGACTTACAATCATTCACTTAGTGACCGTTCAAAGTTACAACGGCACTGAAAAAAGGGACATGACCGTTTTTCACACTTGTGACTATTGCTGCATCCCCCATGGTCACATGTTTAAAATTCAGAGACTTGGCAACGGGCATGCATTTATGACGGTGTCCCAGGGGGGTCATGTGATCACCTTTTGCAACCTTTTGACAAGCGAAGTCAAGGGGGAAGCCCGATTCACTTAACAAGCCTGTTACTAACTTAACAACCACGGTGATTCACTTAATAATTGTGGCAAAAGAGTTTGTAAAATGGGGCAAAACTCATTTAGCAAATATTTCACCTAGCAACAGAAATTTGGGGCCCCATTGTTGTAGATCGAAAACTACCTGTATATATACGCAAATATATATATGATTGTTCTCAAACTTAGCTCCATAAACTAGTACTAATTGCTCTTGGGGATCAGTCCTATTTAAGAATGATGAGTACTAGATGTTAACTGTATTCTGTCATATGCGCTGGTTTCAAAAGTAAAAACTGTCTGTCCTTAACCAAAGAAGAGGGAAACAAAATAAGGCACCGCCCATTTCCACCATCTTAAATTACAGCACAATGAGCAATTCTGGAGGGAGGAGGAGGAAGAGAAGGAGAGAGAAAAAAAGTCCCATTAGCTTGCTTCAAATGAATAGCAGAGGAAAGCTGTGCTCCCACTGGCTGCCAAGTGCTTCTTCTGAGTCTCATCTTTGAATGCTGCACCACCGCAGAACGTAGCGTGCCTAAATCAATTCAGGGAAAGAAAACAGATACAAGAGGCAAGGACTCCCTCCTGGGGAGAGAGCAGATGGGCTTGGTGGATTAAGATGGTGAGCAGGGACTTTGGCATTTCCTCCAATGGAGAAAGCCAGTGCTGCAACGACTTACCTGCTACCATCAGCGTGAAGTCGAACCCCTTCTTCACGGTCTTTCTGTGGACCTGAGTGGGCAACGTAGCAAAGCCAACGTAGTCTTTATCCTGGAGGCCAGATAAAGAAAGGTCATCTCAAGCCTTCCTGCTCTGAGGAAAGACGACAACGTTTTTTTTGCGGGGGATATTTTCTGGGTTCTCTTACCATAATGGATCGCCTGCTGAAGTGGTGAGACACGGCAGAAATGTCTGCTTGTGTGCGTACCTTCGTGCCTCTGCCCGCCACTTCCTGTGGTGGTGAAACAGGAAGCCCATTTTGCATCTACATCAAGCCCTCCACATCTCCTGTTGTTTGCCTGGCTTTCATTTCCTCCCGTTTCTACCTGCGGGTTGCCTTGCACTGAAGCTGAAAATACACTCCCAAAATAGTATCTGCTTCTTTTCTTTGTCTTGCTTGTGCCTAAGGAGCATTCACCTTCGATAATTTACCGCAGGGGTGTCCAAACTTAGGAACTTTAAGACTTGTGGGCTTCAACTCCCAGAATTCCCCAGCCAGACATGCTTAAGTCCACAAGTCTTAAAGTTCCCGAGAACTTAAAGTTCTTCGCTTACAACCATAACTGAGCCCAGAATTACAGCTGTATGCCATGCTGGTTATTAAGCGGGTCACCACACAACCGCATCCAATTTTATGGTGGTGGTGGTGATGGTGGTGATTATGGCAATTGTTAATCATGATCGTTAACCTCAAACACCATGATGGTTAAGTTTACAGCACAGTCGTTAAGTGAATCCATTTTAGCCAATGGGCATTTTTTTGCCAGAAGCCAAAAGTAAAGACTACAAATTTTCGGTTCTATGACTTCAAAAGTCGCTGTAGAAGGTCGTAAATGGAGGTGGGTTGCCAAGCACCCAAAATGCAATCACATGACCCAGGAGGAGGGGCGATGGCCATTGCAACTTGGAAATTGGGTCATAAGTAGCTCTGGGAAGGTTGCAACTTTGCAACCTCCCCTTTGCAACTTTGAATGGTTATTAAATGGCTGGCCATAAATTGAGTACTACCTGTACTCACCTGCATCCCTTTTTCTGCAGTGAGAAAAAGGCCCTGTGGATATTTGGCAGATGTTTTAAAAGCTATTTATGAGAGAACCAGAGAAAGGCAGGGAAAACAAAATATAAACAAAATCACAAATGGATGTCAGGTTGAGACGGCTGCAGACGGGCTTCAAATGTGCTCTGGTAGAAATAGTTTTTCATGTTCTCAAACACTGAAGTGATTTGCTGCTTCTACTTCCAAAAGGGTCAATATAAAAAGATTCCAAATCCCCAACGTTCCAAAAGCTCTTATTTTAAAAAAAAATTAAATGCCGATTCCTCCTCCTTTCATTTGAACCAGTAAGAACCGTGTGAAGCGGTTCTCAAACATCTAAATTTTGATGACACGGCCATGGGGAAGCTGCAATGATCATGTGTGAAAAACACAAGTCACTTTTTTCAGTGCCGTTGTAACTTCTAAAGGGGTCAGTATAAAAGCATTCCAAATCCTCAAAGTTCCAAAGCTCTTATTTAAAAAAAAAATTAAACACTGATTCCTCCTTTTTTCCCCTTCTTTTTCTTTTGCAACTCCCCCCACCCACCCAAGAATCCAGTATACGAAAAGCGGGTTATAAACCAGAGTGCATCCTCACGTTTATCCCTCCAGAGAGTCAGGGACTACTTCTCAGCATTCGGGGGGAGGTGTGCGTGTGCGCATGCGTGCGTTTGTCTTATTTAGCACACCACCAACTTTTCAAGCCTCCGATCTGTCATGTTGGACTCGAAGACCTCCAAGGTCTCTTCCAACTCTTCCGTTATTCTATTTTTTCCATGCTATGCCGTGCTTCAAAATGTGGATTCCAACTCACCAGGTCTGGTGTCTGCCTCTTGCACTTGTCCTTCATTTATGGGTAGTCTTCGACTTACAACAGTTCATTTAGTGACCATTCAAAGTTATGACAAAACTGAAAAAGAGATTTAAGACCATTTTTCACACTTCTGATTGCTGCAGCATTCCCCCCCCCCCAACCCATGGTCATGTGATCAAAATTCAAACACTTGCCAATTGATTAGTATTTAGTTGCAGTGTCCTGGGGTCATGTGATCTCTTTTTGCGACCTTCTGATGAGCAAAGCAAAGCAGATCCACTTAACAACCACGTGTTACCAACTTAACAAATGCAATGAATCACTTAACAACTGTGGCAAGAAAGGTCATAAAACGGGGTAAAATTAACTTAACCACTGTTTCACTTAGCAACAGAAATTTTGGGTTCAATTTTGATTTACAATCAATTTTGATTATAAATCGAGGACTGCGTGTATTGGATTCCTGGTCTTGACCCAGGCCAAACCTTAACTCTGGGGCCATTGCTGACTTTAGCATTAGGTAAAACAAACTTTTTGCTTTAAAAAGTCTTGGCTGAGTTTGCATATTTCTGGACGGCAGCCAGCTTGCTGTCTTGTTTGGCTGCCTGCAGTGCCAATCCTTGAATTTTGGTTCAGAAGTAGAAATTAATACCTTCTCAAATATTTCAAGTCAAGACTATGGTTTTCCCAGTTGCAATGTTTGGCTGTGAAAGTTGGACCATAAGAAAGGCTGAGAGCAAAAGAATTGAGGCCTTTGAACTCTGGTGCTGGAGACGACTCCTGCGAGTCCCTTGGACTGCAAGGCGATCAAACCGGTCAGTCCTAGAGGAGATCAACCTTGACTGCTCTTTAGAAGGCCAGATCCTGAAGAGGAAACTCAAATACTTTGGCTACCTGATGAGAAGGAAGGACTCACCGGAGAAGAGCCTCATGCTGGGAAAGATGGAGAGCAAACGAAGAAGCAGACGACAGAGAATGAGGTGGCTGGATGGAGTCACTGAAGCAGTAGGTGTGAGCTTAAATGAACTCCGGGAGATGTTCGAGGACAGGAAGGCCTGGAGGAACGTTGTCCATGGTGTCGCGATGGGTCAGACATGACTTCACAACTAACAACAACAACAACACATATTTACATGAGCAAACAACTCTTGGCAAGCTCTGACATAGCTCATCTCTGAAGAGGGCAGTGTTGTCCTTGTGGGATTGTCCAAGCCAAAAATGGGTCTGCCAGGGCCACATGGGTTATCCAATTCTGCTTTAGAGGGGGGAAAAACCCCTAAATCATTAAAACAAAGGGAACCTTTGACTCACAATTCTTGTGTGTCCCCAGCCTTGATGAGGTTTCTGAAACATTCCTTGGTCATTTGCCAGCTAAAAAAATAATTTTGGTGCGATTTGGAGCCAACAAAAAGAAGCGAAGTGGCTGAGAACCAGTTTAGTAGTTCAGGCTCTAGGCTAAAATCCAGGAGATGATGAGTTCTAGTACTGTCTTAGGCTGGGTGACTTTGGAGTAATCACTGTCCCTCTGCCCAACCCATCTTGCTGAGTTGTTGTGGAGGAAATAGATGGGGGAAGAAGCATGCTTGCTTCCTTGAGTTACTCATAAAGTAAAAAAGGTGTGATAAAAAAGAACCTCATAAATGTTTATACTTATACCTGTTATCTTGTACACATTTGGCAAAATAAATAAAATAAATAAAATTTGTACCTTTTAAAATCTCCTCAGAGCCTCTGAAAGCAAACATAGGGGAAGGTGGGGGGAGGAATCAGATTTTTTAAAAATTGTCTGCCCTGACAAACTTTCTAGGGTCCTTCAAAAGCTACAAAATAGGAAAAGTGCGATTCATGACCCAAATATATTGCTGGTTCTTGCATCATGAGTTGCCATGGATGAATAGGTAGCAATATAAATTCAATAAACAAACAAACAAATAAATAAATTATATTACTTTAAAGATGTGTGGTGCTTTTCAATGAAATCCCCTGGTGTCTCTCAGGCAGCTTTTATTAAATGGCATGGCATGGCATGGCATGGCATGGCATGGCATGGCATGGCATGGCATGGCATGGCATGGCATAGAATAGAATAGAATTATTTATTGGCAAAGTGTGATTGGACACACAAGAAATTTGTTTTTGGTGCATAAGCTCTCAAATGTACATTAAAAATACATTCATCAAGAATTATAAGATATAACACTTAGGGATAGTCATAGGTTAGTAATAAGCAATTCAAATTATACTAGGAAACAAATAAAAATATAAATGTTAAAGATACAAGCAGCATGGTTATAGTCATAAGTGGAAGAATAGAGAAGAATAATAGTAATACAGTCTTAGAAGGTAATATGAAAATGTTGTGGGAATTAGTTGTTTAGCAGAGTGATGGCATTCCAGTAAAACCTGTCCTTGTGTCTAGTTGTTCTGCTGTGCAATGCCCTATAATGTCGTTTTAGAGTAGAAGTTGAAAAAAATTATGTCCAGGATGTGAGGGGTCTGTAGATATTTTCACAACCGATCAGATGCTAGAGGTGCAGCATCTCACCAGCTTTCCGAGGGTTGCTCAGGAACCCTTATATTTAAGTTTATTTATATTTAAGTTGGTGATGTCAGATGTCAATCCGGTAGAAGCTTTCTCTCCTCCTCTTTTCACTCCTCCCTCCCCTTCAGATCTTGCTGTGCAGAAGATTACTTGATGTCGAAATTTACCCTCACTTCTTCCCATTTCTGTTTTGGGAGTTGAGCCTCTGTGGCTTCTGGGGGAGGAGGAGAAGGGGCTATCAAATTAGTGACCTGGTGGTGCACGCTCCTGGCCATGCACTTTGGAAAGTGATCTCTTGCACCTGTTTTTCACCACTTCAGCATGGCTGGTTTAGTATTTCCACGCGGTTTGTTCACCCTGATGCTCGGACTGAGTCTGCGAGGTAAGCTTGTTTTGTGGGCAAGGGAGGAAGGTCTGTGAAAATCCCACCAACGGTTGTGTCCTCTCTGCTGTTTCCTTTCTTTTAAAGACTGGGTGATGGGGTGATGGCGGAGAGGGATGGAGGTGAAAAACAAGTCATAAATGAGGTTGCCAAGGTTGACTTTAGGGCTGAGGATGGTGATTGAGCACTCAGCCAGAAAGACTCAAGGCGGAGCTGTTATTTAGCAAATCTTGCATGCAAAATTCTCAGATTTGATTCTGAGCACTTCCGATAATAGGGTGGTATTTCATCATTCGAACACAGACCATCCGTTAAAGGATGGTTAAAATGCTAAACCTGCGTATCCATGGCTTTTTATAGATTAGTCTACTGATTGCTATAATCTTCTGTGTCTTCAAGAGTCATGGCTCCTTTCTGGTTAAGCAGGCTTTCACTCTCCGAAAACTTCAAGAAGGAAAGAAAAGTTGAAAAATTGGCCAGAGTTGCTTCTAAAGGAACCATTCGCCTGCTCTAATTTTGAACCAGGATGAACGATTTTTCACCACAAAAGCAGGGTTTGTTGTCACTGAAAATGTGAAAATTGGCAAATCATGCGCACACACACTCGCAACCACAGGAAGTGCCAGCTGACCGGCACAAGATCCCATTGCAAAATGCAGTTAACTATGCTTTGCTGGATGGTTTGAGAAATGTTTGCTGGGTCTCTTGATCATGTTAAACCTGATAAGTGTAATGTATATACTGTATATATATACTATATATAATGTCCTTGTAGCTATTTCCTTGCCAATTCATTAGTTCCATGTACAGTAGCTACGCTAATTTTCCTTCAGATATTTTTTAAAGCGTTTTTTATTTGACATTTTCCAAACATTAAAATCACAATTACACTTTTACAGCTTTACATTATCGGTATTTCTTTTTTCTGATTTCGGGTTTTCCATTTTCCATTCTATTATCTTATACAATATTCTTCTTTGTTTCATACTTTCTCATTTTTACAATGTATACATCTATATACAATATTTCCATCTTTATTGCTTTCTAAGTCTCTTTTGATTGTATTTGCTATGTGTTCTTTATGCATTGATTTTACATCTCTTTTCGAGCCAGTTATACCACCTATTCCATATCTTGTAGTAGTCTGTTTCCTCTCTATCTCTTAGTTCCATTGTTAGTTTGTCCATTTCCAAGTATTCTAGCACCTTTTTTTTATAATTTCTGCATTTGAGGAAATGTTTTTTTGTTTCCAACTTTGGGCAAATGAGATTCCGGCAGCAGTAATTATATGAAGCATTATATATTGGATATATGTGTGTGTGCGTGTGTGTGTGTGTGTGTGTTTGTGTGTTGTATTTGTGCTGATAAATAAATAAAGGGAGACTTTATCAGCACAAATACAACACAAATGTAACAAAGGCAACAGTAAAAATATTGAGTTTCTGTCGTGATGGTCTCTTGTGATGAGCCGATAGACAGAGAATGGAAGCAGTCTGCTTCCTCCCATATTTGGGCATACCAGGGGTTGTAACATTAAATACATATATATGTATATATATATGTATATGTATACGTATACGTATATACGTATACGTATACGTATACGTATACGTATATACATATACATATACATATACATATACATATACATATACATATACATATACATATACATATACATATACATATATGATTCCTAGAAGAAACAGCTCAGGGTTCATGTCATTTTTTTGTTCTTTTATTTCTTCTAATCATTTTTGAATTTTTATCCAGAATTCCTTGGCTTTCAGACACGTCCACCACATATGATGGTTATTTATTTTAACTATATACATTTTAATGTATTTGTATTGGCCATTTATTATTTTACAAATACTTTATGAAAAACATATCCAACTCACTTTCCTCCTCCTACAATAACCCTGTGAGGTGGGTTGAGCTGAGAGAGAGTGACTGTCCCAAGGTCATCCAGCTGGCTTTCATGCCTAAGACAAGACTTGAACTCACAGCTTCCCGATTTCTAGCCTGATGCCTTAACCATTAGATCAGACTGGCTCTCTGTGCTAAATTTATAACCTGTCTTTTTTCCCCAGGAGCTCAATCTGACTCCCTAGGAATCTCCTATCATTGTTCCCCACAATAACAACACCCCTGCGAGATTGTTTAATTTTTATCTTCTTTTACCCTGCAAACTGTGGGCTTGAAATGTCTTGAAATCTCTTGTTAACAAAATTTATTTCAAACATTATGTTAGGCCACCATATTAAACCAGCCAGTATTTTAAAAATAGGGATATTTCTGAGATTCCAGCACCTTCTGCCACAGTTCTCCCAGAAACAATTCCTGTCAAAGAGAACAAAATGGCATGTTTTGTTATTCCACTTTGGTGTTGTGTAGGCTTTAATCTCTCACACTTAACATTTGCATCTTTTTGTAAAGTACTCAGAGTGGAAAGGTTGTTCCAAATGTCGCATCAACATTTACCACTGATGAGTCAATGCAGAGAACAAAACATAGAGCTGGTCCTCAACTTATGACCAGTCACTTAGTGACCGTTCAAGGTTACAATGGAACCTCCCCCCCACAAAGGTAATGGCTATCTCCCCATTTTGGATGCTTGCAACCAGGCCACATTTATGGCCATTTGCAGCAACCTGCAGTCACATGACTATGATTTACAATGTTTTGCTGAAATCTGCAATTTATTTTCAGGTTTTCACAAAGTAGCCCATAGGTTCGCTTAATGACCAATTAACAACTGCTGAGAAAAAAGATCATAAAATCAGGTTGGTCATGTGGTAACCCACTTTATGACTTACGTCACGACTTATAACCACAATGGGCGAGTTCCATTTGGGTCATAAGTTGAGGACTACCCATAGATGCTTTGATTCCATTAAAAAAAAAAATCTTCAGTCTCAATAGAAGTTGACAAAATATCGCTGATTGCAAATTCCGCGAAAGAGAAATGAGTAGAACAAAGACAGTTAGAGGATTTAGCTTTCAGAGTTCGTTGTAACTCTGACCTCTTACGGAAACCATAACAACCGCCACATCTTCCAACTTTTCAAAAAGCAGAGTTGTCATACTATCTTCAATAGGAGGGGTGGGCAGGCAACTATGGCAACAAGTGGGCTTCAATTCCCAGAATTCCCAAGCTAGGCATGCTGACTCAGGAATTCTGGGAGTTGAAGTCCACATGTCATAAAGTTGCCATAGTGCCTAACTCACCCCTGTTCTATGTTACCATCAGATACTTCATTCATTCTAGAAAATAACGGTCACCGCTGCAGAAACATTTTCAGTAGGGTCTGTTGCTAAGTACACAATTAAATTTTATTTATTTATTTATTTATTAAACTTTTATGCCAGCCATCTCTCCTAGGTGAAATTCATTCATAAAAGAAAGTTGATGTCAAAAGTATTGCCTGGAATAACTAAGTAATTTTTATTTTTAATAATTTTTGTACTAGCAGGCTGCTTAGTTGAGTTGGGCTGTTGATATACTTCTGGCATCAGATCTATCACCATTTTCTGGTTTGTGGTCAGTAACTATGTGATCTTATTTTGGATTTCTTATTAAGAATTGTAGTGTGAGTAGGGTTTTTGAAATGCTCCTTGGGTGTAGCATCAAACTCAGCTATCAACTGATGAACCGAGGCCTTGAGGCCGTTATGGACTGGATGAGGGTTAACAAGCTTGTGCTCAACCCAGAAAAGACCGAGTGGCTGTTGTGTTTCCCTCCCAAAGATTCGACCAATATTCCATCACTCAGGCTGGGGGTCAAATTTTATACCCCTCAGAGAGGGTTCGCAACTTGGGAGTCCTCCTGGATCCACAGCTATCGTTTGACCACCACCTGACGGCTGGGACCAGGGGGGCATTCGCCCAGGTTCGCCTGGTGCGCCAGTTGCGACCCTACCTGAATCGGGAGGCACTCACAACAGTCACTCGGGCCCTTGTGACCTCTAGGCTGGAATACTGCAATGTGCTCTACATGGGGCTGCCCTTGAAGAGCATCCGGCGACTTCAGCTAGTACAGAACGCGGCCGCGCGAGTGATTGTGGGTGCACCTCGGTTCACCCACATAACACCTATCCTCCGCGAGCTGCGCTGGCTACCTGTCGATCTCCGGATGCGCTTCAAGGTGCTATTAGTCACTCATAAAGCCCTGCATGGTAGTGGATCTGGATACTTGAGAGACCGCCTCCTGCCAATTACCTCCCTGCGACCAATTAGATCTCACAGATTGGGCCTCCTCCGTATTCCATCGGCCAGCCAGTGCCGGCTGGCAACTACAAGGAGGAGGGCCTTCTCAGTAGTAGCCCCGACCCTTTGGAACGAACTCCCCGTGGAGATTCGTACCCTCACCACCGTCCAGGCCTTCCGCACAGCCCTTAAGAACTGGCTAGCCCGTCAGGCCTGGGGACAGGGATAGTTGCCCCTCCCGAATGATGAATGTATGTTGCTTATTACTTTTATTATATGTGTCTATGTCACTGTTTGTACTTCCCCTCCCTGATTTTATGTGAGCCGCCCTGAGTCCCCTCAGGGAAAAGGGCGGCCTACAAATGTTAATAAACATTACAAACAAACAAACAAACATTACAAACTCCCCAGTTTGAAGGATACTTCTATAGTTTGCCATGCAATGCTTATCTGAAGTGCCATCAGAGGTGGGTTGTTCCCGGTTCAGCCTGGATCGGGTGAACCAGTAGTAGCGGCAGAAGGAGGCTCCGCCCACCCGCCCAGACGCTTCTGCGCATGCAGTAATGTGGAAAACAAATTGTAGTAAAAATAATGGAAACCCATCACTGAGTGCCATGCAATGTCAACCATTCTCACAATGGCAACTGTTTTGTTTTTTCCAGAGCATTTTGCTTTTAAAAAGGCGTAATATGTCCTTGAGACCAATCATTTAGATATCTTTAGAGGTTTTCTGCATTACAGTATGACCTTAAGCTGTTTATGGCTTAACTGGTTGGAAATTAACTTAAGAAATCATTTTCCAGATTTCATCTCCTTCCTCTGGTTTGGCCACAGTGGTGGATTCTCTTGATTCACCCATCTACCCATCTCACCTGTATACCAACTGAGTTACTTTCTGTGTGTCAGTCTTTGAGGGATGTGTGCAGTGGTGAAATTCAATTTTTAAATTAATGGTTCTGTGGGCGTAGCTTGGTCAGCGTGACATGGTTTGGTGGGCGTGGCTTGGTGGGTATGGCAGGGGAAGGATACTGCAAAATCTCCATTCCCAGCCCAATCTGGGACCAGCCAGAGGTGGCATTTGCTGGTTCTCCGAACTACTCAAAATTTCCGCTACCAGTTCTCCAGAACCTGCTGAATTTTATCCCTGGATATGTGGTTTCCAATGATAGATATTTTGTGATTAATGGTATGTCCAGTGGCGGAAGGGTGAGAGGAAGGAATGGATGTATGGATGGAAGGAGGGAGGGAGGGAAGGAAGGAAGGAAGGAAAAAGAAGGAGGAGGAAACCAACTTTTAACTTCTCAGGTGAATTTATTTTAAAAAGTGTCATCCATAGACGGAATGAAGAAAACAGCCCAGGTTCACTCAAAAGGGGAGAGTCAGCCTAAGGCAAAATATCCAGAGAGGTCAGGTACTAGTGACCCAAGAATGAAAAGAGCATAGATTGGCCAGTTGGAGTGGAAACATTTGTCTATATATGTACTCAATTTACAACCACAATTAAGCTCAAAATTTATGTTGCTGAGAAATTTGTTAAGTGAGTTTTGCCCCAATTTACAATTTTTCTTGCTACAGTTGTTAAATGAATCACTGCAGTGGTTAAGTTAGCAACATAGTTATTAAGTGAATCTGGTTTCCCCACTGACTTTGCTTGTCAGAAGGTTGCAAAAGGGGATCCCACAATCCTGGGACATTGTAACTGTCATAAATGCGAGTCAGCTGTCAAGCATCCAAATGTAAATCATGTGACCATTGAGATGCTGTGACGATCATAAATGTGAAAAATGGTCATAAGTCACTTTTTTCAGTGCCATTGTAACTTTGAAAAGTCATTAAGTGATCTGTTGTAAGTCAAGCAATGCTTGTAATGAAGATAAGCTCAACTCATAAATTGGACCATGTTGTGGACTGAAGTTGGTTTTTTTTGGGGGGGGGTTACTGTGAGGGGCAGATATCACACATTGCTGCCCTCAAGATATATTAGCAACTTTTCTTCTAATGGATGGTTGATGGTTGTGAAGATCAGCTGTACAGTTTTTTCAAGCATTTGCTTAAGCAAATCCATTGGAGATGCAGAGATGGATACAGTCGTGGTGTCTGATAAAGTGGAAGGTTAGGCACTTCACCCAGTTTAAGAAAATTGGGAGTTCAGTGTAACACCAGGCCTTCTAGATCAGGAGTGTCAAACTTGATTTCATTGAGGGCCACATCAGGGTTGCATTTGATCTCGTGTGTGTGTGGAGGGGATGTGGCCAGCTCAACATCATTTGTGTCAGGGACACTTGTGGTGGCCAAGTGCTAAGGCAGGATATCCCTCAGACCCTCCATCTCTCTCACTATAATCTCCTTCCTTCCTTCCTTCCTTCCCTCCCTCCCTCCCTCCTTCCTTCCTATTCTTCTTTTTCCTTCTCCTTTCTTCTTCCCCTTTTTCCTTATTTTTCCTTCCTTGCTGTCCTCCCATCTTTCCTTATTTTTCTTTCTGCTTTCCCTTTTCCCTTTTCTGTCCTTTCTTGGATGCTCAAATGCAAAAGGGGAAACATTTCTCCTTTTGTTTGTTTTGCTTTTAGTTTATTTTGCTAGCCTTCGGCCAGATAAAATGGAGCCTGGTCCCCCGGACCCCGTTTTTGCTGGCAGTGGCACCGCAGGCCGGTCCATCACTGTTTCCAAGGTGACCAAGCGGGACAGATCTAAGCACCTTGCGGGCTGGATGTGGCCACGGGTCTTGAGTTTGACACCGTTGTCCTAGATAATATAGAACCTCCCAGGATACAGGTTTTTAATATGCTCATTACAAGAAGTAGGGAACCCATTAAACAATAAATTGATAGATGATGGAATATAAGACACAAGTCCCATTTGTAATTAAAAAAACCACATTCAGTTTCTTTTTTCTCTGCCAGGATGGTGATATAATAGCTGATAGCCTCACACTTTGGGACAGGAAAGGCAGTTAACACCTGCACATTGATTTTAATTTTAATTACTTGATTCAGTAAATAGTGTACACAAAAAGAGAAAGAACTAAATAAAGAGTAGAAGGTCATAGGACAAAATCAATCAATCAATCAATAGAATGTTTCCATGTATTCTTGAGAGTCGACAAAACATTCAATTAACAGCATAAAAATAGCCTGATTTGACAAAAGTACGATTCTTGCTCCTTAGGATCTTATTCTAAGATTTTCACATTCATAACTCAATTATTAGATTTTCAAGAAATTTCCAACATTGAGCAATGATTGGTTTTGTTGCTAAAAGTAAATAGATGATCATCTTTAAGGGAATTGTTGAATCATACAAATGCTATCTCTGGGGAGCATTCAGTTCTTTGTTTTGATATTATCTTCATCAGAAAGTTAACTATATACAGCTCTAAATTAACCCTTTAAGTGGTTTTCATGGATATCTGGCAAAGGTTAAAATTCTGTATTCAAAAATGGAAAATTCTGTATTCAAAATGGAAAACCATCAAGTTATTGGATAGAAAGGTCATCAGGCATCCAAACACTGCTTAAACCAAACCTACCCATTAGAGAAAATAGGTTTGGTTGATACAGACTTGTCCGCTTGAAGAGAATTGAAGCTGATGAAATCATCGTTTCATTGATGTTATTCTGTTCTTCACACACATAGATCCAAAACTGATGAAGGTCTCAATTGCAACAGTACTACACTACACACCATGCCCAGCAGAACACGCAAACACTCAAATATGTGGACTTTGGGACCTTACTGTATTCCCCTTCATCAATTTGAAGTTCCATTTTGATGGACAAATATACAAATTCATTGAAGGAACACCCAAAAGATCACCCATCTCAAGATTCATAACAGAAACAATAAAGCAACTCCTGAAAAATACTGTATATACTCAAGTATAAGCCTAGTTTTTCAGCCCACTTTTTGGGCTGAAAAAAGCCGCCTCGGCTTATACTCGAGTCAGTGAAAAATTTGCCCGAAATGGAGGAGAAAAAGGGGCGGGGCCATGCCGCTGGGTGACACTCGTGAATGGCCCAGTGTCCCTGTGAGTTTCCCCTCCCTCTGTGTCAGTTTGCCGCGCAGCGCGCACCGCACCATCCCCCCTACTCACGTTCTAATGTAATGCAGGGCTGTCTTACGATTCCCCTTCCTCCCCCTCCTGCCGCTCTGCAACAATGTCCCACCTCCTCCTTGTTATGGCAAGCAGCCACATAGCGATGTCCCACCTCCTCTGGTACAGTGATCCAATGATAGGAATCACTGTGCCGTGTGTCATAGGAGGCGGGACATCGCTCCCGCGGCTGCACGGGACATCATCATCACAGCGGGACATCAGCATCATGAGGTGAGTGAAGTATTTCATTGAATACACCGCTAGTTTACTGTTTTTCTTTGAAATAAATATTCAAAAACATTATTGGTATCTATTTTTATTTTTGAAATTTATCGGTAGCTGCTGCATTTCCCACCCTAGGCTTATACTCGAGTCAATAACTTTTCCAGTTTTTTGTGGTAAAATTAGGTGCCTCGGCTTATATTCGGGTCGGCCTATACTCGAGTATATACGGTATAGTCCTCCCACAGATACAATCTGTATGGTTCTATTATACGGAGGACACATTCATCATTATCAAAAGGGACCACTTAGATTTACAAACATGTATAATTCCATGTAATCAGAATGATAAGAAAAGAAGAAAACAGCAGCAGTGTGAGTCTTCCTGCACACATTCATCAGCAAGAAAAACAATGGCAAAAACTATAAACGTAAGTGTAGTACAAAACAACCCCAACAGTTAAGTACTCAACTGTCACGGGGCCAAAATTACACATAACTATCTGTGTCAGAACTCTTTATGGTCAAGCAAAAATGCACTGCAATAACCCAAAACTCCAAAAAAGGAGAAATAAAAAAGGAGAAATATAGCATGCTCCAAACTATAGATATCTACACTGCTTCCTCAAAAAGTCTCTTTCCATGCATCCACTACAAAATCTGGCCAGTTTATGAATAGAATAACCACCACCACCCCTTCTTGTTGGGTCACTGGGTAGCCAGTGACACTAGTGAGGGCACTTTTCATGTCCTCATCAAAGAGAGGAATCGAATGCCCCGTAACCATGTGAGCCACCACGCTCCTGCAGAATAACTTTATCTTATATGAAAAATATCTCTGAAGCTTCTAACATAATAGCTAATTATGTTGATTTTATAAACCAACAAAATCTCTCCAGAGCATCCTGCACAAAAACAAAGGAATTATCTACAATGTAAAGTTCAAGGATTAGAAGACCTCTTCAACTCTGTTATTCTATTCTATTCTATTCTATTCTATTCTATTCTATTCTATTCTATTCTATTCTAACTTATTTTTCTAAAGCATCTAAAAGCAAGACAAGAAACAATAGATGGAAACTAATCAAGGATTGAACCAACCTAGAACTAAGAGGAATTTCTTAAGAGTGAGAACAATTAACTAGTGGAGGAGGTCAACCTGTTTTCCAAAGTCACCTGAAGATCAGACAAGGAATAATGGATGGAAACTGGTCAAGGAGAGATTCAACCTAGAAGTAAAGAGAAATTTTCTGACAGTGAGGCCAATCAACTAATGGAACAGTTTGCCATCAGAAGTGGTTCATCACTGGAGATTTTTAAGAAGAGACCTGTCTGATATGGTTTAAGGTTTCCTGTTTGAGCTGAGGATTGGACTAGAAGACCTACAAGGTCCCTTCCAGCTCTATTCTGATTGATTGATTGATTGATTGATTGGGGGGGGGCAGGAAGAAAATGGAGAGACTTCATCCACGAGGAGACCCAATAAAACAACACATTTCATAACACATTGACAAGTTCAATCAACATTTCAATTAGGAAACTTTAGACGTCTTTGATCAAGCCTGGTCCATAAATGCAAGAGAATTCCAATGGGCATGGCATTTTAACCATAAACAGATCCACTGAGATAAGATCCATAAACCACTCACAAATGGAAGCAACCAAAGATCAGAAAAACAAGGCCTAAACACATCCTTCCTCACCTTACATCTTAACCAACTCCCTGTGAAGCAGCACTAGCTAAACAAAAACAAAGAAGAAGAGATGGCCACTTAAAGACCAATCAATAAAGAAACAATGTCCCAAATAAAGTTGATAAGACAAGTTACCATAGGGAAACAGCCAACAAGCTCATTTCTCCCTGCTCTGATGATGTTACCCTGTGTGGTAATGAAAGGTGCAGATGAAGAGAAGCAAGTTCAGAAAATCTTGTCACCATTCACATCCTCATTGGGGTCAGAAGCTTATGGTGATAGTCCTGAGATATCTAGAAAGTTCTTTCCTGTTTCTTCTTGGAATCCAGAGAGGCACTTTTTTCTTTCATTCAGAATTCTTGCTTTGGGCCAGTTGATGGCATCCAATGCTTGTTTCTGCTAGAGGCCACCACCCTACCATACCTGAAGCTACCAGATTTGGGTTGGTGTAGGTGGGACTGGTGGGTGGAGAGCCAGTTTTTAAGAGCTAAGTGCTTCTTCTTACTGTCAGTCCTTGGATTTTGAGGTAGGCCAGGTCTGAAATAGATGCCAGAAAGATTCCAGGAATGTCTTTTTGTTTTGAAGGCCAGAATAACAGAATTATAAAAGCCTGATCCTCTTATATCAAACAAAATCAAGATGGAATTATTCTGACCCTTTTAGGCCTTTCTTGGGACTGATTTGCTGTTCCTCCTTCAACAGTTCATCCATTTTCAACAGTTATCTCCAAATTTCTTTATACTCGGCAGTTGATGGCCTGTCCTCAGGTGGATTCCAAACTTGGACTGCAAAAATTGGGATGGCCATTCGATATCCGCAAAGACATCTTTGCTGGCATCTGGTGGTTGGTAGATTTTTTTCCAGTCCACAGCTAATAAAATAGTTCTCAACTTATGACCATAATTGGAGCCAGACCTTTTGTTACTAAACAAGTAACTCCAGCCTATCCTGGAAGAAGAACAAGGGCTTGAGGAAAACAATGGCTTTAAGAGTGGGTTCCAGAATTGCCTCCCACAAGGGCCCATTGTTTCTCCTCAGTTGTGTCCATTTATGCTTCTTCTGGCATGGGCAAAAACAGTGATGGTGAACCTATGGCACACGGGGCCCTCTCTGAGGGCACATGAGCCGTTACCTAGCTCAGTTCTACTGTGCGTGCGCCTCCCACTGGCCAGCTGATTTTCGGGTCTTGGCCACACATGCGGGAAAACGCATGCATGTGCAGGTGGCGGAGGGATCGCATGGGCATGCACAGGGCTGGGGGAAGCGCAAGTCAGATTGTGGCAGCAAGAATTCCTGTGTTGTCTTTACCACAAAGGAACCACTCAGAACCAGCATGTTTCTTTAAAAAAGGCCCCCACAGTTTTAGGGCCTGACTTTCTTAGGAAAGGTGTTGATGTGCTTTACATGTCTCTCCCACACACATTCACAGTATCTCATATGTAGAATTTTCCCTCCATTCGCTGGAAGGATTTGCTAGCTGCTTGTCATCTTTGCAATCTACAGTGCTAAAATCTTGGGGGAGAGGTGATGACTTAGAGCAGCGTCTCTCAACACTGGCCACTTTCAGTAGAAAAGATGAACATATAATTGCTAAAATGTAGAAACTGTTAATATTTGAAATAGAAGAAGAAAAAGAATGCCAGATGGTTCAAATGAAACAAACAATGTGTTAAACAGTTATGATATTTATGTAGTTACTTACCAAGCACATCTAAATTATATTCTTGATGAATGTATTCTATTTTATTTTTCTTTATGTACACTGAGAGCTTATGGACCAAAGACAAATTCCTTGTGTGTCCAATCATACTTCACCAATAAAGAATTCTATCCTATCCTATCCTATCCTATCCTATCCTATCCTATCCTATCCTATCCTATCCTATCCTATCCTATCCTATCCTATCCTATCCTATAAAGAATTCTATTCTATTTACAATCTCCAAAGCATGTCACAACTTTTGAGCACCCCTAATATTTGGAAATTGAAAAACTTAACACACCCCAATTGATGAAGTGGGCTAAACTGTTATATTCATATTTTAATATTTTACAAAGCTTCTGAAAGCTTAACATTGCTAGAACTGAGTGTATGATAAAATAGGCTAAACTTTTAGCTCATCTTATCATACATTCAACTCTGGCAATGTTAAGATTTCAGAAGCTTTGTAAAATATACTTTGTAAGAAGCTTTGTAAGAACAGGAAGCTTCATTTGTGAAGAGGTCCTGCTGATTATGTGTTTTCAAATTGGTGTCAATTCTTACCAAACAAACAAATAACTTTCTCCAGGAAGATTTATCTTCAACATGTTTCTTCAGATCTTTCATAAATGTATCCATAATTGCTATTCATCTCCCTTGCTACTGCAGGTAGTCCTCCACTTGCAACAGTTCATTTAATGACCATTCAAAGTTACAATGGCACTGAAAAAAATGACATGACCGTTTTTCACTTATTACTGTTGCAGCATTCCTATGGTTACGTGATTAAAATTTGGATGCTTGGCAACTGGTTCATATTTATGACGATTGCACTGTTCAGGGTCCTGTGATCGCAAATGTCTGACAAGCAAAATCAACGGGGAAGACAGATTCACTTAACAGCTGTGATACTAACTTGACAACTGCAGTGATTCACTTAGCAAATGTGGGAAGAAAGGTTGTAAAATGGGGAAAACTCACTTAACAAATGTCTCAGTTGAGTTTTGGGCTCAATTGTGGTTGAAAGTTGAGAACTACCTGTTTGTTCTCTTTTTCTCTGTTCTTCCACTTTCCCAACATGATACACTTATTAAGGGAGTGAGGCCTTTATACCAAAGGTGTCAAACTCGCGGCCTGCAGGCCAGATGCATCATGCACTGGCCACGCCCACACCCAGTTTAGCGAAGGAGAAAAAAGTCATGATACGTCACATGTTGATGTCATGACAATGTAAGTTTGACACCTCTGGTTTACACAACCATGGTCTCAAAACATGGTTCTGTAATGTGAGCCTGGCGGCCTGGCCATTGAGGTTCCAAGTGAAAACTCTTGAACTCCTGTATTGTTTGGTGATCCATTTGTTTACTTTCCAGGCTAACTGTGATATTTTCAGGCTTTTCCTCCGAAATCAAAGTTATAATGTGATCCTACTGTTATATAAATATTGGAAATGTATGAATCATAACTTTATTCCTTCAACAAATTGAGTTAGGATGTCAAAGTCTGAAGGAAGAAACCCAAATCATTATTTTAATGTTAAAAATCTTGCAAATCTGAAAGAAATTCTCCTTTTCCTCACCTTTAACTTTGCACAAAACAACACAGGTTTTTTTTTTCCTGAGATGCTTCTCCTGTGGCCCACCAGTGGCCAGCAGAGCTGGTGGAAGACTCAAACAGTGAGGCGGTTGGGAAGGAACATGGGCCAGTCCTGGAGTATGGAAAAGGCTCTGATGAATGCTCTGTGTTGGAGACAGAGATGGAGCCAGGGACGTCTGACAGTTATCAGCTGCCTTCAGAGTCGGATATCAGGGGGGCAGAAAAACAGCTGGAGCCTATTCCCGATGTGCACATGTGCAGAGCTGCCAGGAGAAGGGAACAGCTAAGGAACATGGGCCGACAAGAGTAAAGACACAGGTGGACGGTGAATGGTCCCTCCCATAGGGAATAAAGGGGAGTGAAAAGGGAGGGGAATTTGCAGGAGACAGTTCAGTTCATTAGGGTGAAGATCTGTTCCTGACTTCTTGCCAAGTAATTGCTGCTACAGCGTGGCATTTGGAAGATATCAGCCTGGCAGGTCTCCAAGCCTGTTAAAGCTCCGTAGTTATGAAATCTCATGAAAGACATTATCAAATCTGAACTTTAAAAAAAAAGCTGGTGGCCATTTATTGGTGGGTTATCAGGTAGGTTTTTGAACCCCAAGTATAGTGTCTCTACCCAGAATAGGGGAAGTCACACTCCAGTTAGCAATTCCATGTAGTGTTGCATACATCACACATCAACACCCACGTGTAACTAACAGTTTCCTCTACTTTGTTTTCTTTTTACATAAGATGCCTAACTCCCCCCCCCCACAGATTTACATCTAAAAGAGTGTGGGAACCATCCCTTAAACATTAAATGTTGTGAGAGGGGTGAGAAAAACCCCAAGCTGCTTGCTTCCATATACCTTAAAAGCAAGCAGCTTTAATCTCAGCCAATCCCCCCCACCCCTAATATCCAGACACTTAATACTTGATGATTAGACAGAAGGGAAACAATACTAATTATTTTATAGACCCTACTTTCTACAGAGCTGTGCAACATGAAGATGTGGATGGAAGATGCTTGTATTGATTTTATTTGCATTTTCATGTAACATTTAACTCTTTATCTGGTTATTCAATTTATATATTACTTCTTCACATTTCTATACCACTCATCATAAGCAACTCTTATACTATATACAACTTTTCCATGGTTAAAAATGCTAATCAGCACTAGATAGTATTCACCCACTTAAAAATTACCTCTGCTGAAAACCAGGGGGAATTGTATTTTGTGTTGTTAGAAGTTCAGTGCGACCGTTATTGAGTATATGGACTGGGGCTTGTCAATTGTACATTCATTGTTAAGTTACTGCTAATCGAGCAAGCAAGTAAGCAAGCAATGTTTTACGTTGGAAACACCAGTCTTCATTGTTGATGATTACTAATCTATTAGAAAAAGGTGAACAGAATAAAAGAGTATGAAGGGACTTTGGAGGTCCTCTGGTCCAACTTCCTGCTGTATAGTGCTTAGATATTGATACTATAGAATCAGTTGGCTGGGTGACTTGGGCCAATCAAGAGGAGACTGAGAGTTCTAGTCATGCCTCAGGTATGAAAGCTGATTGGGTGACTTTGGGCCAATCAAGAGGAGACTGAGAGTTCTAGTCCTGCTTTAGGTATGAAAGCCAGCTGGCTGACTGGTTCAGTAACTCTCTCAGCCCAATCCACCTCATAGGATTGTTATTGTGGGGAAAAAAGGAGGAGGAAGGAATATTAGGTATATTTGTCGTCTCAAATTATTTATAAAATTAATAAAGGCAGTATATAAATAGTCCAAAGAAAAAACAGAGTTAGAGTTATTAATATATAACAAGGCAAAGAAAAATATGGACAATTGGAAAGGAAGAAGGAGGAAGGGGAAAAAACCAGCAAAAATTAAAGTATTTAGTCTTACAGGTATATGTAACTACCATTTCCAGCATCAGGAAGACTGGATTTTCAATTATAATATTTTTCCAACAAGGCTTTTATTTTCAAGAATCTATGCTTATGATAATATAGAATCAAAGAATTAGGAAAGAAAGAACATGCAATATATATAGTCAAAGAACACCAAAGTTTCAGTTACTACAGTTGTGAAAAGAGTACAGAAAAGAAGAAAAGACACCCAGAAAGCCAGACAATAATTGATTTTAAACCTATGCCTGCCAGATAGAAAAATGAGGACAAAAAGAAGCCTTTGGTTCATTTTGCCAGAGGTCTGGTAACGTTAACCCTAATCAATCCAGTTGCAGCATTGTTGATCAGAGGACATTCCTGATCTATGTTGGTTGATCAACTTTTTTATTGTTTTTTCCCTCTATAATCTTACAATCATCACAATCCTCATCTATTTTGAATGCAATCTATGTGGGAGGCGCTACAGTATTCAACCAGTAGAAGGGTACAAGAGAAATTCTAAATCAGAGTTTTCCAACCTTGAAAAAATACATGGACTTCATCTCCCAGAATTCCGCAACAATGCTGCCTGGGGAATTCTGGGAGTTGAAGTTCACACCTCCCAAGGTTGGAGAACCCTATTCTAAATGGAGAACTGCTAATCCTAAGAACTGATTTCACTCATAAATTTCAAACTAGGAAGAGCAAAAGGCAGGAGTATTTGGGTTTGAATGAGACAGAGTGATTCTGCAATAAAAGTCTTCCTAGGAAAGACCTTGGTGACATGCATGTCTTATTACAGCCAGCTCTATCATTGGACCAAGATGGAGAGGAGATGCAGAGTTGGCAAAAGCTAACACATTATGGGTTTCCCCCCCCCCCCAAAATGCGGGTAAGCAATGGCACTTCCTCTAGTTGCAGTTTCAGCAAAATAGCAGAGAAATAAAAGCAGTGTTGCAATGATTCCGCTTCTCAGCACAGGAATGTGATTTTGCAAGCCGCCCTGAATGACATATGTGTGAGGGTGGGCGGTTATATAAATCTGTTTAGTAAATAAAATGAAATAAATGAAAATACCACAATGCTGGGATGGAGAGTACAGGTAGATCATAATTGAGCTCTAAATGTATATTGCTAAGTGAGACATTTGTTAAGTGAGTTTTGCCCCATTTTACGACCTTTCTTGCCACCATTGTTAAGTGAATCATTACAGTTGATAAGTTAGTAACATGGTTGTTAAGTGAATCTGGCTTCCCTGTTGACTTCGCTTGTCAGAAGGTCACAAAAGCTGATCACATGACTCTGGGACACTGCAACTGTCATAAATAGGAACCAGTTGCCAAGCATCTTATCATGGGACCAAGAGGATGCAGCAACGGTCATAAGCGTGAAAAACGGTTATAAGTCACTTTTTCCTCCAGAATAATAGAGCTGGAAGGGACCTTGAAGAGCCGACCTGGAGCAGTGGTTAGGGTGCAGTACTGCAGGCCACTTTAGCTGACTGTTATCTGCAGTTCAGCGGTTCTAATCTCACCGGCTCAAGGTTGACTCAGCCTTCCATCCTTCCAAGGTGGGTGAAATGAGGACCCAGACTGTGGGGGCAATATGCTGACTCTGTAAACCGCTTAGCGAGGGCTGAAAGCCCTATGAAGCGGTATATAAGTCTAACTGCTATTGCTATTGCTATTGAAGTTCTTCTAGTCCAACCTCCAGCTCAAGCAGGAAATTGTTTCATTTCAAACAGATGGTTGTCCAGTGTCTTTTTAAAAACCTCTAGTAATGGAGCATCCACAACTTCTGAAAGCAAGTCGTTCCTCTGATTAATTGTTCTAACTGTCAGGAAATTTCTCCTTGGTTCCAGGTTGCTTCTCTCCTTGATTAGTTTCCACCCATTGCTTCTTGTCCTGCCCTCAGATGCTTTGGAGAATAGCTTGGCTCCCTGTTCTTTGTGGCAATCCCTGAGATATTGGAACTCTGCTGACATGTCTCCCCTAGTCCTTCTTTCTATTAAACTAGACATACCCAGTTCCTACAATATTCTTTTTATGTTTCAGGCTTTAGTTGATAGAATTGTCCAATGGAGGAAAATTGAATTGAAGCTTATTAAAGGGAAGGGAAGGAAGGGAAGGGAAAGAAAAAAACATTGACAGAAAATTGGAAATTGAAAAGTACTAATGGAGAAAAAGATACTTGTTTGGGGTTATTTATTTTTGCATAACAGGATGCTTTGGCTGGCCCTTAAGCCGCAGACCGCTCAACATGCCTTGATGTTTATTAAAAGACCATGAAAAAGTTTCTTTCTGCATTATTTTCTGCTGATTAAGTTGGTAGCCAAAATAGAAGAGTCAACAGTAAACGTTAGCGTTTGCTGCTACTGTACATGAATTCCTGCATGTTCTTTGAACTGTTCGGTGGGGGAAAGAAACAAACAAATCATGGTGGGTTTTTCTAAAGCCAGATGAAAAAGACCCCAATTTGGAAATTCCATTCATTTCCTCTATGGTGGCTGGGAAATTCTGGGAGTTGAAGTCCACACCTCTTAAAATTACCAAGATTGAGAAATCGTGATCCAAAATCTTCTTGCCACAAACTTTTGCTCCAGGCATGTCTTCCGTTTTATTAAACTATTTCACTTTCATTAACTCCCAGGACACGGCACTTTCGATCACACATCAGCATGGGAACGTATCCTTCCTCTTTTATTCTGCCTGATTTTAGTATGGAGAAGCCCAAGAGGTAGTAGCTACAGTAGTTGCTCTTTCAGCATCAAGGCAGAAAATGAGGCCTGTCATTTGATTAAAATATTTCCAGACTGTCTTTTCTGTGTACTTTTCTTAGGCCGAGACGTAACTGAGCTCATCAAAACTATTTTTTTTAAACTAAACCAAAATAAAATAGTTTATAAATGCAATTGTGTTGAGTAAGCTAATGGTACTGTTGGAAGAAAAATCCAGATCCAGCTCCAAGCCAAGAATAAAATGGAGACAGATTGGAAAGCAAGTTGATTTATTTATGAACAGAACCACCAACAGCATGTGATTCTGGGACACCTGACAAAATGGAGTTGAGAGTAGGGTGGGCTTTTATACCTTTTTTATTTCTAGGGGGTCATGTAGGGGTCATGGCTGGTTTTGTACACAAAACGGGAAATGCAAATCCTAGGTGTTTGTCTGAGCTAATCTTTTCAACCTTTGACTTGTCCCTTATCTGAAGTTTCTGTCTGACCCAGTCTTTCTGAAAGAATTATGAAATCTGCATTTCTAAAAGCTGGTTGCCTCAGTTTCTGCTTGGGGCAGGGATACTGGTGTTGGGGTTTTTTTTGCCTCTCTTAAAAATTTTCCCATTAGGGGAAATATTCTATCCTGCATTTTTAATATTCCCAAAAATATTTCATTTACTAGGAGAGTGGGTGGGATGCTGACTTTCTACAGTACCCTTTCAGTTAGGTTAATATCAGCAAGACAGTCAAGATGCTAAACCATGATGTGAAGTGATCTGACTTGAGCAGGTAGTGTGAATGAATGCAAGCATTATGGTTTGCTAAACATAGTTTATGATTTAAATGTACTTCATTCAATAAAATTAGAATGGTTAAGGGCTGGGATTAGCAAGCAGTCATGCCCTATAGATCAATTGTGCTGCCTGGGGAAGTCCATTCTTCTTTAAGTTACAACGGTTGAGAAATATTGCTATAGAATAGATGGTGTCTGCAGAACAGCCCAAAATCAACAAAATGTTATTTAAATGGTATATTAACCTGCATCGAAACTTAATTTTGTAAGCAGCCAGTTCCAGAGGAATGTCTGCTCTTTTTTGTGAAGTATTGGAAGTAATTTCTAAGTAGGTTGTACAATGAATAAATCCAGAACTAAGAGATTCCAGGTTCAGCAATATAATTTATCGAATTTTGGATAATGGTTCAGCACTTCTGCTGGAAGGCTTGGATCAGAAAGTGGCGATCAACAGAATGCATGAAAAGTACAATCGAAGATTTTCTCCATTTTCTCTGTGTGTGTGTGTGTGAGAGAGAGAGAGAGAGAGAGAGGGAGGGAGGGAGGGAGGGAGGGAGGGAGGGAGAGAGAGAGAGAGAGAGAGAGAGAGAGAGAGAGAGGGAGAGAGAGAGAGAGAGAGAGAGATACCAGTTTGGATTGCTCGATGTGTCTTGTTGATGTGAGTACATCAACCTCAGTTAGCCCAACCTGGGTATTTTCTGTTAAAGTTACCATTACATCTTGTATAGAATTTGGTGCATATTTTAATTTATTTACTGTATTTACTTATTGGGTTTCTAGATCGCTGTAGCCATTATGCTAAGCAGCAAATGCACCTAATACAACAGCTAGATAAAAGGAAAGTCATAAATAGACATAATCAGGGGTAGGCTTAAAAATTTTAAGCAATGGGTTCTCTGCCTGGTTGCTGGGTGGGCAGGTGGGCGTGGCCAAGTTGGCCTCATGCACCGGGGGCGGGGCATTTTTGTCCTCCCTGGGGTCCAGAGGCTTTCCTCAAGCCACCAGGAGGGTGAAAATGGCCTCCCCAGGCTCCAGAGGCCCTCTGGAACTTCAGGGAGGCCCATTTTTTGCCCTCCACGAGTCTCCACGCGGGCCCTGGCATCCCCAAATGGCCTGCGTGAAGACTCCTGGGAGTGCAGTGGGAGGGGAGCGGGGGTTGACAGGGCCAGCTAGAGGTGGGATTTGTGGGTTCACCAAACTGGGCAGAATCCTTAGCTAGAGGATCGCCTGAACCCGTGCGAACCCGCAGCAGCCTACTCCTGGATATAGTCTCTAATATCCCAGGCTCCAATAGCACAGTTCCCCAGCTAGGAGAAGCCAGATAAGATATAATATCAAATCCAGAAAATACAATAAAAAGTTATTTACTTAACAACTGTGACAAGAAAGGCAAGGCTGACTTAACAAATGACTCATTTAACAACAGAAATGTTGGGCTCGGTTGTAGTTGTAAGTTGAGGACTCCTATATTAGAAGAATATGTAGAGTTGCAACAGATCTGTGTAGCACTGAATATAGTAGACAAACAGGATTAGCCTTTGGCTTTCAAGCTGTGTTTACACCAGGCAATGCTTTCTTGGCCTGTTTATTTGTGTATATTTTTACTATCAATGATAAAATTAAGAAACCGCTCATGGTAGAAGAGCTGAATCTGAACTATGTTTTTTTTTTTAATTCAATTCCCAGAGGGGAAGGATGTCTGCAACCTCCCCAGAACCACATAGCACAGTAATAACTGCACTTTTGGCAATGAATTAGGTGTTGCTTTCCCTTTGTGGGTGCAAAATGGAGAGATCAGATCAAAGTAGGCCTCTTCCTGTGTGACAGCTCAAGCATCTGCTTGTAAAGTTTTCATGCAGATCTGGAGCTCCAGAACTTTTTCTAAATGCCTTCCAAAACCAAGAATGGGCTTTTGAAACAAACTCAGTGGTGTGACGGACTTTGATGGTTACAAAATGGCTGAATCCATCCTCTATCTAGCCCAGCACTAGCAATTTCCCATGATGCAGAGCGTGTTGATCAGAAAGGTTGGCAGTTCAGTGGATCGAATCCCTAGCGCTGTGTGATGGAGTGAGCTCCTGTTACTTGTCCCAGCTTTTGCCAACCTAGCAGTTCGAAAGCACGTAAAATAAAATGCAAGTAGAAAAATAGGAAACACCTTGGTGGGAAGATAACAGTGTTCCGTGCACCTTCGGCATTTAGTCATGCCAGCCCCATGACCACAGGGACATCTTTGGACAGCGCTGGCTCTTCGGCTTTGAAATGGAGATGAGCATCGCCCTCTAGAGTCGGGAACGACTAGCACATATGTGCAAGGGGAACCTTTACCATTACCTTTTCCTTTCCTGAAGGCTCATTTAAAGTACAGTGCACAAATCTGTTTATTGGCAAAAAAACTAGAAGTAGTCCTTCACTTGCAACAGTTAGTCATGTGATCAAAACTCAGATGCTTGGCAATTGACTCATATTTACGACAGTTCCAGTGTTCATGTGATCATTTTTTGCAAGCTTCTGAAAAGCAGTTAAGCAAATCACCGCAGTTGTTAAGTTAGTAACACGGTTGTTAAGTGAATCTGGCTTCCCCATTGGCTGCTTATCAGAAGGTTGCAAAAGGGGTTTCCCATAACCCTTGGCCACTGCAACGGTCATAAATATGAGCCAGTTTCCAAGCATCTGAATTTTCTTCACATGACCATGAGAATACAGCAATGGTCACAAGTGTGAAAAACAATCATAAATCTCTTTTTTTCAGTGCTGTTTTAACTTGGAATGGTCACTAAACAAATGCTTATCAGTCAAAGATTACCTGTATTACTAATACATTTATGTAAGTACTGGGTTTTTAATCTACTGTATTTTGTGTAAATGAATCTCATTATATTTGTCCATACAGTACAAAATCTACTTCTGTAGGCAATCTTCTATAGGTAGTCCTCGACTTACAACCATTCATTTAGTCACCATTCAAAGTCAAAATGGCACTGAAAAAGTAACATTTCCATACTTACAACCGTTGCAGCATCCCCGGAGACATGTGATCAAAATGTCAGATTCTTGGGAACTGACTCATATGTATGACGGTTGCACTGTCCTGGGGTCATGTGATCACTTTTTGCAACCTTCTGACCCGCAAAGTCAATGGGGAAGCCAGATTCACTTAACAACCATGTTGTTAACTTAACAACTGCACTGATTCACTTAAGGATATTAAATGGGTCAAAACTCACTTAAGAGTTGTCTTGCTTAGCAACATAAATTTTGGGCTCAATTGTGGTCCTAAGTTGAGGAATACCCCATACATCCTCAATCTTGCTGATCAGTAGGCAGAGAAGAACTCTATGAAGTAAAAGATCCTTACCCTAACCTTAACCCATCATTTCCTAAAGTCCGGAGAAGCAATCCATTTCATTTGGGATTCAGTGGAAACACCTTGAGTTTTCCAGCAGACATGTTAGAGACCATTTTCTCCATGATGGAAATTCCTACTTTGTGCTGCCTTCTGGGCTTTTGGACTCTTTTCCTTCCATGTAGGGCTTCAATATTTTCATGCTTTCCTTTCTCTGACGTTATGATAAATTAGGAATGGAACCTTGCCAGTTTTGCAGCTTAATTTTGATTATGATTGTGAGACTAGAAAAAGTGCAGAGAAGAGCAACCAGGATTATTAGGAGACTGGAAGACTAAAACATATGAAGAATGGTTATAGGAACTGAACGTAGCTAATCTAGGGAAGAGAAGGACCAGGGGAGACATGATAGCAATGTTCCAATATTTGAGGGGCTGCCACAGAGAGGAGGGGCTCAAGCTATTTTCCAGAGCACCTGAAGGCCAGGCAAGGAATAACGGATGAAAACTGATCAAGAGTAGATTCAACCTAGAAATAAGGAGAAAGTTTCTGACAGTGGAACAGAGGTTGCCTTCGGAAGTTGTGGGAGCTTCATCACTGAAAACTTTCAAGAAGAGATTGGACTGCCATTTGTCAAAAATGGTGTAGGGTTTCCTGCTTGTCCGGGGGTTTGGACTAGATGACCTATAAAGTCCCTTCCAACTCTGTTAATCTGAAATCTAATCTGTGATGGCCAAATAAAACTAACCATGAATGGTCAGGAGTTGGGACAGTGGAGTGATAGTTGCATGCTGATCTTCATACTCAGCTTTTGATTACCAGGGAGATGTGTGAATGATCTCATGTGCCATCCTTGATTTCAACTTTGGTCCTAGTGAGGACACTGGTGGCTTGATCTAAAAGCATTCTGAGTGTTTGGAGGAAAAAAATGGTAGTGTAGGAATCTACACTACGTAATCCTTGAGGGGTTTTTTTGTGTGCATTAGCAAGATAGTATATTTTAAAATTTCTTTTGATAGTGAGGGAATATATAATTGCACTTAGATCAGCATTTCTTTTGCCACTATTAGGCCAATGTGGTCAGTGATTTTCCACTCTCTGAGAAATAACAGAAAGGGAAATCCCTTTTCGATGATCTTACAAAAATTCTGGTATCTGTTTTAAATAAGAACCACCCACATTGAGTTAACCTTTCAGATGAAGCCTCTTCATATGCTTGAATAGATTCTGAAATTAATAGTTGCCTTTCTTTAGTATTCATTGTGGCAGAGGTGGTATCCAGCAGATTCTGAACAGTTCTGGAGAACCAGTAGCGGAAATTTTGAGTAGTTCGGGGAACTGATAAATACCACCTCTGATTGCCCTTGCCCCATCTATTCTCGGCCTCCCGAGTCCCAGCTGATCCGGAGGAAATTGAGATTTTCCAGCAACCTTCCCCTGGAGTGGGGAGGGAATGGAGATTTTACAGTATCCTTCCCCTGGAGCGGGGAATGAATAGAGATTTTACAGTATCCTTTCCCTGGAGTGGGGAGGGAGTAGAGATTTTACAGTATCCTTCCCCTGGAATGGGGAGGGAATGGAAATTTTACAGTATCCTTCCCCTGGAGTGGGGAGGAAATGGAGATTTTGCAGTATTCTTCCCCTGGAGTTGGGAGGGAATGGAGATTTTGCAGTGTCCTTCCTCTACCATACCCACCAAGCCATGAGCAAATTTCATTAGGTTTTGTTTTTTTAAAATCAATTTCTTCTCTGCTCCAGATAAATAAGAAATAATTCAGAAGGCAGGGAAATTTTCCAAATAAATACCCTATTAGTACCACCTTATAAAGCCTTAGTAAGACCACACCTGGAATACTGTATCCAGTTTTGAGCAACTAAAATGATTAAAGGCCCAGAGATTAAAACATCTGAAGAACAATTGCAGGTTTGGCTAGTCTAGAGAAAAGAAGGGGTAGGGTGGCCATGATAACAGTATTCCAGCATTTGAGGGGCTGCCACAAAGAAGAGGGGCTCCACTTATTTTCCAAAGCATCAGAAAGCAAGACAAGTAATAATGGAATGGAAGAAAACTAATCAGGGAGAGAAGCAACTTGGAATTAAGGAGAAATTTCCCAACCGTGAGAACAATTAACTAGTGGAATGGTTTGCCTTCAGAAGAGTTGTAGGGTGTTTATCACTGGAGGTTTTTAAGAAGAGACTGGACAGCCACTTGTTTGAAATGGTATAGGATCTTCTGCTTGGGCTAGGAGACCTCCAAGGTTCCTTTCACCTCTATTCTGATTGCCTGATTGAGATGCAAATAATAGCCTGTTTTTGGTAATAGGGCCACATTTATATCATTTGAGGCATCCCATAATTGCATGATCTCGATGATAGTTTTGACAAAAACCAGCAGTTACTTCCAGTTTTCTGCAAAAAACACGTGCCATTCCTAACCATTGCTTCACTTAATGACTACGGCATTTGCTTAATGATCAATGCAAAAGTGTTTGTAAAATCGGGGCAGGATTTACAACCGTCCCGACTTATGGCTGTGATGGGCGGGCTTTATTATGGTTGTATGTCGAGGATTGCCTGTACTTGATGTATTTTTGTTTCTCTACCCTGAATAAAGGCGACCCCTCTTCTTTTTTACAGGCCCCTCACGATCTTTGGGGTACAACATCGATCCTTCTCCAGCGATTCTCTTCTCATCGAACCACAGCAAGCACTTTGGCTATCAGCTCCTCCAACTTGGAAAAGGCTCTGAAGCAAGGTAGGCCACCATCCTTTTTCCCACACTCAATATATCACAGTCCTCCACTTATGACCCTTTGTTTAATGACCTCTCGAATTTGCAGTGGCGCTGAAAAAGTGACTTACAAATGGTCCTTGCACTTGTGACTGTCCCTGGGCAGGTAGTCCTCGACTTATAACAGTTCATTTAGTGACCATTCAAAGTTACAGCGGCACTGAAAAAAGTATTGGTATTGGTATTGAGTTTATTTATATGCCGCCCTTTTCCCTGGGGGGACTCAGGGCGGCTCACAACTTAAAAGGGAAGGGGGAAAGACAAACTTTTAACATATAAGACAATACATAATTAAAAAACACAACATTCATACCATTCGGGCGGGTTACAATCTTAGTCCCAGGCCTGACGGGATAGCCAGGTTCTAAGGGCTGTGCAGAAGGTCTGGAGGGTGGTGAGGGTCTGAATCTCCACGGGGAGATCATTCCATAGGGTCGGAGCTGCTACCGAGAAGGCTCTCCTCTGCGTGGTTGCCAGTCAGCACTGACCGGCAGATGGAACTCGGAGGAGGCCTAATCGGTGAGATCTAATAGGTCGCGTGGAGTGACTTATGACCATTGGTCACACTTGGGACCATTTCAGCATCCCCCATGGTCATGTGATCAAAATCCAAATGCTTGTCAACTGACTCATATTTACCATGGTTAAGTTATCCTGGAATCTTGTGATTCCCCTATGACGGTGATGGCCTAACCCTCACCGAAACCCTAACCCCTTTTTGTTGTTGCGTACCAAAAGCATGCTTGCATGTGCAATAACGCACATACATCCATAATGCAGTGTGCGCAGGGGAGCCTACACACCCTAGCCCCTGCAAATGGGTGTGCACCAGTGGTGGGTTTCAAAATTTTTTAGAACCTCTTCTGTGGGTGTGGCCTGCTTTGTGGGAGTGGCTTGCCAGCCATGTGACCAGGTGGGAGTGGCTTGCCAGCCATGTGACTCGGTGGGCGTGGCCAACTTGTGAAATACAGTGAAACTCACTTAACAATGCTCTTGCTTAGCAAGCAAAATGTTGGCTCAGAAACTGGCATTTGAAGCATGCAGGTCTTAAAGCTGTCAAGTTACAAGACGCTTGCACCCCTAACCCTTTAGAAAAAAAACCCCAGGGATGTTGAAACTTGACATCTTTAAGACTTTAAGGTTTAGATAGGACCCTTAGAGGCGGGCAGGGAGATTGATGAGCCAGCCAATCAGTGAGCGGTGGGTGGGGCAAGCATGGTGTGGACGGGCAGGGGGCTATAACTGGAACCGGTTCTAAATGGCACAGTAGATTTGTGGAACCTCTTCTATAGAAGAGGTTAGAACTGGCAGGAACCCACCCCTGGTGTGCATACACACGCGACTCCCACACATGCATGTGCACATGCGCAACCCCCCAAGGACATGCACCCCACCTCCCCCTCAGCCATTTTTTGCTTCCAGGAGGTACAGGAGGCTTTACAGGCCCAAAATGGGACACAGGAGGCCCCTCGCATTGTTCCCCCGTGCATAGTTTTGACTTCCAGGTTGGTGCAGGAGGGCAAAATGGGGTTCCAGGGCCAAAAGGGGGCAGGGGGCCATGAGGCTCCAAAATGCAATGCACGTCACCCCCCCGCTCTGCATGCGTTCTGTCCCCATGCATGTGCAGCTGAGACCTGAAGACCAGCTCACCAGCTGAAGGTGTACACACAGGCATGGTGGAGCTAGGCTGGGGGACGGCTGGCGTGCCTGCAGAGAGGGCTCAGTGTGCCACCTGTGGCACATATGCCATAGGTTTGCCATCAAGGCCCTGTGACGAGCAAAATTAAAGGGGAATCTATATTCACTTAACGACCGGGTTAGCCATTTAACACCTCCTGCGACTCAGTTAACAACAGTGAACAAGAAAAGTTGTAAAATGAAGCAAAACTCACTTAGCAAATGTCTCACTTAGCAACAAAAAATTGGGGCTCAGTTGTAAATTGAGGATTACTGTCATTACCTGATTGTGATTTGGGTACCTGGAAAACTGGCAGATGTTTATGCAGCTGGAAGCATCCAAGAGTCACGTTCTTGCCATTTGCAGCCTTTGCAGATGGTTTCCAAGAAGCAAAATCAATGGAGAAGGCAGCAGAAAGTTGCAAGCCACCATCACACAATGTCTCGCTTAACATTGTAAAAGATTGTAAAATTGAGTGTTGTCATGTGATACTTCACTTAATAAACATGCCACTTAACAATTCTCTTTCCTAATTATGGTCATAAGTTGAGGGCTAGCTGTAAAGTCTTAAGTTTTGGAGGGAGAAATTGGATTGTCTGTTGGGATTCCTCTAATTAAGAACCATGATAGCACGGTGGCTAGAATGAGGTACTGCAGGCTACTTCTGCTGACTGTCGACTGTCAGCAGTTTGGCAGCTTGATCCTGACTGGCTCAAAGTGGTCTCAGCCTTCTATCCTTCCAAGGTTAGTAAAATGAGGAGCCAGTTTGTTGGGGGCAATATACTGACTCTATAAACTGCTTAGAGAGGGCTGTAAAGCGGGTACATAAGTCTAAGTGCTATTGCTAATTATAGGGGTGAGGTGGAGGAAGCAGAATTGGCATCCTTTCAGTCAAGTTTTTAATGCTTTAATAGTTGTTAGACTCATCATGCAAAGAAGGGAAACCCACAGAGGTGTGTTTGCTGCTTAACACCAAACACTAAGAATACAAGAGGAGAGACAACATATGTAGAGTGTTACTTACAAGGGTGAGAATGCCCTAAACCAGAAGTAGAGATGGTTGAAGATAAGAAAAAAAATGTAGTAAAGTCCCTGCAATTCAGTATATAGATTGAGCCCTGGCTTTGTAAGAAAAATATTTGCTTGTCTTTCCTGATAAGTTTACAAATCAATAAAATTGCTCTAAAGCTTGCCCCACATAAAAATACAGGGAAGCTGTGATTCGTCAGCATCTTGGAATCTGACTCATTGTTGAATGCAGCAATTTCAAAATATCTGTTATTTCAGCCTCACAGTGTTGTTTTGTCACAACTCCATGTATTTGTGCAGTTGTAACTTCTGGATCATCTCTAAAGAGTATGTCTGACTAATGGACCCAATAAAAGCAGGCATCTTCAAGAACTTTAAAATCCCAAAAGCAAAACTTTATTGAGTACATCATTTTGGCACAGAAGAAAGCAAAACCAACTCTAAATTTTCCCACATATCTCTGTATAGTTAAAGATGGGTTTCATCCCCACCTCCCATGGAATGGGCCATATTGTCCAATTAGGAACCAGCATTTTGTTTTGATAACAGTCCACATCCTGGCAGACACTTGCAGAAGTGTCCTGGGATCTCACGGGTTGGAGATTGTAGCTGCCACATTCCATCTCACTCTTCCCTCCCCTTTCTTTGGCAAGCTAAAAAGCAATAAAAGTCACAGGAACCTTAAGCATTTTTCAATCTCGACAAATAGTACAGTCCTCAACGTGCGACCATTCAGCGATTGTTATAATGACACTGAAAAAAGTGACACATGACCAGTCCTCAATCTTACAATCTTTGCAGCACCCCCACTAACACATCATCAAAGTTCAGATTCTTTGCAGCTAGCATGGCTGCAGTTTCATTAGGTCATGTAATTGCCAATTGCAATCTTCCCAGACGGCTTCTGACAAAAAAGGTCGATGGGAGAAGCCAGACTTGTTTAATGACCATATGATTCACTGTAGGTGCAGCTGACTTAACAATTGCCTTGCTTACCAATGGAAATTCTACTTCTAATTGTGGTCATAAGTCAAGGATTGCCTGTAGACCATAGACCATCCAAGTTGCTATGAGGACATAGATTACCATCCCAAAGGCATCTTGGTCTTTGTAGATTTGTAGCTGATGATCTGTAATTGGGTTGTCCTAGTTCCAGTTTCCATCAGCTGTTTAAGCCCAGAAGAACTCTTAAGTTATGTACAGAATAGAATAACAGAAGGGACTTTGGAGGTCTTCTAGTCCAACCCCCTGCTTAGGCAGGAAACCCTAACCCTTTTCAGATGAATGGTTATCCAATCTCTTCTTAAAAACTTCCAGTGTTGGAGCATTTACAACTTCAGAGCATGACTTCATCAAAACTACAAGTTATCCTTGATTTACAAGCATTTGTTCAGCAAATGAAGTTACAACAACCCCTAAAAACTGACATGATCGATTTTCACACTTATGACCATTCCAGCATCCCCACGGTCACATGATCAAAATTCAGGCGCTTGGCAACTGGCATGTATTTATGATGATTGCTGTGTCCCATGGTCACATGATTGCCATTTGTGACCTTCCCAACCAGTTCCCAACAAGCAAAGTCAATGGGGGGAAGCCAGATTCGCTTAATGACTGAATGATTCACTTAACAACTGTGGCGAGAAAGGCAACATGAAATGGGGACAAAATTCACTTAACAAATGTCTCAATAACAGAAATTTGGGGCTCAATTGTCATTGTAAATCGAGGAGTACCTGTAATTCCCAGAGCTGCTGTTACTAATTTGTCCAGATGTCTATTGACAATTATATTGAGTGAGTGAGATTTCATTGGAACTAGATTTGTCCCATTCACATACTCACAGCCGGCAAGTACTAGTTGGCTGGACAGACATCAGGTGCTTTATTCAGCAGTAGGTTTCAAAAATTTTAGCAAGGGGCTCTCTGCCCAGTTGATTGGTGGGCGTGGCCATGGTGGGTGTGGCAGGGGCGTTTTTGCCTTCCCGGTGCTCTGGAGGCTTTCTTCAAGCCTCCGGGAGGGTGAAAAACGGCCTCCTCAGTCTCTGGAGGCCTTCTGGTGGGCAGAAACAGGCCCGTTTTCGGCCTTCCCAAACTTCCAGTAAGCCCGTATTTCAACCTCCCTGAGCCTCCATGCGTGTCGTGCACTTACCTTCATCCAAAAGGGGCCTCATGGTGACTCCTGGGAGGGGTGGGGCAGGGTGGGCAGGGCCAGCCAGGAGTGGGATTTGAGGGCTCTCCGAACTGCACAGAATCTTAGCTTGCTACTTTCCCTAGCTGAGTTTGAACCCTGTTTGTTTCTGGGCATGTTTACTCTGTATTTATTTGTAACTAGGAGGATGGTGGTTATTTCCAGGCAGGTTCCCTTTTTGTTGTTGTATCTCCTACCTTCTACCACTCTAGTTTTGAGGAAGTGAGAGTAAAGGCTAATAGTGGAATAGAGAAGGAAGTAAAATGGATACCTTTTATCTTAAGGGAAGGGTTCCCCCTTAGAGCAATAGGAATTCAGATGGTGTAACTTCCCCATTGAAGAAGAACATTCTCACAATGCACCGGCTTCTGGGCTCTTCCACCAAGTAGACTTAAGTGCTGCCATCTGGTACAAGAGTTGGCAGGAAACTAGGCTGGCTTAAAGATGCGTTGACTGCATTTCCGGTTCCAGGGGGAGAGAATTCAATTCTTGCATACAGCTTGTCTGCCTGGAATCCACACTGTATATCGGACATTAATACAATTGAGTGAATCCAGAAGTATTTCACAAGAAGAGTATTCCACTCTTCTGCTCATAATAGAATACCTTAGGCCACCAGGCTCGAAATGTTGGCCTTGGACAATCTGAATGTCTGCAGTCGGACCTAAGCATAGTACACAAAATTGTCTGCTACAATGTCTTACCTGTCAACAACAACTTCAGCTTCAACCTCAACAACACACAGGCAAATAATAGATACAAACTCAAGATAAACCGCTCCAAACTCGATTGCAGAGAATACGACTTCAGTAACAGAGTGGTCAGCACCTGGAATGCTCTACCTAATTCCGTTGATACATCCTCAACCCCCCCCACAGCTTCAACCTTAAACTGTCTACTGTGGACCTCACCCCATTCCTAAGCGCGCATAAGTGCACCAGCGTGCCTTCTGTCCCTGCCCTACTGTCCCCATGTATTTGTAATCATTTCCTTTATTCATGTTCATGTCCATACTTAAAACTGCTATCTTGTACATGTTTGACTAAATCCACAGTGGGAGGATCCTGTCTCCCTCACTGCCTAAAGATGAACAACCTTAAAAGTCATCGGTCAGGAATGAGGAAGAAGATGCCCACAGAAACTCTGGGGATGGGGGGTGGGTGGAAGGAACTGTCACCCTCTCTAATATTAGCCTGGAACTATTTGCTGCGAACTAAAATAGAAAAACACCACTTTTGACAATAAAAGGCGAAGACAGCCGTTGCTTTGGGCTGAGGTTGGGTTAAAGATGCATCAAATGGTTATGTCTTGGTCATGTGAAGAAGCCCGTTTGTTGAGAAAATAGCTCTATGTAGAAAGTTAAAGCTGAGGTTTGGTACATTTTAACAGAATAACAGAATTGGAAGGGACCTTTGAGGTCTTCTAGTCCAACCCTCTGCTTGAGCAGGAGACCCTGTATCATTCTGGACCTCCAGTGATGGGGCACCCACAGCTTCTGGAGTCAAGCTGTTCCGCTGATTAATTGTTCAATTATTTGATTTTGTTGATTAATTTTGTTACAGGGTCTTTGTCCACTCCAATCTCAATGTTGCTCCTTGGTGTTATCAGGCGATCATCTGTGTACAGCAGCCGAGTTGATTTTTCTGCCGGCTCATTTGCTGTATCCAGAAACATAAACAGTTCTGTTTGCAGTGGTGAAGTTGTATTATATGTTTGGAAGTAAATACGACAGCTGGATACAACATTAAGGCCAAGATAAACTGTATTCAGAGGTGATATTAAGGTGGTTTGGACCGGTTCACCCAAACCAGTAACGGAAAGCGCAGGTGGACCTGCCCACCCGCTCTGGTTCTATGCCATCCTATTCAGGCACGTTTTTTTTTTTGTTTGTTATAAAGTTTTTTTTTATTTTTTCCATTTTCATAGCATATAATCACATGTATACTATTACATAGCCAACATCGTATTGTATTATTAAATGTTTACATCAATTCATCTTACCATCAACTCCCAAAAACAATTTTTGGCTCTTCTGCTCTCCATACACCCAGGGCCGGATTTAGATGAAAAGAGGCCCTAGGCTATTCCACTTATGAGGCCCTTTCACCTCCCATTTTTAAATTTGCAAATTACATGAGAGACAATAAAATACATCATTACTGTGATATATATCAATATATATCAATATATATAGCTGGCCTCCCGACGGAGGGCGGCTCTGCTCTGCGGCAAAGGCAGCGAGGCCAGCCACCTCCCCTGCTGCGCGCAGCTGCCCGGCTCGGCCCCCTCACCCTCACCTGCCTGGCCGTTGGTGGGCTCCACGTCGACGGGGCGGCTACTGGGAGCGGCCGTGCCTCTTGCTCGACCGCCGGTGCCGGGAACGTGGGCGGGCTCCCCAACTGCTGCAGTGCTGGAACGATCTTAACCAATACATTTTTATGTTTGTTTATTAGTCATATGCGTAGAATTTCTCCTTATTTTCGGTTCAGTGTTTTTGTGTTCACTGTTTTTAGAATAGTGTAATTTTAATTTTGCTAACAATTTGAATGTAGGCCCCTCTTGATCTTGAGGCCCTAGGCTGAAGCCTAGTTTGCCTATAGGAAAATCCGGCCCTGCATACACCATATTTGTACCTTATTCATCACTTTCTTCTCCCTTGCTCCCCCCCCTCCCTCCCTCCTTTCTTCCCTCTGTCATCCTTCTCTTCTCTCCTTCCCCTTTCTCTCTCCTTCTCCTCTCTCCCCTTTCCACTCCTCATTTCTCTCCTCCTCTTCCCCCCACTTGCCCTCTCTCCTATTCCTCTCTTCTTCCCGCTCTCTCCTCTACTTCACACTCTTCATCTCATTTACTTGGTGTATTTCAGCTTCTGAGCGAGCTTCATTTTATATCGATGGTATTTATAATTCCTTTCCAATATACATATTTAATTTTAACATGTATTTTCCTTAAAAAAAAAAGTATACATATATAGTCATTGTACTTTTAAAACCCTCTTCCCCCCCACCCCAGCCTAATTTTGGCTGAGATGTAGACCTGGTTACAATTCCCAGCTATTCTCATCATCTATATAATTATATAATTATATATCCCTATATGCCCCCAGTTAGTGGTTCTGTCTTTAAATCTCAATAGTTTCCCATTGTAGGTGTATTTCATATTTCCCTCTCCATTTTCCATATCTTAGAGTAGATTACCCTTAATTATCTATAAATGGCAATCCTCGCTGTTCAATGTTTATTACAATTCCCTTAGTCTATTATATAGAAAAACAGCGGTAAACATCTCACTTTATTCATCATCTTTAAAATTCTATATATGTCCATGTTTCATATATTTTAACTCATGTTTAGTTGTCCTTCTATTGTCATATTCAGTCAATTCACAATTAAGTTTAATTATCATGTATAAAAGTGCATCACAAACCTCTGCTTTACAACTTCCCCATATCAGTATCATATTTATTCATATTCCATATATTTTAACCTTTGTTTAATTATCTTTCCCTTATTATATTCAACCAATTTGCAACTCCATCTTATTGTCATTTTTAGGAATAAAACCCTTATCTTAGCTTTATATTTTCCCATATAAAAGTTTCTAGTTGTCTGATTTTTTTCTAGTAAGTCTTTTGTCCCACTTCTCTGTTCCTGTCTTCTCCCTTTTCTTTGTTTTGACACATCCATTCTCTTCAATTTTCCTCAGGTCAACATCAAAAGGACATTTTGTATTTATCTTTGTTGGGGCATAATCTTTTCTTATGCCACTAACAACCTCCAAAACCACTTTTGTCTGCTTTTTATTCCCTTTTGTTGGGACACTTGACCTTTTTACAATTTTCCCTACACCACTGCCAGGACCAATGGAGTTTTTTGTCTGCTTTTTATTTCTCTCTATTTCTACCCCTTTTTGCCCCCCTTCTTCTTTGATTTCTTCTTTAGATATCTGCTTCTCTGGGTTCAGAATTCTATTTAGGCTTGATTTTAATGATTTATGCATATTTTTTATAATTTCACTTAGTTCTTCAAATTCCCAGCTTTCCATGATGTCCAGTTCCAAAGTTACAGTTACTTATACAGTTCTTATTTCAGAGTTCTGGTTCACCTTAAATTTATCTACTTCAGCTGCTGTAGGGAAAAGCAATGGGGGCCATCTTGGTCTTTTGTTCTTCATTAATGTCCAGTTCCAAAATTGAAGTTAGTTATACAAGTCTTATTTTAAGGGTCTGGTCCACTTTAAATTTCAACCACTGTGAGACTGGAAGAGAAGCCGGGGCCATCTTATTCTTTTGTAGAGAAAAAAAAAAGACAAAAGAGGGGGGGGGGACCCTTCGCATTTCCCAGTTCTTGACTCTGTAATAATTCTTTCCCCTGTAACCTTCTGCTTCCGGTCAGCCATAGCTGTTCAAAACATATCAATTGGAACAAACTTGCAAACAGCCAGATTCGGGTACCTTTCCAAATTCTGATTTATAACAGTTGGTTAATTAAAACTTCCCACACAGTCAAGGTTAAGTTATCAGTTGTCAGTGAGAAGAAGTGTTTTTTTTCCTTGTTTTGGGGAGTTGCTTCAAAGCGAAGTAAATTCTTCGGAATGTTGTGTTTCTATTTCAAATCCAAAACCAAATTTAGAGTTTATATTTGAGTGGGTTTGTCACTTCTCTGCTTTCTCCTTTTCTGTCCAAAATTGTTTCAAGCAAAATAGCTTGGGGGTGTGTGTGTCGCTGATGTTTCAACCCTCCATTCTCCTTTTCTTTCTTTCTTTCTTTTGGAGAAAGTCCCAGTCTGACCATCAATATTATTTATGTTCTCAATATTTCTTTACCTTTACCAGGTTTGATTTATGGCTGTGGGTTAGATAAATTTTCTTACCATTCTTTCATCTCTTCCTCACCCTCCTGTTCATTTGCTTAGACAGGAAGTCAGCATCTTGTCAGCCATATTGCCCCCACTCTGATTGATAAGGTAAATCTCCGACCTGTGAAGGACCTGTTGCCTCTGGGTCCCTCTGGGTCTGGTGAGACACTGCCCTTCTTTGCCCACCCCCCTCCAGGAGGATTCTGATCCAAAAAAGGATCACCAGAGTAAGTTTGTCAGGCTCTCCAGAGCTCACATTTCCCACGTCTGTCCAGCTGGAGAACTTCCTGTCAAATCTCTATTTAGGCATGTTTTGGAGGCCGGGCGCATACACGGAAGGCACGCGTGCAGGCAAAGCGCATGCGCGGAAGGCTGGGTGCATGTACAGAAGGGGCATGTGCGCCCGCTTCGCACGCACATGCACGTGAAGTGGGCGGGCATACAGGCGGAAAACCAGTGTAACTTAATGTGCAACCCATTGCAGACTGTATTGCTCCATTCATTGCTTTCAGTGGGAATTTTAATCTAAGGGAATGACAACTTGGTCTGGCAATTTCATTCTATTGCAAATATTCAGATATCTTTTTTTACAAATAACTAGGTTAATGCATACAATCTGTCATGAAAACATGGAAACCGGCAAGGTGTGGTTAGCTATTTATTTTGCTTCTTTGCATGGAGCAGAACAAATGAGAATGTTCTTTCAGAACCTTCAGGAACTTATTTATTTATATATCTAATTAGAATTTACTTTTTTTATCATTTGATAAACAGCAGGGATTGGCTCATGGTCAATCATTCCCTGCCTGTTGTTCTACCTCCTCCAAGAAATACAGGACCGAGTTGATTTTCCAACAGTTTTTTTTTAATTCTACTTTTATTTTACTCCAAAAAAGTTAAAATACAAAACACTCATTTTTTAAAGAAACAAACAAGAAAGAAACAACAAAACAAACAAGATATCAAAAAGAAAAAATGTATTAAAAAAGATCAACACACACATATATATTCACATATTGTTCCCCCTAGTTGAATGCTGATAAATATATTACAATATTAGTTTCCTACCAGTTGCAAAACAGGCCCAAAGAATTTTAAATTACTAATTCTATAGTTTTTGCAGGTTGTCATCTATATACTATATTAATAACAAAATAGTTATCAGGAAGTACAATAATAAAAGAGATAAGTTTAAAATTCCAAAATTGGTTTTCCAACCCTTTTGAGGGGGTGGGAACAGTAATATGCAGCGTTGTTGTTGGAGCTATTAGGAAAAACATTAACTTGTTATTATTAATATTATCCCACCCCCTCTATTCTCTTCCAGGGTCATTGTGGGAGCCCCCGGTGAGCAGAACTCTACAGGCAAAGTGTACCAATGTAATTTGAAGAGCCAAGACTGTGAGGAAATTCGACTTGAGGGTAAAATGAAGGATTTTAAATTCTTCGTGGCTGTGAGTAAAAGGCCCATTGACACATACAATACAATACAATACAGAACAATAGCAGAGTTGGAAGGGACCTTGGAGGTCTTCTAGTCCAACCCCCTGCCTAGGCTGGAAACCCTATACCGTTTCAGACAGATGGCTATCCAACATCTTCTTAAAGACTTTCAGGGTTGGGGCATTCACAATTTCTGAAGGCAATTTCTGTTCCACTGATTAATTGTTCTGTCAGGAAATTTCTCCTCGGTTCTAAGTTGCTTCTCTCCTTGATTAGTTTCCACCCATTGCTTCTTGTTCTACCCTCAGGTACCTTGGAGAATAGTTTGACTCCCTCTTCTTTGTGGCAACCCCTGAGATATTGGAACACTGCTATCATGTCTCCCCTAGTCCTTCTTTCTATTAAACTAGACATATCCAGTTCCTGCAACCGTTCTTCATATGTTTTAGTCTCCAGTCCCTTAATCATCTTTGTTGCTCTTCTCTGCACTCTTTCCAGAGTCTCCACATCTTTTCTACATTGTGACAACCAAAACTGAATGCAGTATTCAAAGTGTGGCCTTACCAAGGCATTATAAAGTGGTATTAACACTTCACGTGATCTTGATTCTATCCCTCTTTTTATGGAGCCTAGAATTGTGTTGGCTTTTTTGGCAGCTGCTGCACACTGCTGGCTCCTATTTAAATGGTTGTCCACTAGGACTCCAAGATCCCTTTCACATATACTACTATTGAGCAAGTACCACCTATACTGTACCTGTGCATTTTGTTTTTGTTGCCCAAATGTAGAACCTTACTCTTTTCACCACTGAATTTCATTTTGTTAGATAGTGCCCAATGTTCACGTTTGTCAAGATCCTTCTGTATCTTAAGCCTGTCTTCTGGAGTGTTGGCTATTCCTGCCAGCTTGGTGTCATCTGCAAATTTGATGAGTTCCCCATTTATTTCCTCATCCATACAATAGTGGAGAAAGGCCACGGTTTTCTAAAATGTAGAGAATGCTGTGGTGGCGCAGCAGTTACAATGCAGTACTACAGGGTGACTCTGCCTACAGCCAGGAGTTTGATCCTGACGGGCTCAAGGTTAATTGAGCCTTCCATCCTTCTGAGGTAAGTAAAATGAGCACCCAGATTGATGGGGGAACAATATGTTGACTCTGCAAACAGCTTAGAGAGGGCTGTAAAAGCACTGTGAAGAGGTAAATAGCAATCACACTTAGACATATACCGCTTCATAGTGCATTACAGCCTGTCTAAGCGGTTTATGGAGTCAGCATATTATCACCAACAATCTGAGTCTTCATTTTACTGACTCCAGAAGAATGAAAGGCTCAATCAACCTTGAACTGGTGAGATTTGAACTGCCAAATTGCAGGCAGCCGGCAGTCAGCAGAAGTAGCTTGCAGTATTGCATTCCAACCACTATGCCACACGGCTCCTAAAAGTCCTATAAGCCTACATAAGTCTACGTGTAATTGCTAGTGCTAAAAGCTGCAATCATGATTGTAGGATGCCTCTATGTATGTGTAAGGACAGCAAGGGAAGAGAAGAAGGTAGTCAGAGGCTGGGTGCAATATTCTGAAACAGACCTAAAGGATTAATATCTATAGATACAGATAGTCCTCAATTTACAATCATTTGTTTAGTGATCGTTTGAAGTTATAACAGCACTGAAAAAAGTGACTTATGACCTGTCCTTACATTTACAATTGTCGCAGCCTTGGTCACATGATCAAAATTTGGGCACTTGACAATCAGCATATACTGTATTTGTGATGGTTGCAGTGTGACAGGTCATATGATTGTCATTTGCGACTTATCAGCTGACACACAAACTCAGTGAGGGAGGCCAAATTTGCTTAACAACCATGTGGTTCATTGAACAACCAGGGTGATCCACTTAAGAACTATAGCAAAAAAAAAAAAAGTAATAAAACCAGCGAAAACTCACTGAACCTACCTTGCTTAGCAGGTTCTGCTCCCAATTATGGTGATAAGCCAAGGACTATCTGTAAGTAGGAAATTTAGATTATATCTCAAATTAACTAATCAATCTCTTTCTCTCGCTCTCTTTTTGCAGTGAACTCCCCAGTACCCCATCTGGGCATGACTCTGGCACGCAATATGCAAGGAAATAAAATGATTGTGAGTTTGGTCTGGAAGAGAGGATAAATTTGGGCACGGGTTTAAACTGCTCTCTGACAGGCAGAGATAGATCTTTAAAACTGCTTCCCATCCCTGAATCAATGTTGGAAGAAAAGCAGTATTTAAGTGGACATAAATTAAAATGCAGGCAACATTTCATCATTCATATATTTTGAGCTGGAAATTATTTTGGTAGTTAATTAGTTCCTGTGTTATGAAAAGCAAATTATTTTGAGTAGTAAATAATCTTAAATAACAATCTCCCCCAAAGTTTCAATTCCAAACCTAACAGGACACCCATAAAGCCTTATGTATCTGATTATGATTATATCATGATTTATTGATATTTTATCATTTAACACTTGTTGTTTGTATCTTATGATTAATGATTGTAACTATGATTTGTGATCTATGACCTATCACTTTGTTGTCTGTTGTACCCAGAGAACTTATACACCAGATTGAATGTTCTGTTCTGTTCTGTTTTTTCTGTTCTGTCCTGACCTGTCCTGTTCTATTATCAGAACACACAAAGCTTGAAACACCCAGATTTTTGAAGTTTACTGTTCTCTCTCATAATCTACTTCAAATCTGATGGACAGATAGACAAACAGATCAAAGGAATATCCAGAGAATTACCTATTTCAGGATTTATAGCAAAAACCAGTGATGGAATATCTGGAAACAATAATCTTACAAATACAATCAGGAATATGATCTATCCAATCCCTTATCCACAACCTAAGTTATGTGACTAGCACATTCATCATTATCAAAAAAGATAAAACCATCAGTAATTCCTTTCATGGAATCTGATTCAGAACAGAGAGAGCAACAAGTCTTCCTGCACACACAAGGAAAACTGTGGCAAACAACAACACCAAATGGGCTGCAAAACTCACACTGATCAGGTGCTCAAGTAGCACAGCAACAGCCCAATAGTACATAAGAGAGAGAAGCTATGTAAAAAGTGTCTACTGCCAAGTAAAAACACAACAATAATCCAAAATTCCAAAAAGCAGAAGTAAACTATCTGTATAACACATCCCAAGACAATGGATATCCATATAACATCATCAAAAAGTTTTATCCATACATCCAACAACTATCCAAATCCCTAACCATGAAAGGAATACCCTATATGAAAAATATATCTTTGAAGCTTCCACAGTATAATCCTAGGCATCATGATAGCCCATAAAGCAGTAGTTCCCAAACTTTTTCAGTCCACCGCCCCATTGGTGCTAGAAAATGATCCTCAGTGCCGTCCACCCAGTGGTGGAATTCAAATTTTTTTACTACCGGTTCTGTGGGCGTGGCTTGCTGGGCATGGCTGGGGAATCATGTGACTGGGCGGGTTGCACGACAGAAGGAAGATAGTAACAGTAACATTCAAAACTGTAACAATTAATTGCATATTTATTCAAAATCCAATTAGAAAACCTTTTTAGTTAATGTTAATTCAATAAAATTGTTGAACATGATCTGTTTTTTCTTTGAAGATGTTTTGGTGCTCATCCAAGAAGTGTCTTCAAAGAAAAACCAGAAAGTCCAGTTGCCTCTTGAAAAAGCACCTTTGGGATTCTGAAGCATGATGAGATGACCAATTAAATAAAGTTTCGTTTTACAAAGATGTCGTGGGCACATTGCTTGCATTGGTGTAATTAAGAAAGCACCAACATTTGCTTGAATTTTTTAATAATTTTTTTTTTCACTAAAGAACCATGGGGATGGAAAGGGAAATATAGACAATGGAGTCCAATCCGCTTCCTCAACAGATTGGAAGCAAAAAATAACTCTAGCAAAATGTAGCCTTTTACCTCTTTGGGGAATCATTTTCTTTTTTTAAATTATTATAATTTTTTAAAATTTTTCCCAATACAACTCATGCAAACACACATATGTTTTCCACACTTTTAACTTACATATTTGTGATTCCTTATAACTTCTTTAAGCTAAACATTTTTAGTACAAATCAACGCATTGACATATATATCACTAATGCAGTTTCCTATCTCTTCCATTGACATAATTAAAACCTTTTCATAAGTAAAGTTCAGTTGTCTCTCTCTCACCTCTTCCTCCCTCCTTCCCCCTTTCTCTCCCTATCTTCTTCCCACTCTCCTTTCTTATTCTCCTCTCTCCATCTTTCTCCCTTTCACTTTCTTTCTCCCTCCTCCCCTCTCTCACTTCTTTCTTCTTTCTCTCTCACTTACTCCCTCCTTTTCTTCTTTTTTCTCTGGCTTCCTCTCTCCTTCTCTTTCTCTCCCTCCCTCTCTGCCTCCCTCCCTCCCTCTCTCCTCCTCTCCGTGTGAAAAAAGGAAATAGCTTGGCAAAAAAGAAAAACTTTTCCCCTCCTCCTGGCTGCTCTGTTGCCCCCCCCCCCCCCGCCCCCGATTTTAAGCTGAATGCTAGGCTCAGTTCTGCAAGGGAGAGGGAAATAGTTTAGGAAAAAAAGAAAAACTTTTCCCCTCTTCCTGGCTGCTCTGCGGCCCATCTCCCCTGCCCTGGATTTTAAACTGAATGCTAGGCTCAGCTCTGCAAGGGAGAGCCCAGATGGAGGGAAATAGCTTGGGAAAAGAATAGATACCTTGGCTGGGATGTGGGGGAGGTAGCTAGAATAGAAGCAAAGGAAAACTCACTGGGCAGAGATCTGCTGGGCTGTGTGGTTGAGATAAGCGAGGGAACCAGGCCGGAAGTGCTCAGCTGACTGGCGGCCAACAGAGCCCCAGGCAGATTTGCACCCTGCAAGGGAGCCACCTCCAGCACTCCTCTGCCGCCCCCTTTACCTCTTAACACCTCCCTACTGCCCCCCTTGCCTCTTAGCGCCCCCCCCACAAGTCATCCCACCCCCCCAGGAGGCAGTAATGCCCACTTTGGGAACCACTGCCATAAAGCAACAAAATCTATCCAGACCATCAGAAGCAACCCAGAGGCCAGCAGCCAAAGAAGATGTAACAGGAATCATCTCTAAGTGGAAGGACAGTGAAAACCACTATGTGGGGCACAACAGGCAGAAAACAGAGAATGCATGCACGAACATCAACTGATAGTCAGGAGACACAATAAAAACTCCCTAATTTCACAACACACTAACATGTTCAATCCCAATTGCAAATGAGAAACGTAGACATTTTAGACCAAGCCAAATCCACAAATATCAGAGAATTCCTACCTTGGAATTCTTTAATAGGTTCGCAACCTTCTTCATCATCCCAAAGGTGCTTTTTCAAGAGGCAACTGGGCTTTCTTCATTTTTCCTTGAAGACATTTAGCTACTCCTCCAAGAAACCTCTTCAGTTCTGACTCAGAATTGAAGAAGCTTCTTGGAGGAGAAGCAAAATGTCTTCAAGGAAAAATGAAGAAAGCCCAGGTGACTTTTTTTAAAAGCACCTTTGGGACAACCATGACTTGTATGACTGAGAATCTTCAGAGACATCCCACACATATTAAGAGAAGCACCAAATGAACAAGAATAATCAGAGAGGTTATGCCCACCCAAAAACCAATCAGGGAAGAAACAACACCCCAATCAACACCCCAATCAAAATACCACGTATAAAGAACCAGCAAACTCTGCTCCTCCCCGCATGGATGATGTTCTTCAGGCTGGTGATGAAAGGTTTGCAGGAAGGAGAACAAGCTTAGAGAACACCAAGTACTCCCCAAAATCAACATAAACAAACATAAAATCTGATGGTTGCTCTAATCTCACTGAGCATTGGAATAATTAAAACTGTTTCTAAAATGAAAACTGTGCAGAAATTTCCAGAAAACCAAGAATGAGAAATCCAAGCATATTTCTGGGGGCCATAAGATCTAGAGAGAAGGGGTCACACCAGAGAAGGTCTGTTCCATCCCTTATATCATTATTCTGCTCAGGGCCAAAGATGACTCATTTAATTTAGCTAAGGCCTCTCCAACTTGTCAGTTTGATGAGTTGGGCTTGGAATCTCTCCTGGGGTTACAATCAGAGGTGGTATCCAGCAGGTTCTGACCAGTTCTGGAGAACCAGTAGTGGAAATTTTAAGTAGTTCGGAGAACTGGTAAATACCACCTCTGACTGGCCCTGCCCCCATCTATTTTCTACCTCATCATCCTGTTTGATTAGGAGGGAATGGGGATTTTGTAATATCCTTCCCCTGGAGTGGGGAGAGAATGGGGATTTTGCAGTAACCTTCCCCTACCAAACCCACAAGCCATGCCCACCAAGCCAAGCCACGCCCATAGAACTGGTAGTAACCACTGGTTACAATCCCCCCCAAAATTCTAAAATTTAAGGATATCCAGAAGAGCATAAGTCATAGGAGTGGTTCATCCTGGACAAATGATCTACATTGCTCTTCTGGATCTCTTTTCCGGGAATCCCAACATCCCTTTTGCTTTTTATATGACCATTAACCTCTGCACTTCTTTGTCTCCAGTTTCCTTAATTTTCTTGATAACAACAGGAACAGTAAAATGTTCTCTTCTGCAGGCATGTGGGCCGGGCGTTGAACAACATTGTGACAAAAATCTCTACGTAAGTGGAATCTGCTACCTGTTTGACACCAAACTGCACAACCCCCAAAACATAACAACTGGATATCAAAGTAAGGAGATGCATTATTATTAATATTTTAATGGTTAATATGACAGAGTAAAGGATTTATTAAACACTTGGGGAATATTGAATTGAATCTAGATTAGTTTCTGTTCAGCTTCACATATGCCCTTATCCGGGGGTCTATTTAATTTTTGGCCAACAGGAATTTCCTCAACAGTCTAGAAATCCCAACTGCCCCCTTTTCATCTGAGACGTTCTTTCTTTTCTTTCATCCCACAGAGTGCCTGAAAGGCAAAGTGGACCTGGTGTTTCTTTTTGACGGGTCAGCCAGCATGAAAACATCTGAGTTCATGACTATCAAGCAGTTCATGATTGACGTCATGAAAGAATTGTGGAACAGTTCTGTACATGTAAGATGTTCTTACTGAGTACCATGCACTGGGTGGGTTCCACATAAGCGTGACCCGACAAAAGCGCGAACATCATAAGCGCGCCGACAAAACCGCGGCGCTAAAACCGCGATGTCAAAAGCGTGTTGACAACAGCGCGCCGACAACAGCGCGCCCCCAGAAGTGCGATTTAAGTTAAGGTAAGGTTTAGGGTTAGGTTTAGGTTTAGGTTTAGGGTTAGGGTTAGGTTTAGGGTTAGGGTTAGGGTTAGGGCTAGGGTTAGGGTTAGGGTTAGGGTTAGGGTTAGGTTACAGCGCGCTTCTGTCGGCGCGCTGTTCTTGGCGCGCTTCAGGGCTCCTTCGTCGCTCCTTCGTCATGCAGTTTTGTCGGCACGGTTTTGTCACCGCGGTTTAGTCAGGCGCGCTTTTGTTGTTCGCGCATTTGTGGTGGAACCCCACATAAGAACATTGAATTTTTAAGAGGCAGAATTAACTTACTAGCCATGGAAAAATTTCCCTCCTTCCCTCCCTCTCTCGCTCGCTCCCTCCCTCCCTCCCCCCTTCCTTCCTTCCTTCTTTCCTTTCTTCCTTCCCTCCTTCCTCTCCAGGGATGGATTCAAATTTTTTTACTAGCGGTTCTGTGGGCGTGCTTTGTGGGCGTGGCAGGGGAAGGATACCGCAAAATCCCCATTCCCACCCCACCCCACTAACCTGATTTCCAGCTCCATTCTCCTGTTCAGAGCAACAGAAGAAGATCAGCAGGGAGGCAGCAGTGGTGAGGCCAGCCTATTTCCTGGTTCTCCAAACTACTCAAAATTTCCGCTACCTGTTCTCCAGAACCTGTCAGAACTCTGTTCCTCTCCTCCCTCCCTCCGCGCCTTCTATCCATTCCTTCCTCCATTCCCCCCTCCTTCCTCTCTTTCCTCTTTCCTTTAAAGAGTATTGCTTTATTACAGCCTGAAAATGTTTAGTATATCAGAGGACATAACCATCAAAAACATTAATTTGCTTCTATAAATTCACACAAGGGAGGGAGGAAGGAAAGGAAGGAAGAAAGGAAGACACTTGATGTTGAGACCACCCCATTTCTGCTGCAGTGTTGCAATTGTGGATCCATTGGTATAAAGTGGGTCCACTGCAAGAGTGGATTTGTGCTGGCATTACTAGCAGTGCAGCGCGTAAAATGTTTTGCATATGCGCATGCACACAATATTAGAAAAGGGGGAAAAAAATACATTTTTCAAATGAAGATTGTTCTGTGCATTTGCAGAACAGAAAATCAAGATGGCGCCGCCACGCACATAACCAGTTCGGGTGCGTGTCCGGCTGAGTTACTACCTACACAGCCGAACCGGTCCGAACCAGCAGGAACCCACCTCTGGTCCAGTGACTCTGATTTCATAAAGGGCAACTTATGAGATGTTGGTTTAAAAAAAAGCATTCAAAACAACTCTGCCTTCATTAAGGAGACTTCCTTAATTATAATCAGGGCTGGGAAATTCTTCTTACGGTTTTCAAGATTTTGTGTTGACTCCAGATTAACCTTAATTATTTTCAACAGCACCCTTTCATCTGACCACTTTGGCAATGAGGGGTGTGCTGGGGTTTGCAAAAGGCTTTTCCAGCCATGCCATTAACAGCAGTCTCTCTCTCTCTTTTTCCACCTTTCCAGTTTGCTGCTGTGCAGTTTTCAGAAGATGCCAAACTTGAATTTGATTTTAACGACTATACCAGCAATCGAAATCCTGAACAGCTCTTGGCCAATGTGGTTCATGCCGAGCAAATAACAAACACCTTCAGAGCTATCAAATTTGTGGCGTGAGTAGTTTTCCTTTTGGTGGCAGGAGATTTGGGGTAGGGGGGAAGGGGAGCTTGAGAAGAAATCCAGTCAAGTTGGAGATTTAAAATGGTGTGTCTTTTCTAAAGATTTAGATCACAATTGCATGGAAACATTTGGTGATTAATCAAGCAGGCCATCCAGACCTGGAACGTGCGTTGCGTTGGAGGCTTTAATTACAGTTTGAAATGACATTTTGCCTAATTCACTTGGCCATGTTGCCCAAATCTCTGGTTAGATTAGTGGGAAGCTGAGTGGCATTCCTGGTTCTGATATTCCCACCAGAATGAAATGGGGACATAAAGCTGAGAAGGAATATGCAGTTTTTCCTATCTAAAACATCTTGCAAGTCACTTATTACTTTTTACTGTCTTAAGAAAATGTTTGAAAAACAAAATCTGGACATTTCATTCATCCAGCCATGATGAAGTAGAATTACCACAGGTGGCCTGTGACGTGCCATGTTATCTGACACTAAAGCCATGGTTAAATGGTTTAGCCATGATTATTCCCTGGCTTAGTTTACTGTGTTGTACAAACCAGTTCATAAACAATGCTACACTCCGCATCTAGTTTGGTGATGGGCAGTACAAATTCTGTGCTGTGGTATGGCAAAAGATAATGTAGTCCTTGACTTACAACCACAATTGAGCTCAAAGTTCCTATTGCTAAGTGAGACAGTGCCTTTGCCCTATTTCATGACCTTTCTAGCCACAATTGTTAAGTGAACCACTGCACTTTTCCCCCTTAAAAGAGCGTAGAAATGTTGGTGCCTTATACACCGAAAACAGCCATTTTTGGCCTCCCAAAGCCCCGCCCCCCTGCATCCCATTTTTGTGAAAAACGGGCTGTGTTTTTAAAAAACGGAGGCCTTTTTGGCTTCCCTCAGCCCTCAGCAGCCCTCTGTAGGCTTCAGCAGGGCTGGGGCAAGGTAAAAATGCCCCAATTTCTGTGGAAAATGGGCAAAAAATGGGCTGTTTTTCATAAAAAGAGAGGTTTTTTGCCTTCCCTCAGCCCCCAGCAGCACTGTGCAGGCTTCAGCAGGGCTGGGGCAAGGCAAAAACAGGGGCATTTTTGTCTTGCCCCAGCCCTGCTGAAGCCTGCAGAGTGCTACTGGGGGCTGAGGGAAGGCAAAAACTTTTTTTCTTCCTTACCTCTTTGAAAACTTGGTGCATCTTATACACCAGTGCATCTTATTGTCCGAAAAATACGGTAATAGCACGTTTGTTAAGTAAATCTGGCTTCCCCATTGACTTTGCTGGCCAGAAGTTCTCAAAAAGTGATCACATGACCCTGGGTCACTGCAACTGTCATAAATATGAACCAGTTGCCATGCATCCAAATTTTGATAACATGATCATAGGGAAGCTATGTGAAGTTGTGAAAAATGATCAAAAACTCACTTTTTTTCAGTGCCGTTGTAAATTTGAACAGTCACTACACAAATACTTGTAAGTCAAGGGCTACTCATATTAGCTTCCAACTTTCCAAATTAGATACCTTCCATAAATAGCAGCCTTAATCTCAATTCACCTCAGTGGATAGCCTTGTCGTGTTAGCATAGTTTTAGCCTGACCATGTCTGGAAGGATCAAATTATGACAAGGCCACTAGAGGCCAAATGTTTAAAGTTATACATGTGCCTTCAGGTCCCAGTAATTAAAGTGTGCTTAGCATTTTCCTCGTGTTTCCGTGTTTCTCAAAACTGTCAATTGTAAAATGTGTGGACTGCAACACCCATTTGGCAAGTTCAAACACTGGTTTAGATAATAATTTCCTGTGCTTGTTGGTGGCAGAAATGAAGTCTTCATTCCCGAACGTGGCACACGAAAAGAAGCAAACAAAGTGATTGTCATTATCACCGATGGGGACGCCTCAGACAGGGACAGAGGACATATAGAAGCTGTCAAGAAAAAGAACATTTTGCGCCTAATCATTGGGGTAAAGTATCCAGAGACTCATCTGGCTAATGGAGAGACCCACTAAGCAGTACTGAAGTGGTCTGCCTTATAAACATTATATTAATTGTTAATATGCAAACATGAGGAGTAAAATGAAGAAGCGTATTTCAATTAATAAGATCAGATTTCCCCCCCCCCAATTAATAAAAGTTAATTCTATACCTGTACAGAAGATCCTTGACTTATGACCACAGCTGGGATCCGAATTTCTGTTGCTAAGTTAGGCAAGTTACGTGAATCGTGTCTGATTTTATGGCCTTTTTTGGCTACTTTTGGTAAATAAATCTGGTTTCCTCCATTGATTTTGCTAGTTGGAAGCTGGCTGGGAAACACATGATCCGGAACCTTACAACCGTCGTGAATACATGCCGGTTGCCAAGTGCCCAAATTTTGATCACATGATCCTGGTGATGCTGTGAGAGAATTAAATGCAAGGATCAATTGTAAGTCCCTTTTTTCAGTGCTGTTGTAACTTTGAATACGGTAATTTCTAAATGAATGGTTGTAAGTCGAGGACTACTATATGTATCAAATGTTCGTGTACAGGTAGTTCTCAACTTATGACCATTTGTTTAGCAACTGTTCAAAGTGACAACAGCACTGAAAAAAAGGGACTTATGTCCTTTATTTGGCTAAGTGAGAAATTTGTTAAGTAAGCTTTGCCCCATTTTATGACCATACTTGTCACTGTTGTTAAGTGAATCAGTGCAGTAATTAAGTTAGTAACACGGTTGTTAAATGAATCTGGGTTCCCCATTGACTTTGCTTGTCAGAAGGTCGCAAAAGGGGATCACATAACCCCAGGACACTGCAACCGTCAAATTTAAGTCCGTTGTCAAGCGTCTGAATGTAAATCATCTGACTATAGGCATGCTATACTATAGTCGTAAGTGTGAAAAATGGTCACCTTTTTTCAGTGCCGTTGTAACTCTGAATGGTCACTAAATGAACTGTTGTAAGTCAAGGACGAACTGTACTTGATTCTTTACTGCTTCCCACCCGCTTATTGCTCTTTCCTTTTTCTGCATCTTTCAATGTTTTCAAAGACTGACTATAGAAATGCAAAATATTATCTCAATAATTCCTTCCTTGTCTTTCCAGATTGGTAATCACCTTAATTCACCTGATTCCCAAGAGAATCTCAAGCGGATTGCCTCGGAACCCACAAGTCAATTTTTTAAAATTCTTGCCAGCTTTGATGAGCTCAAAGACAGCTTCAATGATCTCCAGTCTAATATCTTTGCTATTGAAGGTAAGTCGAGCACACCGACAGACAGACAGACAGACAGACAGACATGCACGCACACATACACACATACATACATACACATATACATACATACATACATACATACATACATACATCAATATCAATACATGAACAGTGAGGCATCTGGGTATCATTCATTTGAATACAAGTGATAGTGATAGTATTAATGCAATTTGTTATTTAGATCATATTTATGTAGTTGTAATGTTATTATATTTATGTTAAAATATAGGTCTTCATTATTATTATTATTTTTTATTTTTTTTATTTTTTTGTTACATAAACAACACATGCCCACACCAGTGGGAAAAGAAAAAATCAAAACACAAAAAAGACAAAAAACAAAAAACAAGGCAGGGAAAAAAAGAAGAAACAAAAGGAAAAAAAAACACACAAGTATATATTATAAAAAAGTATATCAGCTGGTTACAACATGTTTTGGTGCATCTCTTCTATTAATTCATATTAGTTCAAATATCTTGACTCAAATGTTTACCATATTGACATCATTATACCTCCACTTTTAGTTGACTACAGTTATTTAAACATCTTTCATCCTTAACTATGCCAAAGATTTAACCCATAACCACATGCTAACATTTCATTTACTTGTTTGTAAAATCCTCTATTAACATCAAATCCTCATATCCTGTTTTAGCTAAACATCCATAATATTTAATACCAAAAATTCCATATTCCATGTATATAGTTTATTATCATTCTCCTTTCTTTATGTAATTATATCGTATATCATAACATTTTCCCCATATTAGTTAACATTTAACTGTATATAGTTTTGTTTTATTTTTTAATAGTGATAATTATTGTGATTAATAACCTTTGTATATAGTCCAAAAGTATTTCTAACCTTCCCTTCTCATATCCAATTATTATTTATCATATCAACTCTACATTATATACATTACTGTCATTATCAATTATTATTCAACTATGTCTATTACAAATAAAAATAATTAGGTTTAGCTAATTTTGAGTTGTATTCTTCCATCTATCAGCCTGTGTCTCTCCAATAACAAAACCTCCTTAATCCTATTACCATTCGTAGATCAAGTTCTACAAACGTCTTTATAAGCAAGTCCAAACAGGAATATCTTCGCACCTTTTTGCTTAAGATGCCTCTCATATAATGTCCTACACGTTGTCCTACGCTTGTTGAACTTTTCAACTTGTCTTTAATTCTCAGTGGTGGTATCGAAGGATTTGCAAATGATGTTTCCCAAATTCCTCCCTTGGGTCTTCATCTCTATCAACATATTTCCTGTTTTAACTTAAGTATTTCTTCCATCTCTACTATCTTTTGCTGCCAAGCCTCTAGAGGATATGCCCAAATCTCTATTTTCTTTTGAAAAATATCTTTCTGTTTATCCAGTATAATTTTTTGGTATTTTAGTTTAGTTTTATTACCTTCTCTTTCTTATCTTCTTGTTTTGTTTGTTAATTTGTTCCTTTTATCTATTTCCCTGGTCTCTCTGTTATATCCTCTATTTCCTGGGCTTTTTGGTCATTATTCATTATCCCTTGTGGAGCACTTTTTAGCTTCCCATTTATGTTATTCATTAAATCCATCATCTCCCTTTGATTCCTTGTCATAATATCATAAATGTTTTGAAACATCGATACATTTCTTTTTACATCTCATTTATCTCCCCCTGCTGAAACATCTTATCTTCTTTTGATAAGTTCAAATATAGATCAATAGTCTGTCAATGGTCTGTCACTGCCCCAAAGTCTCAATTGTCTTTGCCCTCAGAAAGTCGATCTGTAAACCATTTACTCAGTCCTGATGTTGCTCCTCAGGGAATACAGTAATGTAGTTCTTTATAGCTTTTTTTAGGTAATCCAGGAAAGTTTTCAAATGTCTCCTTAAATCCATTCTATGAGTACAATCATAACTCCTGGTATTTGAAAGTCACTTTAATTAGATGTCTTCTGTGTTTTCACCATTAGAGCTCCAGTAGTCCTAGAGTAGATAAGGAATACAGCAATAGATAGCACAGCAGTCTTCTAGGTGTTATTTCTACTTTCTCCTCTGTCTTATCAGTCTTTTCCCAGGATTATAGGAATATAATTATTCCATTCACCTATAGGTGGCGCCTTTAGCTTAACTTCAACATTGCACAAATTCGAATAGGTTCCGTTTGTGTTTGTTCAAACAAATAGTCAAAATTCTGACAAGTAATTCCAGCATTTTAAAATGCCTTATTGTCAATAAAAATTAGAGATCCAATCTTTCTATGTTTTTAAAGTTTTGCATCTCTTCTTAAAATCCTTTTCTTTCAGGTCTATAATTTTTCTCTCTGTAATTGTTTGCTGCTTTAAAAACTCTTCAGAGTCTCTTTTTCAGAGTTTATTTTGTTTAGGGTAGGTTTTAGGTAAAAAATAAAGTCACCTCACCCAGTTCCAGTCATTGTTTATCCAAACCACTCCAGCACATTCTTTGTTTCTTTGGCTACCCCAGCTTCACGGCAGCCATAATGGCTGCCTCTCCTCTTCATCATCAGATGAGAGGGAATTAGCCCTGGGTAAAGCAGGAGAGCCGCTGCTCTCTGCAACTTGCAGAGCACTCCTCCATCCTTTGTCCCCTCTACAGGATGACTTTAGCCCCTTGTGGGGCCCTCCAATGAAGGGATTTTGCAGAGCCCCACTCTTTGCATCCGATAGCACCACGATAGAAGTCTTCAACCAGAAATCTTAAAACATATACATATAATCCCCACTAGTTGAATACTGATTAATGTATTACACAATATTACTTTCTCACCCCTTGTGAAATGGGCAATTTTTTTTTAATCCCTATCTTTCTTCATCACAGGTACTAGTGACAGCAGATCCTTCCACCTGGAATTGTCATCCAGCGGATTCAGTGCAGATATATCCCAGGTGAGGCTGAAGGATTGGAAAGACACCCCCCCTCCCCAATATACAGGTAGTCCTTGATTTATGACCTCAATTGGGACCAAAATTTCCATGGCTAATAACATGGTTGTTAAATTAGTTTTGCTTGATTTTTTGATCTTTTTTGCCACAGTGGTTAAGCAAATCACCACAATTGTTAAGTGACTCACACAGCTGATTAGCAAGTCCAACTTCTTCCACTGGCTTTGGCTGGGAACATCAAAAATGGCGATCATGTGACCTCAGGATGCTACAACCGTCATAAATATATGCCAGTTGCCAAGTGCCTGAATTTTGATCACATGACCAGATCATGCTGGCTGGGGAATTCTGGGATTTGACGATTACATATCTTAAAATTGATAAACACTGGTAGGGGTTCATCATCTCTAGAATATTTGTTTTTAAGGGCAAAATCAGGGCTGAGAACACTTCCAGATGAGCACATTATAACAGGAGTCTCCAACCGTGGCAACTTTAAGACTTGTGGACTTCAACTCCCAGAATTCCTCAGCTAGCTTCGCTGGTTTAGGAATTCTGGGATCATCTCCCAGTGCACAAGTCTTAAAGTTGACAAGGTTGGAGTCCCCTGCATTATAACATTGCCATCTATGCTTCCTTGTGATCTGCCTTGCTAAAGCAAGATCTTTTGATCTGCAGGATCATGTGATTCTTGGTGCTGTGGGTGCTGACAACTGGGCTGGGGGCATTCTAGAGCAGCAGCAGGATTTTGCCGGTGAAAGATTCATTACAACTCCCTCAGTACGCAAAGAGATGGAAGGTGCCTACCTGGGTGAGTAGAGAATGCCATCATCCCAATATAATATGGACTACTCTTTCCCATCCATCATCATATGTTGGCTGAGCATTGTAGCTGTTCTGGGTGCCAATTTACAGAAGATGGATCTGGATGTTTATACAAACTGAAGTTTAGTTTTTTGTTGTTTTGCTTATCCTATAGAATTGGGCGGTATATAACCATCTTTCCTATGGAACATAGGGTTATGAGTCAAACCTGTCTTTCAATCTTGTGGTTACTTCTTGTTGTTACAGATACATTTAAAATTAGGGACACGGTGGCTCAGTGACTAAGACGCTGAGCTTGTCGATCAGAAAGGTCTGCAATTCAGCGGTTTGAATCCCTAGTGCTGCATAACGCAGTGAGCTCCCATTACTTGTCCCAGCTTTTGCCAACCTAGCAGTTCGAAAGCATGTAAAAATGCAAGTAGAAAAATAGGGACCACCTTTGGTGGGAAGGTAACACATTCCGTGCACCTTTGGCATTTAGTCATGCTGGCCATATGACCACGGAGACGTCTTCAGACCGCGCTGGCTTTTCGGCTTTGAAACAGAGATGAGCACCACCCCCTAGAGTCAGGAATGACTAGCACATATGTGCAAGGGGGAACCTTTTTTACCTTTGCATTTAAAATTATTCACAAATATGAATACAGGTACTCCTGTATGACCGCAACTGAGCCCATAATTTCTCTTGCTAAGTGAGAACAGTTGTAAAGTGAGTTTTGCCTCATTTTACAACCTTTCTTGCCATACTTGCTAAGTGGACCACTTAGCAAGTTGTTAAGTTAGTAACACGGTTGTTAGGTGAATTTGGCTTCCCCATTAGCTTTTCTCTTCAGAAGGTCACAAAAGCTGATGTACCCCAAGGTACTGCAACCATCATAAATATGAGTTGCCAAGTGTCTGAATTTTGATCATGTGATCATGGGCACGCTACATCAGTCGTAAGTGTGAAAAAGAGTCATAAGTTACTTTCTCAGTGTGGTTGTAACGTCGAACAGTCACTAAACAAATAGTTATAATTTGAGGACTATATATAATAGTATTCAATAAGCCTTCGGGTATAAAGGGGCTATAGTAACCCACATGAAGGTTTTTTTGCCCTGTGAAATCAATCTATCTATCTATCTATCTATCTATCTATCTATCTATCTATCTATCTATCTATCTATCTTTGCCTGTAGCCTGCTGACTCTCTGTAAAACCGCTTAGAGAGGCCTGAAAGGCCTATGAAGCGGTATATAAGTCTACTGCTATTGCCTTGAAAGTTTCACATTCACTAGTTTATATAGTTTCTAAATATCAGTTGTTAAAAAAAGCAATTTAACATTATGTGTGAACTCAGGGATTGTGGTTTATAAACCATGGCCTGCTGGTTAAGTATGCTAAATGAGCCTAGTTGTTCTGATATACTTTCCCAAGTAAGTACACCAAACCGAATGTAATTTGTAAATCTAGCTATCTTATTTAAGAAGCCGTAGTGAAACAAGATTTGGTGTAAAACAGTGTATAAACCCAGGCAGAGTGTCTAATCCTCACTATTATAGAATTAAAAGAAGATGCTGCTTTGTTGTGCAAAAGGCCCCCAGTTTAACTCAGTGTTTCTCAATCTTGGCAGCTGGGAAATCTGTAGATTACAACTCCCAGAATTCCCCAGCCAGCATGATTTTAAGGCACTGATGTTCACACATCTTAAAGCTTCCAAGATTGACAAACATTGGTCTAACCCTTCTGTGGGATGTCCATCCATCCATGTTTTTAACCTTCACAGGGTACACACTCAGTTTTCTCCAGCATCGTCAGAAAGCATTCTACGCCGTTGGTGCCCCTCGATACCAACATATGGGAAGGGTCCTTATATTTGAGGTTGATGCCAAAACTCAGAACTGGACTTTAAAGCAAGAAATTAAAGGGCAACAGGTAAAGGAGAGAAAAAAAGAATCATAGAATCATAGGGCTGAAAGGAACTTTGAAGATGATCTAGTTATAAGGAACTTTCTAGATGTTTTGGTCCACTGCTGCCTAGCATCGTTATTAGAACTAGGCCAATGTTTCCCAACCTTGCAAAATTGAGGGTTAATGGACTTCAACTCCCAGAATTCTCTGCAGTGGCTAGGCTGGCTGTGGAATTCTAGGAGTTGACATCTATATACCTGGAAATTGCCAAGGTTGAGAAACCCTGATAGCAAAAGGACGATCATGGTGGACCAAGAAAACCTAATCAAGATTCTTCTCCTTCTCTTTCCCTAGTAGATAGCAGTGGTTGACTTTTGTGAGCTGTAGCACACTTCATCAGGTGCATGGAATGGTTAAACATGGGGTACCTAGAAAGAGAGAGGGGGGGAGGGAGGGAAAGTGAGATGGGGGAGAGAGAGATTGGACAGTGATGGTAGATAGATGGCATAATTTTGCAGATAAAGATTCAATGGAAAAGATTACAAATACCTTGTCAATTAACAAATGCAATGTGTTAAGACTCACAATGTCTGTTCAGATGTTCAAAAAGGCCAGACTTTGTCAGATGATGTAAATAAGATAAGATAAGATGATAAGGTAAGGTAGGGTAGGATAGGATAATTATAGGGTAAGGTAATGTAAGGTAGGGTAGAGTAGGATAGGGGTAGGATAGGATAGGATGGGGTAAGGTAAGATAAGGTAAGGTAAGGTAAAGTAGGGAAACGATAGGGATATGGTAAGGTAGGGTAGGGTAGAGTAGGGATAGGGTAGGATAGGGATAGGGTAAGGTAAGGTAAGGTAGGGTAGGGATAGGGTAGGATAGGGATAAGGTAGGGATAGGGTGGAGTAGGATAGGGTAGGATAGGCATAGGGATAGGGTAAGGTAGGGTAGGGATGGGATAGGGTAGGATAGGATAGGGATAGGGTAGGATAGGGATAGGGATAGGGATAGGGATAGGATAGGGTAGGATAGGATAGGATAGGGTAGGGTAGGGTAGGGTAGGGTAGGGTAGGGTAGGGTAGGGTAGGGTAAGGTAGGGTAGAGTAGAGTAGGACAGGACAGGACAGGACAAGATAAAATAATTTTATTGTCATTTTTACAGCCTGTTCTCAAGAAAAAGTGTATATCTAACCAAACACAAACTTAATGCACATATAAACATGCTATATACATACATAAATAGATGTACATGATCATTTCAAAGCACAGTACAAAGATCAACTGTTATTATCTATGATTAGGACTCCTGTGCTGGTAACTCTGCCTCTTCATTCTATGCATTTTGATGCCCCTTTTGCAGACTGGATCCTATTTTGGAGGAGTGCTTTGTGCCGTGGACATAGATGGTGATCAAGAAACAGACCTGCTGCTTATCGGGGCCCCGCAATATTTCACTGAAACGAGAGGAGGCCAGGTTTACGCATATGGTTGGGAAGAGGTGAGTCAGGAAAATGGGCAGGGCAATACAGGTAGTCCTCAACTTAAACAGTTCGTTTAGTTCAAAAGTTACAGTGGCACTGACAAATGTGGCTTTATGGCTGTTTTTTACAGTTATGAACTTTCCAGTATTCCCATGTGATCAAAAATTCAGATGCTTGGCAACTGGTTCCTATTTAGGATGGTCGCCAAGTCCCAAGATCACATGACCCCCTTTTGCAACTTTCTGACAAGCAAAGTTAACAAGGAGGTCAGATTCGCTTGACAACTGGGTTACTCACTTATCAACGGAAGCAAGAAAGGTTGTTAAAATGGAATAAAATTCACTTAACAAATGTCTCGCTTAGCAATAGAGTTCTTGGACTCAATTATGGTTGTACGTCGAGGACTACCTGTACATATCCCACATATCTGGGAGATGCCCTCATTGTATTCTAGATTTGGAGAGTGGATGCTATCTCAAAGACATCTTTCTTTCCAGGATAATCTCGTTCTCCTTGGAGAATTTAATGGGGATTTAGGACACCCCTTGGGCCGATTTGGAGCAGCCATCACAGATCTGGCAGACATCAATGGGGATGGACAGACGGACGTGGCTATAGGAGCTCCCTTAGAGGATGAGGAGAGGGGAGCTGTCTACATCTACAATAACCTCGAGAAGACTCTGCTTATGGAGTACAGCCAGGTGTGACTACAGCAATGGTGTTGCATGCTAGGTTTACCTGAGAGATTTGCTAACATGCCACATCCAGCTGTTCATTACTGATCTCCAAAGCTAAGTTGATCAGATCAAAGTAATAATTGGATTACTACTAAATGTTACAGCTGTAGGCATCTCAGAAGACGCTAATAGTCAAGTCTTTCCGTATTGTTCAGTGAAGCTACATGGATGTGTGTGTAAAATTTCCAAGGGGGGAAATCAGTTTGAAAGATGTAACAAAAAAATGTAAAAGAAATAAACTAAAGGATCCTATGAACCCAGGGCACTTAACTAGCTAAGAGACTCCAAAAAGTGTTTTTTTTCAAGAGGCGACTGGACTTTCTGGTTTTTGTTTGAAGATGTTCCGCTTCTCATCCAAGAAGCTTCTTCAGCTCTGAGAACCAGTCAGCAGTCAAAGCTGAAGAAGCTTCTTGGATGAGAAATGAAACGTCTTCAGAGAAAAACCAGAAAGTCCAGTTGCCTCTTTAAAAAAGCACCTTTGGGACAACCATGACCAGGATGACTGGGAATCTCCATAGACATTTCGCCAGGAAACTGGCCTGGCCATTTCTATGCATCAACAAGGGTTCATACAACACTTCTGACACATTCATTTCACACTCTGAAAGTCAGTTTTGGGTTGGCAGCACATTAGAACTAGAAAGTTGATGGCCTACAGCAAGGAGCATCCAACCTTGACAATGTTAAGACTTCTGGACTTCAACTCAGGTGGGGGAATTCTGGGAGTTGGAGTCCACAAGTCTTAAAGGTTGGACACTCCTGGTCTACAAGGTTTCTTCTGTCTGTCAACTATGTCTTTGAATAGACAGCGCCAACATGACTGACCAAAGAAGTCCTGCATCTATTCTGTCAATCACTCCATGGAAGAATAGCTTTTTTAAAAAAAAAAAAAACACCTTTTGGATGACGGTCTATTGTCATTCCAAGGAAGTTATAAAATATATTAAAACGTGGCAATAGAAACACAGTAAAACGCAGTCTAAAATGTTAGTTTTTGAAGCACCAGCTTTCTGAAAGAATCAGACTAAGGCTCTTCCAGTCTGGAACTTTACTTCTAGTTAAGTCAACAGCATTTATCTCCTGCAGAGAATCACTGGAGCCAGCATTTCTCCTGGTCTGAGATACTTTGGACAGTCCATCCAAGGAAAGACAGATCTCCGTGGAGATGGTCTCATCAGCATTACAGTAGGAGCCTTGGGAAAGGTGATGGTTCTCCAGTAAGTGACTGAGAGTTCATGTTCTTGGGTTGACCCAGAGGAGGCCATAAGACTTCAGAAAGTGAAAGAAAGACCAGAAAGTGAAGCAAAGAGCAATTGCAGGACACATAACAATATATTCAGTGTTTTTTCCACTACCATATTTATTAAATTAGGAACTTATTAGGGGAGTTTTCATTTCCTATAGAAATAACAATAAACTTCTAAACCAGTGGTTCCCAATCTTTTTATATTTTTGGCCGTGCCCCACCTAAAAATCTTTAAAATCCTGATGCTGCCCGCCCCCCGTGACGTATAATTCCTATTTCACTCAAAAACTGAACTCTACTAATGCAGAGGAAGCCTAAAAGGCTATTAACTTGGTTTAAACATGGATCAAATTGCCCCCATTAAAAATCAAATTGCCCCCCCTGTGGGAGCAATTGTCAGAATAGAAATTTCCCAGCTTGTAGGAAGCAATTCACTTTTTGTTACCCTCAAAAGATACTATAAAGAAAGAAAAATAGGCTTTAGATATTTGTAAGATTATGTTTTCCTTTCCTGGGGCTTCAGCAGAATAATTGATAATAACAAACAAAAATATACACTTTTTGTTTAAGTAGTGAAGATGAGGAATTTGAAATTTATGTTAGATACCATGTAGCTTCAGAAAGAGAAACAATCTGATTTTACTTCTTCTTTCTTCTGTTTCAAAAGTAGAATTTAACATTAAAGGCAGAATAAAGCGAAATTCTAACAATAGAATTAGTTAACAATAATTACTTGTGAGAAAAGAGAAAATACAACATTCTTACTTTTGTGAAAGGTGATTGACCTTTCTTTAATTGGCTGAGATGGGGAGGGTAAATTATTAGAAATAAAATCCCTGGTTTTAGGAAGATAAAAATCTGTCTGAGCTGGGAAATTATTTCTCAAATTAAATTATAATTACAGATAGTCTGACTTATAACCACAACTGAGCCCAAAATTTCTGCTGTTAACTGAGGTATTTTCTAAGTGAGTTTTATGACCTTTCTTGCCACAGTTGTTAAGTGAATCACTGCAGTTGTTAAGTTAGTAATATGGTTGTTAAGTGAAACTGGCCTTCCCATTGCCGGATACTGCAACCATTATAAATATGAACCTGTGGCCAAGTATCTTAATTTTGATTATATGACTGTGGGGAATATTGCAACGGTCATAAAAAATATAAAGTAATTTTATTCACTGCCGTTGTAACTTTGAACTTTGAACACCTAAATGTAGACGCTTTGATCCACAGGGACTAGTAGAATACAATACAATACAATACAATACAATACAATACAATACAATACAATACAATACAATACAATACAATACAATACAATACAATACAATACAATACAATATAATACAATACAATACAATAGCAGAGTTGGAAGGGTTCTTGGAGGTCTTCTAGTACAACCCCCTGCCTAGGCAGGAAACCCTATACCATTTCAGACAGATGGCTATCCAACATCTTCTTAAAGACTTCCAGGGTTGGGGCATTCACAACTTCTGGAAGCAAGCTGTTCCACTGATTAATTGTTCTAACTGTCAGGAAATTTCTCCTCAGTTCTAAGTTGCTTCCCTCCTTGATTAGTTTCCACCTATTGCTCTTGTTCTGCCCTCAGATGCCTTGGAGAATAGTTTGACTCCCTCTTCTTTGAGGCAACCCCTGAGACATTGGAACACTTCTATCATGTCTCCCCTAGTCCTTCTTTCTATTAAACTAGACATACCCAGTTCCTGCAATCGTTCTTCATATGTTTTAGTTTCCAGTCCCCTAATCATCTTTGTTGCTCTTCTCTGTACTCTTTCCAGAGTCTCCACATCTTTTCTACATCGTGGTGACCAAAACTGAATGCAGTATTCCAAGTGTGGCCTTACCAAGGCATTATAAAGTGGTATTAACACTACACGTGATCTTGATTCTATCCCTCTGTTTATGCAGCCTAGAACTGTGTTGGCTTTTTTGGCAGCTGCTACACACTACTGGCTCATATTTAAATGGTTGTCCATTAGGACTCCAAGATCCCTCTCACAGTTACTACTATTGAGGACGATACCATCTATACTGTACCTGTGCATTTTGATTTTCTTGCCTAAATGTAGAACCTTACTCTTTTCACCACTGAATTTCATTTTATTAGATAGTGCCTAATGTTCAAGTTTGTCAAGATCCTTCTGTATCTTAAGCCTATCTTTTGAAGTGTTGGCTATTCCTGCCAGCTTGATGTCATCTGCAAATTTGATGAGTTCCCCATTTATTCCCTCATCCAAATCATTGATGAAGATGTTGAAGAGTACTGGGCCTAAAATAGAGCCTTGGGGTACTCCACTGCATACTTCCCTCCATGAAGATGCAGTTCCATTGAGGACTACACGTTGAGTGCGGTTGGTCAGCCAGTTACGAATCCATCTGGTAGTGATGCTGTCCAACTCACATTCTTCTACTTTATCTAGTAGTAGGTTATGGTCTACCTTATCAAATGCCTTATTGAAGTCCAAGTAAGCTATATCAATGGCATTCCTCTGATCCACTAATTTTGTCACTTTGTCAAAGAATGCAATAAGATTAGTCTGGCATGATCTGTTTTTGACAAACCCATGTTGGCTTTTGGCTACTACTTTGTTTTCTTCTAGGTATTTGCTAATTCGTTGCTTGATTATCTTTTCAGAATCTTTCCTGGTATTGAGGTCAGGCTGATAGGTCTATAGTTTCCTGGATCTATTTTTTTTTCCTTTTTTGAAGATGGGAACCACTTCAGCTCTTTTCCAGTCCTCTGGCAGTTCCCCAGTGCTCAAGGATCTCTGAAAGATATAATTCAGTGGTTCTGAGATCTCATCTGCCAGTTCCTTCAGAATAATAGGGGTGTAATCCGTCCAGTCCTGGTGATTTGAACTCATCTAGGGTAGATAGGTGCTCACTTACCATTTTCTTCCCTAATATTTTTGTTTTGTGGTACTTGCAGATCCAGACCAATTGTTAACGTGGCCACACAAGTTACTTTTGAGCCCGAGGAAATTCCAGTGAAAGATGTTGAATGCGCTGGGAATAGCAAATCCTGGCAAAATATAAATTTGAAACTTAGGATCTGCTTCAATAACAGCTTTGCCACAGAGAGTTACAAAGGTGAGTCATCTGGACTGATCCTGATCCAGAGAACAATCCAGCATTCACATCAGTGGCACAGCGAGTGATATGAGGACAAGACAAAACAGCCCATGGTTTCTTCAATGCTAGTTGCTTCCCTATGAAATGGCCAACTTTAGAAAAAACCCAAATATAGAATCAGCCAGTGTCAGAGTTTGTTGCAGAAAAATCAAATCAGAAAGCACAGAAAGATAACAGATTTAGCTGGATTCATTAACTTGTTTATATACATAATAACAGATGAATAAATGTACAATACCAATAGTAGATTATTTCAATGTGGTAGAAGTTACAAGCAGAACACAAGCAGGAGAGAATTGTTAGTTTCATTTCAGAGTTCAGAGCAAGCAGAATAGTTTCAGTTTCGATTCTCAGCACAGACTCAGATCTGTTTAAGCTCCCATTGGCTGACTTAGTTGCTATGCTTATTCATTGGCTGACCTTGTTACCATGTCTCTCCCAGTCATGAATATTCTAACAGCCAGCCTATTACATTTGTGTGTTTTCTGTGTTTGTGTCTTGTTATATTCACTTTTTTTCCTCACTTAAAATGGCATGGTGGTATTAGGCTAAGCAATGCACTACCAAGGCTTTGGACTCAGCTATGTCTTTCATCCAGGGCTTCCAATGTTGCTCCTTTTTAAAAATTGTTTTCTGTTTAGGTAGCAATGGCATTGGCATTCTTAATGAATAGCCTCCAATTGGTTAAAACAGGGCTCTCCAAACTTAGCAAATTTAAGACTCATGAATTCAATTCCCAGAATTCCCCAGCCAGCTGGCTGGGGAATTCTGGGAGTTGGAAGTCCACAAGTCTTAAAATTGCCAAATTTGGAGGCCCCTGGCTTATAGAGATAGTCCTCGAACACAAGACCACAATGGAGCCCAAAATTGATATCTCTAAGGAAGACATTTGTTGAGTGAGTTTTTGCCCCATTTTATGACTTTTCTTGTCACAGTTGCTAAGTTTGTGTTTGTGTTTATCGCAGTTGTTAAGTTAGTTACACGGTTGTTAAGTGAATCTGGTTTATCCATTGACATTACCAGAATGTCACAAAAGGTGATCACATGATCTTGGGACACAGCAACTGTCATAAACATGAATCGCCAACTTTCTGAATTTTGATCATGTGATATTGGGGATGCTGCAACAATTGTAAGTGTGAAAAACTATCATGTCACTTTTTTCAGTGATGTAACTTTGAACGGTCACTAAATGAACTGTTGTAAGTCAAGGACTACCTGCAATAAGCCCCTTGGGGACTTTTTGTGACCATTCCTTCTAATACTTATTCCCCTTAGCACAATTTTGTCTTTAATTATCTAAAAGGAAAGATAGCATCCATTTTCATGATATTTTCTGTTTTAAAAAATGTTTATTGTTTTTAATCAGTTTGTGTAGATTGTTCTCGGCTTAGTTGCTAAGAGACTGTTTGAAATTATGGCCTACCTGAAAAAAGAAACTTATGAGGCCTACTTGTTTACTTCCTGTTTCCTGGTTGTTTACTCTTTTTTTTAAAGGCATGGGATTGGTGGAGGGGAATTGTATTTTCAATACAACAGGATCCAGAGATTTGCTGTTATAGTCATCAAAATAGGCAGAGGACTTGCAGAATATCTGCTCAGCCTTTTACACATCAGCCATTTTCTTCCTTCTAGGGCAACTGTCTGCAAAACTCTTGTTCCGCTTGGAGATTGACCCAGACAGGGTGAAATACCGAGGAGAATTTAGGAATGGCAAGAATATTATAAACGGAGCTGAAGAAATCTCTCTAAAGCCAGTGTGTGTATTGGAGGAAATTAATATCACGGTAAATCAAAAGTCGTTGTTAAATCTCTTGTTCATAGATTCTAAATTTTTAAATTCTAAATTTCTACCTCTTGTGTGTTGCTGAAGCATCTTCTTGAGAAGGTTGGCTAGTCTGCCCCCAGATATTGCTAATGTGATGGCTACCAGTCACATTACCGTACAAGAATCCTTGCTTAAGCAGCTCCTGTCATTGTCTTTCAGAATTGCATTGAGGATTACTTGTCAGCCATCAAGCTCCTTGTGAATTTGTCCCTTGAGGAAGATGGTTTGCTGAAGAGTGGACTTCCTAGGCCTATTCTGAATCCTTTAAGCAATAGGACAATGGTGGAGGTGAGACCTTATTTATTTGTGTGTAAATGGGGGAATAACAGATTTAGCCATCAGCAGAAGAGAATCCGTAGTAGCGAGCTCCCGTTACTTGTCCCAGCTTCTGCCAACCTAGCAGTTCGAAAGCTTGTAAAAAATGCAAGTAGAAAAATAGGAATCACCTTTGGTGGGAAGGTAACAGCGTTCCGTGCGCCTTCAGCACAGAGATGTCTTCGGACAGTGCTGGCTCTTCGGCTTTGAAACGGAGATTCGCACTGCCCCTAGAGTCAGGAATGAAGCATCATCAGAGGTGATATCCAGCAGGTTCTGACCACTTGTGGAGAACCAGTAGCAGAAGATTTGAGTAGTTCGGAGAACCAGTAAATACCACCTATGACTGGCCCTGCCCCCATCTATTCTCTGCCTCCCGAGTCCCAGCCGATCAGGAGCGAATGGGGATTTTGCAGTAACCTTCCCCTGGAGTGGGGAGGGGATGGAGATTTTACAGTATCCTTCCCCTGCCACATCCACCAAGCCATGCCACGCCCACCAAGTCACACCCACAGAACCAGTAGTAAAAAAAATTGAATCCCATCACTGACTAGCACATATGTGCAAAGGGAGCCTTTACCTTTAAGAAGAGAATGTAAATCAGGGTTGAACGGTGGTGTCCTTACTCCTCTCTGAGCTTGGTTGTTTTCTGGCAGACATTTCAATACCAAAGTGGATAACATCATCAGTGCCAGCAGAGAATAGGCTTTGCTCTCTGTTTATATATCAGTTGCTTGCTCTGTCAGTATTGGTGGGAATGGCCTTAATTGGGCTGTTGCTACTGTTAGCTTGTTTGAGTAAAAGATTAACATTAGACTAACAATCAAGACACAAACAATACCCCCATCAAGGAACTGCCCAACAAGCTAACAGTACACAGCAACCCAATCAAGGAACTACCAAGACCATTCCCGCTGACAGTGACAGGGCAAGCCTCTAGAATGTAAAACGAGAGCAAATCCCACTCCCACCATCTTAAAGACATCTGGGAGGAAACCAGGAGATGGGCCTCAACCTGGCATATTTTAGCATAGGGTAAATATATATATGGATATTCTCAATCATCCAGGTCATGGTTGTCACCAAGGTGCTTTTTCAAGAGGCAACTGGACTTTGTGGTTTTTCTTTGAAGACGTTTTGCTTGTCATCTTCTTCAGCTGTGACTGGATGGTGGGGAATGGAAGGATTTATATTCCTTGTAGACAACAGATTATTTGCATTCTTCTATGGAGTCACTGAGGCTACTTGGAGGTTTGTCTGTGTCCTCAGGGTCACTTAATAGTGGGGGAGGGGAATAAATGTGACATCATCTATCTCCAGTTTACAATAAAGTCCTTTCAGCAGTTCCAAGAAAGCTCCACACCCATTTGCACTACTCAGGTGACCCTGAGGACACAGACAAGTCTCCAGGTGGCCTCAATGACTCTCTCTAAAAGGACGCAAATGACCAGCTGTCTGTAAGGAATATAAATCCTTCCATTCCCCACCATTCAGTCAGAGCTGAAGAAGCCTCATGGATGAGAAGTGAAAGGTCTTTGAAGAATAACAAGGAAGGTCAGCAGGGTAAGATATTACACTGGATATGTGTAAATATTTCCTCTTATCAAATACAACAGATTCCTTTTGACAAGAACTGTGGGACAGATGACATCTGTGTGGCCGACCTGAAAATCACCTTCCATTCTTCAGGGTAAGTATAAATTACTTGATACCCTCAGTCACTTTTCTTCAAAGAATATGAGAAAAACCAGAAGTTGCTTAGGAACTGCAAGGTTTCAGTTTCATCAATACTAATCCACATTTATGTAGCCTGGTTTTAAATAACAGGCAGTCTTCACTTCACCATCAATTGCTTAATGGCTGTTCAAAGTTATGATGGATCCCAGAAAATTACTTATCCACTCCTTTCAGTCATGTGTTCGCATTTCAGGCATTCGTCAAGCAGTTCATATTTACAACTGGTTGCAGCATCCCAGGGGCTTCTGAATGCAATTTGCGATCCCCCCCCCCCCCCCCCCCCAGTTTCTGGTACAAAAAGCATGCATTTGAGAGAATGGATCTGCTTATCATCCAAATGATTTGTTTAATGACTATAGTGACTCACTTTGTAAAAGTCATAAAATAAAGTCAAGTCACTTAGTGATCCACTTGATGATTACAAAGGTATCGACCAAAATTCTAGGCTCTGTGATTGTTAAGTGAGGACTATCTGCAGATTTTTTAAATAATCCTTTGTAAAACATTGAAATTTAATGTGAAGCTGAGTGAAGCCAAAGATGACAAACATGGCTATGGAGAAAAATCCTTGAGATTTTAGATTCTGGAGTTGAACAAATTATCTTTCAGAAACTCTTTCTCTTCTACACCAGTTTTTACAGTTCTAAAGGCTCCAGGGTGAAATTGCATTGAATAGCCACTCTTGTGGCTATTTAGCAAGCTTGCCTCAAGGATGCATCAACAGAAGGATACTGTCAAGATCATGTGAAGTGCTAATATTGCTTTATATTATACCAGTAAAACCATATTGGGAATAGATTTTTAAGAAGAGATCGGACAGCCATTTGTTCAGAATGGTATAGGTCTCTTGCACAAGCACAGGGTTGGACTAGAAGACCTCCAAGGTCCCTTCCAACTCTTGTTATTCTGCATTTGATTCTGTTTTCTGTATATTTATCGAAACTGGGAATGGAATAGCACTAATCCACTTCTGCTCCTATACAACAGATCTAAGGAACTAGTTGTATCTCCTCAATATCCACTGGAAATGAATTTGGAACTGGTGAATCAGCGGGAAGATGCCTATTTTACGATGCTCTACGTGCCTCTGTTGCCAGGCCTTTCTTTCCGCAAACATTCAGTGCTGAAAGTATGTATGCCATCTTTTCAAACGCAGGACTTTGCAGTGGGTGTATTCCTCCACCTTCCACCCCCACCCCACCCCTGGTGCCATGATTCTGTCTGTTGGAATAGCATATATTTCAGCAGCTCCCTTTTTACCTGTCCGAAGAATTGGGCTAAAGGAAAAGCCACAGAGTTTGAGTTTTTTGAAAAAGGAGTGTTTCTAATGGCCCAAAAGTGTAGGTAATGTGGCGACTGTAACCTCTCTATGGCAGGGTTCCCCAACCTGTGGGCTTTGGGTCATGTTCTGTTAGCCACTGGGCCACTTGAGTGGCTGGCCAATACATGTGTGTGCCCGCACTCCCTACTCACACTAGTGTGTTGCGGGGTCAAATGGGCACTATCATCGCCATGAGCGCACACTCCCCCAATTTGTGCTGGTGCATCAAATGGGTGCTTTCATGACCTCGAGTGCACATATTCCCCAGTTGCACTAGCATTGTGGCATTGCATGGGCACTATCGTTGGCGCAAGTGCATACCCCCCACTAGTGTTGCAGTATCGCGTGGGTGCTAGCATCCCACAGGTACTCATGGCCCTGTTTGCGTTGCGCGTGCACTCATACTCCTGTTTGCGCATGCACATGTAAAGATTACTCCCCACCCCTCCCAGGGCCAACCCAGAAATGTTGGGGACCCCTGCTCTGTGGCATGGGTCTCACCCCAATGGGATTAACCCACCCCACCCAATCTGGTCAAAGGCGCATGCTGTGGATTCCATCAGCCAGGGAATTCCAACTGGAGGGGTTAGGGAGGAAACCATGTTTTCTGCCATGATTCCCACCTTATGAAAAATCCTGTCCCTCAAGGTGGGATCCCTTCCCCCCCACCCCACCTTTTGGCTTTCTGAAAGGGACTGAAAACCTGGCTTTGCCAATTGGCTTTGGGGCCTGATGGAGGACTACTTGTATGGAGGTGGTTAGTAGCTTGGAAGATTCCATCTGCATCCCATTTACATATGGTCGCGCTCTACATGGGGCTGCCCTTAAAGAGTGTTCGAAGACTTCAGTTAGTCCAGAATGCAGCCGCGCGAGCGATTGTGGGTGCACCTAGGTACACCCACGTCATACCTATCCTCCACGAGCTGCACTGGCTACCCATTAGTCTCCGGACTCGCTTCAAGGTGCTGGTCGTAACCTATAAAGCCCTACATGGCATCGGACCTGGGTACCTGAGAGACCGCCTCCTGCCAATTACCTCCCTCAGACCGATTAGATCTCACAGGTTAGGTCTCCTCCGGATTCCATCTGCCAGCCAATGTCGGCTGGTGACTCCCCGGGGGAGAGCCTTCTCTGTTGCAGCTCCGGCCCTCTGGAATGACCTCCCCGTGGAGATCCGGACCCTTACTACCCTCCCGGCCTTTCGCAAAGCCACCAAGTCCTGGCTGCTCCAGCAGGCCGAGGGGCTTGTGAAACACCCAGCCCCACGGAAATTGTGAATGTTGCGTTTTTAAAGTCTATTTATCCCCCTTCCCTTGTCTATTGTGAGCCGCCCGGAGTCCTTCAGGAGTGGGTAGCATACAAGACAAATAAATGAAATGAAATGAATGGTCCTTTTAACTCAGCTCCTTGAGAATTTTAATCTTTTAACTTTTAAGGCTGAACATTGTTAAGGTTTTAAACCTTCTAATTCTTCCATCTTGTTGCTTTATTATTTATTTGTATCCTGCCTCTGTTATTTTTATAAATAACTCAAGGTGGCGATCATATCCAACACACCTTCCTCCTCCTGTTTACCTCACAACTACCACCCTGTGAGGCGGTTTGAGCTGAGAGAGAGAATTTTATGACATTGTAAGACACCCAAAGTCACTTGATAGTGAGATGGATAGCATATAAATGTAATAAATAGATGCAGTCTGGAGCTGCAGGAAGGAGGGGCTCTTTCCCAGAGGCCAAAGAGACAGCAAAGCTGGGAATGTCTGGTAGGCAAGAAGAGAGCAAAAGCAGACCCTCCTAGCAATTCACAGAGGATATCTATAGTTATACAGATTCGGTCTGGCAAGATTCTGTTGTAGGCGAACAACAATAGAGAACTATTCAGAAGTATAGCCCTTGACTTATAGGAATTTGTTTAGTTGACTGTTTGAAGTAACAATAGCACTTTAAAAAATGACTTATGACCGTTTTTCACACTTACGACCAATGCAGAATCCCTGTGGTCACATGATCAAAACCCAGCAGCTTGGCAACTGAGTCGTGTTTATGAGGGTTGCAGTCTCCCGGGGTCCTGTAATCATCTTTTATGATATTCTCACAATCAAAGTTATTGGGCAAGCCAGATTCACTTAACAACCATGTTACTAACTTAATTGAGAGGATTCACTTAACAGCTGTGCCAAGAAAAATGGGTTAATAGAGGACCGAACTCTCTTAACCACTGTCTTGCTTAGCAACAGGAATTTTGGGCTCAGTCGTGGTCATAAGCCAAGGACTACCCGTAACTCCACATTTCATTTTTCGTTTTTGGGGCCTGACATGAATCTTGCCAGAGTAAAGCAATTATCTGCATAAGTACACTCTGTAAACTGCTAGGGAGGCTCCACCTTCATCCTCTTCCTGACTACCAGATATTCCAAGTTTGTGTTGTGGCCCGCAGAGCTGGCAGCAGATTCGGACAGTGAGGAAGTTGGGGACAAACATGAGCTAGTCCTGGAGTCTGTGGAAGGCCTGGACGAAGGCTCTGTGTCGGAGGCAGAGAGGGGATCAAGGCATCTGGTAGTTATTTAGAGCCTCTGGAATCTGACATCAGTGAGGCAGAAGAACAACGGGAGCCTGTTCCCAGTTTGCCCAGAAGGCAAGAACAATTAAGAAAACACAGTCAACTTGGGAATAAAGCTTGGAGATGATTGGCCCCTCCCATAAAAGACATAAAAGAGGAGTGAATGGGACGTGAGTTTTTGCAGGAAGCAATTAGTTCATCTGATTGGTTCAAGCTTTGAAAAGTTCTGTTTGACTGTGCTAAGTTTGGCCTTGCTCTGCATTTGGCAATTAGGTCTCCGGCAGCATTTCCAGGGAGATAAGGTGGGTGTTTATCAACATTCCCTTGAAAGACTGTGGCAACTCGAGCAGACATCTGCCGGAACCTTCACAGACTGTTTGTGAAGCCTTGCTGTTAATGACCATAATTTGCAGCCATATAAATAAAAGAGGGTTTGGGGGACTAAGATTATGATTTATGCTTTATCTGGAAGCCTAGGGTCAGAACAGCTCTGCTACCGTATCTATTTGCCCTCTGGGAAAGTGCCCCTCCTTCCTGTGACCCTGGACCACATCCCACCACAGGGCGATAACCGGTCTTGAGTTGGAAAGGAGGAAGTCGCAGCCATAAAAACCGAATCTCACCACCCTTTCTCTCCTTTCCCAGTACAATGCTCTCGTCATCCTGCAGTGTAATTCAATGCTTCGTCGTCAGGACTTTCAAGGCCTTGCTTGCAACGTCAGTCACCCCATCTACAGGAATAGCACAAAGGTATATACGATCACCCTAGTAAGCTGGTTAGGGGGCTGATAGTGGTGGATGTTCACCATTTTCTATGCAGGACGATGGCTGTATTGTAAGAAATGCTTACCAAAACTTAAACTATGGTTTAATCAACTAACCTCATTTCCTGGGTTTGCGGGCCACACTAGATTAACATATTAACACAGTTGGAAGGAACCTTGTAGGTCATCTACTCAGGGGTGGTATTCACTTACCTTCCCTACCAGTTTGCAAATGTGAGTGTGCGGCACCCTCGCTTGTTTGCACGCGCCGCATCCATGCATGTGCTCTGCCTTCAGCACATGTGCTTTTCCTAAAAAAGGGGCCTAAATGGGATGCCGTAGAGCTGGGGTGGGCGGGTGGGCGAGGCCACTTGCGAATTCCGTTACTGGTTTGGCCGAACCGCTCCACCTCTGCATCTAGTCCAAAACCTAAGCACACGTGCTGAGTTTGTGGAATTTATGGATAGTTGCTTGCAAACCTTTGCCAATCCTGTGCTATGACCAGGCAACAGGCTACACTCCAAAGTCACTGTAGTTGAAGGAACAAGGCAAGGTCATTCCCACATAACATTATATTGGGTCAGTCAACATAGGAACCAAGGATCCTAAAGTGCTCCTAAGGATGAGTTACAATCTGCAAGTCAGTTCAGTTGCATTTCATCATAGCAATATGGAGCAGTTGAAAAGCATCTTGCTTTTTTTTTTGTCTAATAGCCTCCTCTAAACTAGAGATTATAACTTTTTCCCACTTTTTGGAAGCAGAAGCTACTTAAAGATGAGGCCTATAGCAAAACTGATATCCCTGAAATAAATTGGGTGCTACTTCACACTTTATAAAAAGCCGCCATTTGCTTATTGGCCACAGTTTTCTTGAACCATCCACAATGTCTGGCTCATATATTGTGCTAAATTAAAAACAGGAATTTACAAACCACGGCAGTTGTGTTCGCTTGACAACAACAACGTCACATCTAGATTTGGCAACTGTTGGGTGAGTCCCACCAATGTCTCTAATTTAGGCATCTTGATTGTGAATATAGAGGATGAGGTAGAAAGAACAGAAAATGTGGGTTTTTTAAACACACACACACACACACACACACACACACACACACTGTGCAATGTCTCAGCAGTTAAAGATGCTGAACTTGTTAGAGAGTGCTAGAGAGTTGACAGCTCAGGTTCGAGACCCTAACTCTGCACATCAGAGTGAGCTCCCAATTGCCCCAGGTCCTGCTTACCTAGCAGTGTGAAAGCATGCAAGTGCAAATAGATAAATAGATACCACTTTGGTGGGAAGGTAATAGCCTTCCATGAGCCTTTGGTGTATAGCCGTGATGGCCATATGACCATGGAAATTGTTTCCGTCATTTCGGCGAGGTCTCACTCACCATCTTCAGACTGGTGTTTTGGGCTTAAAGCGTGATTGGAGCTGCTGTCTTTCTATAAATCTTGGTGGGGGTGTGTGGAGTGCAGACTTTGTTTCAGTAAGTGGAATGATTGGTTGTGTGGTTGTATCATGATTGGTAGATTGGTGCTGATTGGTGCTGAGATGTGTGAGGAAGTTGTCCAGATCTCAATAGCCTACACCCCAAAATACAATTCACTATGGAAATAGAAGCAAACAACCAACTTCTCTTTCTGGACGTCCTAATCTACAAAAAAACCAATGGCTCCCTAGGACACACCAACTACCGGGGGGGGAAAAAACACACCAACAGCTACTTAAATGCACAATCCCATCACCACCCTGCACAGATCAACTCTGTAGCCAAGACCCTCATCTCCAGAACCAAATGCCTAGCCGACAAAGACCACCTGAAAACTGAATTACACACTCTCACAAATGTATTAATCTCCAACGGATTCCAAAGAAAAACAATTACCAACCTAATCCAAAGGGAGACTCCCCCCAAGAACCGAGACACAGAACAGGACAACGGCATCACCCTCCTCCCTTACATCAAACGCACCACAGATAAAATAAAAAAAAGAAAAAACTTCCTCCCTTTTCCAGCACCTTAAAGCTACAGGACATGAAATTAAAATTAATTTTAATTAATTTTGAAGGAACCAAATTAATCTCCAAAACTGAACACTTCAACAAGAGAATAATTATGGAAGCTATCAAAATAGAGAAACACCCATACAACATGAATAAATGTGACAATACCTCCCACCTACCAGACATCTGGAAACCAGCCCTAGTGAACAAACGAGCCCCACCTACCACCCAGGCCGTTACAACACAAAACAACAACGGACACACAGCCATCACCAATCGGCACCAATCTATCAATCATGATACAATCACACAGCCAATCAATCCACTTACTGAAACAAAGCCAGCACTCCACACACACCCCACCAAGATTTATAGAAAGATAGCAGCTCTGACTACACTTTACTCACACAAACACGAAGCCGAAAACACCAGCCTGAAGATGGCGAGTGAGACCTCGTTGAAACGTACACACACACACACACACACTCTTTTCCCAAAAACAAGACCTTCCCGAATAATAAGCCCAATCAGGCTTTTGAGTGTATGTGTTAAAATAAGCCCTCCCCTGGAAATAAACCCTCCCCTGAAATATTTAAATGCATGTACAGCCGCTCCCTGCCATTTCCTGGGGGGAGGAGGGAACATGCTCCCCGTGCCCCACATGCACCTGCCATCCACTCAGAATGGCCTAGCAGAGAACACTTCCGCAAACCCTAGCTACTGCGCTCCTTGCCTTAGTGGCAGCCGCGAAAAGAGTGGTAGGCCCAGCAAGAATGTGCTAGAAACAGAGACAGAACTTCCAGCCCTCTCTGGATCAGCTGATCTGTGGGCCGTGGGCTGAGGTTAAGGGGCCTCCTGCACCTCAAAAATAATAAGACCTCCCCGAAAACAAGGCCACGTCTTTATTTTGAGGGGGGTCAAAAGAAAATAAGACCCTGTCTTATTTTCGTGGAAACACAATATATACTTGTAAGTCTAAATGTAAGGATATGCATCTTCTATTGTTTAGTGAGCTTAACGGGGTGAGAGAACTTGATCTGATATGTCAGAGGCCAGAAACATAGAATGAAAAAGACTGTAAAATGCTTGGCAGATGTCGTGAACTGTCTCAGTGTTGACCTGCTCTCTCTCAGGCTTTGATACAGCTTCAATTTGGTGTGCTCGAAAACATGGACTGGAAAGAAAACCTGGAGATGGTGGCGTATGTCACTAGGTAAACTTCAATAACTTACTTTACTGAGCCATTATCTTTCATCTCTTGCAGCCTTACTATATTAGGTGCTATCTAGAAAGTAAAATAAGCTGTCTTAATTTTAAACCCTCCAATTAGGATGAGACGGGGGAGGAAAGAGGGAAAATTAACAAAAAGTTTTGGAAAGGAAAATCATGAAGAAATGGCAGGGGGGTGCACAGTAAAATTGAGGTGGGGAATCAGAAAACATAAAGGTCTTAAAGCAGGGGTGCCCAAACTTGGGAACTTTAAGACTTGTGGACTTTAGGCCTGGCTGGGGAATTCTGGGAGTTGAAGTCCACAAGTCTTAAAGTTCCCAAGTTTGGACACCCCTGTCTTAAAGGAAAAGAAGAAAGTGGATTGAAAAAAAAAGATTAGATTGCAGCTGCAGAGAAAACCAGGATAGAAGCCATCAGTATACAGCTCTAGTTATTATAATTTAGTAATTATTTAGTATTTATTTATTATAATGTAGTACAGGTACACAGTACATTACTATATTATAGTACAACGTATGACGATAATGGAGTCCTGAATTTCTGTCATATGTCATGATGGTTATACAAGGTGCTCACACGACAGGATCCAATTTTACAACTTTTTTTTTGTGGCTGTTGTTAATGGAACATGTTGGTCATTAAGGGAACAACTCAGTCATTTTGTGAATCTAGTATATGAATGTTTTTTCCATGGAAACCCACCGAAAAGGCTGGAAACCAGCCAAAATGTCATAAATCATGGCCGTATGATTGCAGAATGCTGTAACTTCTTGTGCAGCCCCCAGAACTCTGGATCTGTACGTACCGTTTTGGGGAGGAAGGGGATCTGTTATAATTTCAAATGGTCATAACTAGAACTGGTTGTTAACTTTCTAAGCAGTTAAGAGAACCGGTTGTTGGAAGAAATCTCATTTTGTTTTACTTCACTTTTTCAGGGCTAATCCTGTAAGGAAGGCAGGAAGGAAACATTCTGGTGTTGTTTCTAGCCTCATCTTTATTGCCCTGCTTATAGAAACTGCCTCTCTGGTTAACCCTTATTGCACTGTGACAGCTAAGGCGAAACGCCCATCGACCTGAGTGACATTGAGTTGGCCACGCCCACCCAGTCACATGACTACCAAGTCCCATCTACCCAGCTGGTCATTATGGCAGAGAACCGGTTGTTAAATTATTTGAATCCCACCACTGCTTCCAACCCATACGGTCCTGAATTTTTTGGGGTTTTTTCCCAATTGGACCCATAGTACTTGCCAATGTCATCTTGTTTTAGGTTTCTTTCATGGACGTTTTTTATCAAGTGGGATCCATTCTATGACTGCCTTGGTCCACTGCCATCAGTTCTTTTTGCTATGTGACGGGCCAATTCCATTTCAATTCTTTTACTCTCTTGGCGGCACTGTATACTTTCATTTGTTCTCTAATCCATGTGCAGGTCTTTCTAGCTTGTCTTGTAACACTGAGGGTGTATCTTTCCATGGCTTTTTGTGCCCCTTGTACCTTTTGTAACAATTGGGAAGTTAGTGTTCATGTTTCCCTGGTGTTGTGGCCCGCCGGTGGCCAGCGGAGCTGGAAGCAGAGTCGGACAGTCAGGAGGTTGAGGAGGAACATGGGCCAGCCCTGGGAGCTGAGGAAATCTCAGACAAGGGCTCTGCGTCAGAGACAGAGAGGGAGCTAGAAAGCAATGAGGCAGAGGAACAGCTGGAGCCTGTTCCCAATGTGTGCATGCGCAGAGCTGCCAGAAGACAAGAACAACTAAGAAGGCAGGATCGGCTTAGGAGTAAAGTTACACCTTGGAGGTGAATGTTCCCTCCCATAGGAAACAAAAAAGGAGCGAAAAGGGAGTGGGCTTTTGCAGGAAACAATTTGTTCCTTCGTTCGTTTCAAAAGTGGAAAATTCCATTTGTGACTATAAGAGACTCTGTGCCAAGTGTTGCCTTGCCCTGCATTTGGAAACTAGTTATCTGGCAGATCTCCGAGTGAGATAAGGTTCATATTGATAAATATTCCTCCGAAGGACTGTTTGCCAGGCCTTGTTGATTGTGAATGAAAGGAATTCACAGTCATGTAAACCAAAATTCTGCTTCATGCTTTTAAAAAAAATAAATAATAATTTTTAATTTTCAAAACAAACACAACAAAGAATCCTTCTTTTCTACATACTGTAGAAAGTGTATCAGTTGGTTACAAAAAACCTTCGTGTATCTCTTCCACAGTCATCAATCATAATTCATATTAACTCAAGTATTTTAACTCAGATATTTATACATATTACCATCATCATACCTCCATTTTCATTTGACTACAATTGTTTAAACGTCCTTCATCATAAAATATATCAAGATTTAAAACATAATCACATACTGGCATTTCATTTGCTATTTCTAAAATTCTCCAATAACACTGAATCCTTATGGCCTATTCTAGGTAAACATCCATAATATCTGGTAACAAAAATTTCTAATCCTCCTTACCAAATCACTGTTTACAATTTACATACAGTTTCCTTATGTTGTAGCCATACATATATATTTTCCTTTGTACCATTATTCCTCCTTTATTTAACTGTATCCTGTATCAAAATATTTTTCCCCTAATAATCAAAATTTAACTAAATTTAACTTAGTTCTTTTTTATTAGACTTTATACATAACCAAAAAGATTTCTAATCTTCCTTTCATGGGTACCATTCAAATATTCATATCCAATTATTACTTATCATAACAATACATATGTATGCATTATTATCATTATCAATTATTTATTTGACTATATCTATTGTCACTAAATTTCACTAGTTTTAAATTATGCACTTCCATCTATCAACCTGTATCTTTCCAATAGCAAAACAGTCTCATGTCTTCTGCCATTTGAGCTATCAGTCCTCTAATCATCTCCTTAATCAAATTTGTGTGGACTCCTCTTAGCAACTTATTGCTTACTGTATTAAGTCTCTCATGTAATTTCGATGCCCTTCTTCTGTTTCCTTAATCAGCTTATCTTTAATTGTCAGTGATGTTATCAATGCTGTTGCTAATAAAATTTCTCTCTTTAAATCCATAAATTCTTTTGTTTTTTCTTCTTTGGTATCTTATCTGGGGTAGAGTTCCCCTCCATTTAATTCCTCTTTCAGTGTTCCATTCTTTCCATTTCCAGACACAAACCAATCACCATAGATATCAGTAGATTTAATTTCTTTATGGTCATTTTCCTCTTCGGTTTTTAGGACTCTAACCTCCACTTTTTCCACTTGATAAACATCTCCAACTTCTTCATCATATTTTACTGTTAAATACTCTAGGTTTTCCAACTTCTTTTTCATTTTCTCAAATGTATTTGATAATTTCTGAATTTCTAACAATATCTTTTGCAGGCTTAAAATTTCTTTCTGCTGTTGAAGTTGTGCCATTATCTCCAGCTGACAAACACTGCTGCTCTGGCTTAGAAGGTTTTTACAAGATTAAGCATAAATTCACAATAAAGTCTTATTTTCACTTTTCTCTGATTAAGGGTATTTAGTCCATAGGTTACAAAGAATAATAATAAAAGGAAAAAAAAGAAGAAGAAAACAATCCATTCATTTTAAAAGGCTTGCATAAATTCCATCCATGAACATAGCATTTAAAAAGTAAGATAGCCCACTGTCCAAAGCCATTCAAAGCTTAATTCTGACGCTTATTTCTTCTGTTCTCAAATTTAAATTAACTTTAAGTTTTTTATAAGCAGTCTCTTTTAAAATGGCAAAAATTCCTCACCAGCTGGAAACACTTTCCTCTTTCCATATGCTTCCATTTTGGAGCCGCCCTGACTTCATCAGCCTAATAGCTGGATTTTTTATCGCCGGCTTGAAGAACTTTTCTTGGATCCATCAGGGACTTTGCGATGTCCCTGAGATCAGCAAGACGTATTCTTCCTGTTCACTGTCTCTGCAGGACGGTTTAGGTCCGATTGGACTATCCAGCAGCAAAAGTATTGGCTGCGATCTCGAAGCATCGAGACCGCACGTCCGTATCGTCGCAACATTGGCTCCTCCCTGCTTCATGCTTTTTAAGGAAGCCTAGGTCAAAACACCTGATATGTTAGAGCAGGAAGCACACAACTGATCGAAAACTTTTCAGGCATAGTGGGAGGTTGTCATTTGTTTTGTTGCTTATGGATGCGGAAGTCTGGAACGAGTAGTTCTAAGATTATATTGTGCGTTACTCTCTTATAGTGAAAACGAGGATAATGAAACTCTTCAAAACAACAGAGCTGTTCACAGCATCCCTGTGAAGTACCCCATCAACATCATTATCAAGAGGTAAGACTCTTGGTTGCCTTTTTAAACATTTTCCTCCTGGAAATGAAAGCAGACCTGTCGGCCACTGTAGTATATTCCATAATTAAGCAGAACGAATATAAGATCCAGAACAACCTAGTGACTGTGAATCGGTCGCACTCTGATCTAGTAACTTTACAAATACCGGTGTTTGAAGTTCCTACAAAATCTTCCGCCTCATTTTTCAGAAGATATGACATTTCCTGGGCTTCCAACAGTTTCTTATGATGGCATCATCACAAATGCAGGCCGTGATGGTGAACCTATGGCACGCGTGCCGGAAGTGGCACACAGAGCCATCTCTCTGGGCACGCCAGCCATCGCCTGTTGTTCTTCCGGGTTCCAGCATGCACATGCATGCCAGGCAGCTGGTCTTTGTGCACATATGCACACTAGAAACTGGAAGACCAGGTGACCAGCACACATGTGCATGCCGGAACCCAGAAGCTCAGCTTCTTGGAGCACACAGGCATGCCAGGGAACTGCTCTTCTGGTTTCCGGAATTCCCACACGTGCACACTAGGGAGCTGCTCTTCCAGTTTCTGGTGCTTCCCTGCGCATGCGTGCACGCTCCTGTTTTGGCACTCAGTGCCGAAAAGGCTTGCCAACACTGCCCTAGAGTTATTTTGCTTGGTTCCAAGATTGGGCTTCTAAATGAGGTTTTTATTGTGTAATTTGCTGTTGGGGTCATAGAATATTAGGCAGAGTCAGTGGTGGGTTCCGGATCCTGTTCCGGCCGGTATGGTTGGAACAGGCCCAGTGTCAGCCACATAGATGCGTGTGGTGCTCGCACAGACAAAAACTGAATTTGCATGCCTGCGTACCTGCCTGCGACGCCTCCGCAAGCCTCCGCAACGCTCTAGCTGCTCAGTGGAGCGTCGGGCAGGCGCCATACACACCATGCACGTGCGTGGAAGCACTAAGGGTTAAAGGACAGGTAAGGAGCAAGGCAGGCGGGTGGACCCTCCGGAGCACCGTACCGGAACAGTACCCAGTGCTCCGGTAGGCTCCGGTACGCCTGTACCGGGGTGTACCGCTTGCAACCCACCTCTGGACAGAGTTTACATCTTGTCAGCTTTGAGCTGCAGCCCCCACCCCTCCACCCCACCGCTTGCCTTCTTTCTTTCTACAAAGAGAACCAGTTAAAAAGACTGAATGGCTGCATTATGTTTTTTAACAGTATTAGGAGCCCTCTGTCTGCAAGTACTGCAAAATTATTTTTCTCTTTGCAGCCAGTATTGTGAACAGATAAGTTCTCTTGGAGTCAGTAAATTCAAGGGGGTTCTAGTAATAATAAAATCACTTCCTTCCTTGCTCATCCATTCCTGCTGTTGTCTCTTGCAGGTTAGAAACATCTAACCAATACATTGACTTTAGTTCTGAACGGCAAGAAAACAAGACCGTGACACACTCCTACCAAGTGAGTTGATGCTTGCAAGATTTCACCCAAAATAAAAATGCTGTAATGCCTGTCATGGTGCTTAGAATCCAGTGGACTTGTGAGAAAGTGGGCCAAAGGCTTATTTTTATGTATTTTCATTTATTAAAAGAATTTATATGGCTGCCCAAGTCACACACAGGTGATTCTGGGTGGCCTACAACATTAAACATTACTAACTTTATAAATGATTGGTTGCACAGTCAGCCAGATGTTTAGACTGGGTTTGGTATTTTTCTCCATCTTGCAAATTTTTCCCAAATACTTGGGATAGGCAGATGGTGTTAAAGGTCTTGTCACAGGATGTAAGCTGTTCCAAGCAAAGCAGCCTTTTGCAATTGACCGATGGTCAATGATGATGGTGTTCAAGGGATGCTCCAGATGTTACTATTAGTATTGGTACTATCTTGGCTTTCTTTGGCCACAGTTGTTCTGCTTCTATTTGCAGGTCTTTGTATGTGATGATTTTCTCTGGTTCTTTCTCTTTTCTTTTGCTGTTTCCAGATATTGTAATGTCCACTATCCAGACTTGTTTTTCTTAATGACAGTTGTTAAGTGTGGTGTGCAGATGTATGGCTGTTTGAATTCTAAAGTTCCAGAGCTTCTTCATTGCTTCTTCATTGCTATTACCGGTACTTTGTCTATTTGGTGGTCCCATCAGTTTTTGCTTGCAGGCAAATTATGTGTCTTGCGGATTTTCCAATGCATCATTATTGCTATTTTGCCCTTCATCTTCCTTCACTTCCAGGTAACTAATTGGGCCCTGGGGAAGTTCCCACCACCTAAAGTATTGGTGTATGTCAACGTGCCAACTAAAGTTCCTTCTGGACTGATATGGAAGATTGGTAAAATCCTAACTGTGGTACGTCAGTTTATTTAATATGGAAACTTACGTGAACTGTTGTTCTGTGCTCTAATCTAAGCTCTCCAAGCTGTTTTAAACAATCCACTTGCTTCCATCAAAAGGCTCTATTGGAAGTAAGATCAAAACTTGCAATTTGGCAGGTGCAGCAGTGTGATCCAAACCTATGGTGCACCTATAAAAGAGGTGAGGCTTGGATTGCGATGTCATACCCTCATCTTACAGGTTTTCACACACAAACACATACTTTACAATTACCAGACACATTTAAATTTTTTAAAGAATACTATGAATCTTCCCTTATCTTTAAATGATTTTGTCTAAGGCAAAGAGTGTTAATGTCATTTTCTAAAATACAAGTGTGTTAGGAATTACAGGAGGAAAAAATAATGTCCAAGTTTACAAACGTAGGGTGGGTAACACAGCATATTTGACATAATCGATCGAGGCATACTTTTTAATATCAAAAACGTTACAATTTACTTTGTCTGCTTATACCATACACGAGTAAGCCAATATTTTGAGCCTCCTTTTCAAATCACTGAAATAATCCCCACTCTCATACTATGTTCCCATCTAAATATGTATTTAATTTATGTCTCAATTAATGTTTCCTTGATAATCATGACAGATAATCTGGGGCTATCTTGTTTCCCGCATTTAAAACAATCCTGGGGTGGATTAATGTAGAACACTGTTTCTGGCTGGGGAATTTTGGGAGTTGAAGTTTACCCATCTTCAATTTGCAAGGTTGAGTAACACTAATAACAAAGAAAAAAAATCTTGGTTTCACTGTGTAGTTTAGAAACCTTTTAAAAATATTTCTGTAATCCTCTGAAAGCCTGCTGTCTAGGAAATCAACAATAAGTTAAAGATTTTGATGCCAGCAGACTCTGGAGCACCTTGCTGGTTTAGTTACACTGACAAAAAAAATAAGGTTGCGATGTCACAGCAGTAATGATGCCCATTTCAGCCATCCATTTGATGTTACATGTTTTGCATGACAATAACATGGAATAGTTGAGTGTTGTTGTTTTTTTAGGATCCTGATGTGAATTGCCAGCCTGAAAAGAACATGACTGTAAGGAATTATCCCACGTTAATTAAGGTAGCTTATATCTCTAAATATGATGCAATATTATTAAGTAATTAAAATATGCTGCTTTACATGTGCAGCCTCATGCACTGGATGGATGGGAGATGAAAGAAAAGGAAGCAGAGATAAACCAAAGAAAATCATGTATAGATTGTCCTCAGCTTATAACAGTTTGTTTAGTAACAATGTTCAAAGTTACAACGGCACTGAAAAAAGTGACTTATGACCATTTTTCAGAGTTACAACCTTTGCAGTATCCCCATGATCATGTGATCAAAATCCAGATGCTTGGCAACTGGTTCATATTTATGACGGTTCCAGTATCCCATGGTCATATAATCCCCTTTTGTGACTTTCTCACAAAGAAAGTCAATGGGGAAGCCAGATACATTTAACATCCGGGTTACTAACTTATCAACTGCAGTGATTCACTTAACAACTGTGACAAGAAAGATCATAAAATGAGGGAAAACTCACAACAAAGGGCTCACTTAACAACATACATTTTGGGCTCAATTGTGGTCATAAGTCGAGGGCTGCCTATACTTATTTCAGTGAAATAATCATGCTTCCATTAAATTAGGAATTAGCAGAGGGTAGATTGGGATTTATTGATTGCCAACCCCATTTCTTTTAACAATAACCCAAAGAGAGAATTTGTCCCTCCAAATTATGCTGATATGGAGAACAGTCAGGAGTGGATTAGATACCTAGAGGATCTAAAAATTCTCAGGAAGGAACTGATAACTCTTGTAAGCTGATGCTTACCCATTCTTTTAGGTAACTTTGGGAACTAAGGTAGTAGATTAAAGGTTTAATGGAAGAGGTGGGTTTCAAGCAGAACTTTAAAGGAAGAAAGTATATCCACTTCATGGGGATTAAGAGTCTTCATAGGAATCTGGGAGTTAGACTCTGGGTTAGTGACAGTAAGGCAGAAAAAATATTTTGGGGTTAGAGGAGATATTTGGATAATAGAGGTTGAACAAATGAGCAAAATTGTTAGAGAGGGAGGGAAAGAGGGAAGGAAGGAAGGAAGGAAGGAAGGAAGGAAGGAAGGAAGGAAGGAAGGAAGGAAGGAAGGAAGGAAGGAGGGCTAAGAATGAGCAACTTCATTTTGAATTGTGCTTAACAATCAGCTACTCAAGAATTTATGTGTATCTAATTTTGAAGTAATTTGTTCTTCTGTTTCTAGCAAAGACTCATTCATTCAAGAAATCCATTTGGATGGATAAAGCTGAATGTTTACAACACTCTCAAAAGTAGTACACTATTCTAAAGGACATAGACATAGAGGATACCATTCCAGTGTCTCTGAGATAAATAACAGGAAGGGCTGAATTAGCAGGATTCCTCCCCTATGAGTAATATAGAGACCTATTTCAGAAAATTTAAGTAAACCACCTCAGCTTCTTCCATCCAAGCAGATTCCTTGAAAAAACTGGGAGTCCTATGGTAGGAACACATGAATAGATTTAAGTGTTGGAATCTTTCTGGAATTTTATCATCCATAAGTTACCTTTTTATTTGTGTAGATCAGGGGTGTCAAACTCAAATTTCATTGAGGGCTGCATCAGCAATATGCTTGTGTGTGTGTGTGCGTGTGTCCAGGATGGGCATGGCCAGTTCAACGTTACTCCTTTGGTAGCCCGAGGGCTCTGAGAGAGAAAACGGACGCATGAGCTCTGTTTTCGCCTGCGACAGCCTCCTGCAACCCTCTGCCAGTGAAAACAGAGCTTGGGAGGGCCGAACATAGCCCTCCTCAGCTCCTTTTTCACTTGGAAGAGGCACTGCAAGCCAGTCTTTCGCTGTTTCCAGGGCAGCCCCACAGGCTAAATTTAAGCACCCAGTGGGCCAGATCCAGCCCCTTGGCCTTGAGTTTGATACTCCTGGTGTAGATCATTTAGATCATGGCCAGTTTCTTAAAGATTTTAAATAAATGGTGTGATTCATCATGGAATTGCTTGTTCATTAAAACAACTAGCTCCCCAAATAATTATTCCCATCTTAAAGAAAGAAGTAATACCAGAAAGTACTCTACTCTCTGATTTATCTTTTGAAGAAATAGTAAGAAACTACTGGCTTGGGACAAAGCTAGGATCTGAAAATGTCTTTCACCATTTCTTCTTTTATGGTATTATTATTTACAAGGAAGTATATCAGGCCTGCTAAGTATGGGAATATTAATATGATCAAAATAAATTGTCATTTTAAGCAATCAAACAATTCCTTAAAAAGATGGTGGGGACAGCTGGAATATTTCTTTAATTGCAATGTTTTTTTTTCCTAGCACTGGCCAGTTGATGAATACCTTATCTACAAATGTGATCTTGGACAGATAAATTCATCTATGATCCATATAACTGGGATGATGTCTATCCAAAACAAATCAGAGGTAAAAACAGCTCCCTAATTAACAATGGTTTCTAACCCCATTTCTTTTATATCTGAAACCTGGAGAATGGGAAAATGTATCTAATAGATGACTGAATATTTTAGTAGACAAATCAAATGTCTGAATATTTCAGGAGGCAGAGACATTCATGAAGCTTGTGGATTGCAAAGGAAAGAAACTACAGACCTACAAAAAACTGAGATGAGATATTAGCAAAGAGTCTGTGATGGAGTAAATGTCTAATCTAGCTATCTTTACATTACCCAGATTTTAAAATAATGTATTATTTTGTTATGATTTGTTTCACTTAGCATACTATCGGAACACAGTTGCAAGCACAATTGAATGATAAATTGCTGAACATCAAATGGTTATTATATGCATTGAAGTTTTCTAATTACCTCTGAAGATCACAGTTGTGTTAATGGATTTTGAACACGTTATCCATTCACAAAGGGCTTGTAATCTGTCTCACATAATCATGTTTCCCCCTTTTCACCTACATTGCATTTGATGAAGTGACTAGTTACTTCATAACAAAACTGTATGTTTTAGGATTAGTAGATTTTACTCATGAGGTGATACTAGCCTCCAGTTCTGGGATACCATAAACTAACATGGCTTTCCACCTACAATGTTTATAATTAAAAACCTCAAGCAAACACAAACATTTTTGGGTGGGCTACTTGAACTCCCAAAGACTTTGAATTTAGTTCTCGCACTCACATATTTGAAAGCAAATGACTTGCTTTGATAAAAACTGGCATATTCGTCTTATGATTTATGCTGCCTGATGCAATGTATCTTTTCAGTAGTAGCTCCGACCCTTTGGAACGACCTCCCCGTGGAGATTCGTACCCTCACCACCCTCCAGACCTTCCGCACAGCCCTTAAGATCTGGCTATCCCGCCAGGCCGGGGGTTAAAGATTGGGATCCGTCCCCACCCGAATGATGAATGTTGCTTCTATTTTTAATTGTGTATTGTCTGTATATGTCATTACGTGTATCCCCTCCCTATAGGTTGTAAGCCGCCCTGAGTCCCCTCAGGGAAAAGGGCGGCCTATAAATAAAAGCAATCTAATCTAATCTAATCTAAACTTCATTATCCTTTTTTTCTTGTTAGCACTCTCTTCAGGCCAAACTTTCCACAGCCTTGTGGGTTGAATTTGATACTGGAAGATATAAAAATGTCTACAGTCATGAATTTGCCCAAGTTCAGGTGAGTTTGTGACTGAAATTATTTATTTCTCTTCTTCCCTAAGAATTTTCTATATTCTTACGATATTGTAATCTTATGGTATTGTTATCTCTTCTGCTATAATATTCATCCAACCAATCCATGTATTTTAGGCTGGAAGCTCTCAGAACTATTCAGAACAGGGGTCCCCATCCTCAAGGCGGCGGCCCACTACTGGGTCTTGAGCCTTTCCGAACCAGACTACAGAAGTGGAGGATGTGCGTGCCCACTGCTTGTGCAAATAGAGCTGCACATATGTGCTTGCCCACCACGCACGCGGCACCATCCCCTCCCCGCCAGTCTGCAAAGCTGAAAAAGTTGTGGAACTCTGATTCAGAAAGTTCAAAGAAAGGTTGCAGAACACTTTAAATTTATTGAACTTTTTTCTTTACTATAATATGGTCAACTGATCAAACTGGCTATAAATCCTAAATCCCATGATTTTTTGAACAGCTTTGATGCAATCTACTAATTTTACCTCCTGTATTAAATAAGCCACATCATCCCTTCAAATGCAATCCAAAATGTAATTTGCAAGTAGGCTTTGTTAGAACCAATTAAAAAAACCCACAAACAATTGGATAAAACATTCAAGATGCTCCAAATCTCCCTCGTTTTCAGACATTATTACAAAATATATTCAAGCACACCTCTAGAATTGGTGTTTTGGGGGATCTTTAACTACTTTTTAAAGTCACTGAGTGGATGGAAAAGTCAAATATTAATAATAATAAATTGAGGAAAATGTTATGAGGTAATAAAGTTTGCATTATCAGAATCTTCAGCTGAACGGGAAGGATAGGAGAACTCATCTGCTAGCTATTGTTTTTATTTAAAGCAACTACTTAATAAAACTTTGATGGAGAAAAGGTGGCCATATGCCAGTCTTCAATGTTTGCTTAATTACATGATCTCCCTGGCTGGAAAGATATGATTATGATTGTATGCCTCTCTTTCTTTCTTTTACATGCCCTACAGGTCACAGAAATAGAAGTGATAATTATGATGAATTATCTCCCAATTATAATAGGCAGCGTCATTGGAGGCTTGTTCTTACTTATTCTCTGCATTGTAGTACTTTACAAGGTGAGAATTACTTTATTTCAGAAATCCAGAGCAACTCTGAGGAACTGAAAGTTGGCCTCTCCCTGGTCAGTTGGATTTAAAAAATGATTGGATCAGTAAGATTTCAAACTAGCATTGCTAACATTCAAAAATTATTCATTTATCACTACTTTATAATGTCCAAAGTATATTGTCAAGCTACAGTTTCAGCTAGAATTATTTGAGATGTCAGAAATTAAGCCTAGGATCTTTTGCTTGCAAAGCGTGGACTATACCATTTCCTAATTGTTAGCAATTGTTGATGTTGTCCCTGGCATTTTTCACAGCTCCAAGAAAGAATTATTGGAATTCTTAAATTCTTAAGACTGTTGTGACTTAAATCTGATCTTAGCTGCTCTACCACTTTACTTACTTAAGTTTTTCAAACTTGCCAATGTTTGAAAAGCAGTTTAATCAGAAAAACAGCATGACTAGAGACTATCAGCCTCTAGTAATTATATTATCCCTGCTTTATGAACACAACTGAAACCAAAAATTTCTATTGCTAAGCAAGATAGCTGTTAAGTGAGTTTTGCCCCATTTAACAACCTTTTTTGTCATAGTTATTATGCGAATCACCACAGTTGTTAAGTTAGTAACATGCTTAAGTAAATTTGACCTTTCCATTGACTTTGTCAAAAAGTCGCGAAAGGTGGTCACATGATCACAGGACACTGCAACCATCATAAATACATGCCAGTTGCTAAGGGCCCAAATTTTGATCACATGACCATTGAGATGCTGCCGTGGTCGTTAAGTGTGAAAATTGGTTAAAAGTCATTCACTCAGACTTTAAATGGTCACTAAACGAATGGTTTTAAGTGAAGGGCTAACTCTATTTGTGTTTGTAGAACTTTTTTAAAATTATTTTTTATTTTGCAACATATAACATAAATTCCATTCCTTACAGACATTCTGTGAGATAGCTTATGTGTAACTGTTTACCTCACAAATGTTGTACAGCTTGGCATGAATTGAATTATTGTATATCGAACTGCTTAGATCTGAGTTTTTTTTAATTAAAGCAATGTTAAAGCACTTGCAATAAATAAATAAGCAAGCAAACAACCTATAAATAAATAAGCAAATTTAGACCAACAGTGTTTGTCTGTTCCTTTAATATATGTACATAACTGGAAAGGAAATGGCATCTGATAAACTGAACAATATTTAATGCTCATCCTGTAATTATACAAATAAGTGGTGAACGGATTAATTTATTTGTATCCCAATTTCATTATCTTTACAAATAATTCAAGGTGGCGAACATATTCAATACACCTTCCTCCTTCTATTTCCCCACTCCCCATAACTCTGAGGTAACTTGGGCTAAGAGAAAGGGATTGGCCCAAAATCACCCAGCTGGCTTTCCTGGCTAAGGCAAGACTAGAACTCATGATCTCCCGCTTTCTAGCCTGGCGTGTAGCCACTAGATCAAACTGGCTCTCTTTACTGATTCAAAATCATTAAGCTGAGGCTGGATCTCCCTACCTAATTTCTGCTTCTAATGGCTTTTCTTACTTTGCGTTACAGTGTGGATTCTTCAACCGGAATTATAAACAGAAGATAGAAAATCAAGGAGAAAATGAGAATGCTGCACAAACAGCTGACAATCCAGAAGATGGTGCAGAGAAGGAAGGTTCTAATACAGAGAAAGAGAGCCAAAACAAACTCCTTACAGAACCATCAAATACAGAAAATGAGACCCAATGATCAAATCATGTTTTTCTCCAGAGACTACATCCAGGCTATTTGTTATAAATGCTCAGTGTGTCTGTATGTGTAGGGGGGGGGGGGGGGGTTAGGAGTAAGGAGACTGCGGTGCTGGTAATGATGACTTCCTTTTTCCTTTCAAAAACGAAAAAAGAAGCTATCGTTGCAATTATTTCAAGTGCTTCCACTGACCGTCTTAGAAAAAGATCCATAATACGTGTTTGCTGAGGCAGAGGGTAGGTACGCAGGATGAGAGGACCAGAACAAGATGCAGGCAGGCAAATGTGTTTGTCTGCATCCTCTGCTAGTCCTTTAATCTGAGACAAATCTGCTGTTTTTGTGTTCATATTGTCATGAGATTATTTTCTAGACGATAGCAGATTTTGGGATTCTGGACCTTTGGCCTTTGTTCGTCTTATTTGTTGCACAGCAGAAATGGGTAAGACTTAAAATGGGAATTATGCGAATTCCCTCACTTGGCAAGGGATGAAAGAAATTTTCTGGAATTCTGGACAGTAACTACCAGCAGACGGTTAGATAAATAAATGTCAACTTCCAAAACCAAGAACCACGCGCTGAGTTACTCCAAAGCAGTTCCCTTTATTGTTCCTCATCTATGGACAGAAATCTTGCCACACTAAAGCAAATCAATAAAGATATACACCAAATTGCTACCTTAAGCCTCTTCCTCCTAATCAAACTATATAAAGTTTGCTGTCTCTCAGTCCTCTGCAATGCGACCTCTGCAATGCGGCCCCTCCCGCCTCGGAATCCAGGCTATTTTCACCACATCTCCACCCTTGGAGATTACAGGGGTCAAATCCAACCATCACTTCAGCTTTCTTACTGGAGTCTAAAATCCCTATCTTGGCAACTCTCAAATGAATGGGAGGAGACAGAATGGCTTGGACCCTAGTCAGGAGCTTCACCATCTTAAGCACCATTATGCCCTGCATGATGTCTCTAAATAACCTTAATTAGATTTATATTACTTCCCATATTTAGTATGGAAGGGAACATAAGGGATGGAAACATCCATCCCCAAACATAGAAGCAAGAAACAAGAAAGGTAACAAATGACAATCTGTTGTGGGCTAAGCCCTTGGAAATAGTAAAGTATTCTGTCACCAGAAAATTTGGAGCAGAACAGAATCTGTAAATCAGAATCCAACTTAAACAAACAAACAAACAAACAAAAAAAGGCAGTGTGTGTTATCAAAGTTATATGGCCTTCAAACTGGGATTGTTTGAACTTTTCATTGATCACTTTTGCACTTATTTCTATTCTATGTTAAAATATTTTTGGGGAAACTTTTTAAATTTATATTTTCTTCACCATATTTCAGTAAGGACTTTCTTAAATATATATTTTGGTAATGTATTTGCTATAATGTAACTTTTTCAGAAAATCTGTAACAGTAATGTGAACAAATAGAATTACAATAGATAGATAATAATTTCACAGACGGTGGCCAAAATAAATGTCTTAGATAATTTTTACCTTAATAAATGAAATCAATTTTCCAGAACAAAAAAAGTTTATATTCCATAATCTCCATATATCAAAATCACTAATGAAATCCCCCCAACTTTGAAAAGAGGTTGGCTGTGCTGCTTCTTTTTTGGGGGGGGAGGGGTCAAGGTTAAGCCTTCAGTGTATATATGCAAGTTATATGCAAGTGTCATGAATGATTTAAAATGTTGAGTAATAATCCTGGCTCAATTTAAAAGAATGCAGGGTGCTTGAGTGGAATCAAAAAGAGCATTTATTAGTTCAGCAGAGGGAGACACAGAAAAGAGAGAAAGATTAGAACGTTACAAAAATAACTACAGTTGGGAGAGATTCAGAGCATGCAACAGAAGTTTCAAAAGCTGTTCTAGTTAAATATTGGAGTCTTAAGAGTGTCCCCACATTCTGCTGGGTTCCTAAGTAACAATTGTGAAAATAAAACAACTGTATTATCTTTTATGTCATCCTCCCCCTTCCCAACTTCCTAAGTCAATTATTTCAAAGCTTATAGACTGAATTGAAGAAAAATTTCTCCCAAATCAACTCCTGGAATCCAGCAAGAATTGCCACCATAAGGAAAGGCACCCACTTATTTATAAATAAGGCATCTTACCTTGGAAGTGTTGTGAAACTTTTTTTAAAACAAAACTTGGGCTGGATTGGTAAGTATAATACAGCATGTACATAGGTAGAGTAACGTTTAAAAACGGACTGACTAAAATCATCCTTTGGAATTATTTTGATCAGCAAACGGCACAAGACTTGGAATGATACAGGGAGCCAGATCATAGAGCTTGACCATAAGGCAGCCACCACACAGCGCTCTGTAGCACAGGCATGCAGGGACTGGAGTGAGGGGCATGTTCAAGTGGAGAGTAGACACCACAGAATACCCTACAAATATAAATACAACTATATTTGTTGCAGAAGAGCATGACCGCTTTGCATCAAAGAACGATTCTTCTGTTTATCCACAATGACTTTTGATGACTCGCTGGTTTGAGCTATTATGAGCATTGTAGGCATTCTACTCTCTTCTACTATATCCCAGTCAATCATTTCAATTCCTTAAGCTCCTCAGCTTCAGCTGGGTGACTCAGTCTCTGACTTCTGTCTTGTTCTCTTCAAGCTGTCTTCCCCATCTCCTAACCAATTTTGCTTCTCACTATCGTCTTCGCTGTCCTGCCATTCCTGTTCCTCAATCAATTTCTCCTGCCTTAAATTATCTAAAGTAGTCTCCCATTCTTCCCTTATGCTTTCGCCTCTATCATCCTGCCAATCGTGCTTTGGGATCTCATCCTGACCTTTCCCCCCAGTGTTTGAATTACTGTCACCTTGTATGTATTCTTCTACGCTTTCACCATCTTCATCATCATGACACTCTAGCCTGATACTCAGATTGTCATCCTGGAAACTCTCCTCCACCCTCCTGTAATCACCACCATCGTCGTCATCGTCATCATCCTCCTGACATTCCAGCCTCATGCTTTCAGTACAATCCCCCTGTGATCCCTGTTCCAGTTGTTCATCCTCATCGTCCTGCCACTCGGTCCTCATGGAGGATTCCACACCATCTTTCCAGGTCTGCCTCATGCTTTCTCTGCCATCATCCTGCAACTGTTCCTCCAGACCCTCATCAACGTCATCCTGCCACTCCACCCTCATGGCCTCATCCCCATCATCCTCCCATTCCTGCCTTGTGGCCTCATCCCCAACACCCTGCCATTCGGGTTCCATAATCCCTATCCCATTCCCCTGCCACAGACTATGTGCTTCCCCTCCCACTCCCTGGTCCCCAACCTCTTCCATCCCAGCCGTGTCCCATCCTTCCATCAAAGTCAATGTCTCCCCTCTCCTCACATGGGCTCGCCGATGCTGAGAAAGTGCTGATTTCTGTCCAAACCCTCTTCCACAATAGGGACATCGAAAGGGCTTCTCGCCAGTGTGAGTTGCTTGATGCTGAAGGAGAGCAGAGCTACGCACAAAGCCTTTCCCACAGTCTGCACATGAGTAGGGCTTCTGCCCTGCATGAATACGTTGGTGTATATGGTAGGTGGAGCTGACACTGAAACTCTTCCCACACTGGCTGCAGCAGTAGGGTCGTTCACCGGTGTGAGTTCGCTGGTGTTGCAAGAGTGCCGAGCTTACACCAAAACCTTTCCCACACTCATCACATTTGAAGGGTTTCTGGCCTCGGTGCACCCGCTGATGCTGCTGGAGGTTGGAGCTCTGATTGAATCCTTTCCCACAGTCTGGACAGCGAAAGGGACGCTCGCTCATATGGATCCGCTGGTGTCGGATAAGATGGGAGCTCTCTGCAAAATGCTTCCCGCACTCAGGACAGCCAAAAGGTCGCTCTCCGGTATGAGCGCGGAGGTGACGGACCAAATCAGCCCGGAGGCGAAAGGTTTTGCTACACTCCCCACAGGAAAATGGACGCTCCCCAGAATGGAAGCGTTTGTGTTGGGTGACCTTTGAGCTCTGAGAAAAGCATTTTCCACAGATGGAGCAGACGTAAGGCTTTTCCCCAGTGTGGATCCGCTTGTGCTGAATGAGATCAGAACTATGGCTGAAACTCCGCCCACACTCTGGGCAGGTGAAAGGTCGTTCACCTGTATGTGTCCGTTGGTGGATGATGAGATTGGAACTCTGTGAGAAGCCCTTGCCACAATGTGTGCACCGGTATGGCTTTTCACCTGTATGAGAACGCATATGCTGAACTAAATGAGAGTCTTGGCGGTAACTTTTGTCACAATGGGGACATTTGTACGGTTTCTCACCTGTATGGACACGACGGTGACGAATTAGGTGAGAGGTGTTACTGAAGCTCTTCCCACAGTCAGGACAAATGGTAGCTTTGAGCATTTTGTCGTTGTCAGAAAGATTATCTGTAGATTCCTGTTCCAGAGATATGATAGATTCACCATTAAAGACCTTGTGCGGAGTGCTTTCCATCTGATAGTCTTCTATTCCTTTCACTGGAGAGTCTCTATGTTGCATTTGTTGGTCTTCTTTTTGTTTTTTCTGTGATTCTATTTCCTCTTTGTTTTCATGTGTCATCTTAATGCCTACAGTCAGAAGTTATATCATAACAATTTAATCTCATTCTCACCAAATAAATTTAAACTTTTTATCTATATTACTTTAGGAAAGCAGATTACTGTATATCTTAAAATAATCAATGCCAAACTCAAAAGAATTTTTAAAGTCAAGTTCACTCCTGATTTACACTACTATAAGGCCACACCATCGAAGATGATGTGTAGAGGTTAATTAGATATCAGAAGTTTTTTTAACTGACTTTCCCATATAAGTTATGAAAACTAAACATAAATTTTCTTGGATCCTCGTAAAACATATAAATATTTAAAAATTTAAATATTATTGTCCATTCATGTCTGGAAAAATCTCTATAAGACTTGCAATGAAGTAGAATTTAATTTTGAAAAATGATAATGTAAATATATAGTGAACAATTTCAGTATAGAGTTTTATTTTCACTCTTATTCAGAGTCATTAGCATATTTGTTAGTGAGACAAAGCTGACAAAAATTTTTCTTGTACTTTGTAATGAAACAAAGAAGTTAAAGAGTTTAGTTAAATGGTATTCTAAGTGTCTGGAATTCCTCCCATAAAGTGCATAGAGAATTTAATATTTGAAGCCTAAAAAAAGAATTACTGTAAAGTGACTTTGGTTGTGAATCACAGGTTGGTGTTTTTACACACACATACACACACACACACACACACCATAATAAAAGCAGCAGCCCCAATAAAATATATTTAAGCAGCAATATGTTAAAAGCAAATATGATTAAAACTTAGAATACATTTACATTTAAAAGATAACCTAACTTAAATCTTGTTATCAGAATGCAAAATCTACGCCAACATTCTTCTATGGTAGATCTGAGTTAAAGGTTTATGCTCAATATAAATATATTTTTAAAAAGCTATTAAGAAATTGTGACTAGGCTAGGGACAGTTAATACTGTAAGGCAAAAATGAAATTTGAAATAAGAATTCCGAGTCACAGCACACTCTTACTGACATATGTTCAATTTATTCAATTTAATTCCTCACCTCTTAATGTCTCTCTTTCACTACAGTCCTGGAGGTCCAGAACATAGGCTTGTTTTCCACTTTCCATGTGGGAAAACTGCAACAGTTAGCTCTGAGGAATTCTGATTCTGGGGGAGGGAAAAAACCAAATTTCTTTAGCACGGGGGAATGCAGATGACTGTCTTAAAATTCTGTCTCCAAAAAAAAAGAGAGAGCTTCCGAGTCTCCAGAGTCCCCTAATTGATTCTCTGCCTCCCTCCCACAGGCACACATTTGAGTTTCTTCACACCCTCAAATCCCCTTACATTCTACGGAGTAGATATATTTCACAAATCCCGACCCGTCGAATGTAGCTGTATATTCGTTATACAACTACATTCCTCCTCGGTCTGATAGGATAGATCGATCCTAGCAATAATAGATTTTTTTTTTAAGAAACGTGTTTACCAAAACCATTAGGTTTTTTTTTTTAAATTTATTTCAAAGCAAACGAAGGCTATTTTGACAATTTAAAAAAACAACACAGAGAATGAGATGAACTGGAGCTTTCCTCCTTTAGCTTCTCCCACGCCAGTTTGCTGTCATTAACAATTTCCTGACCAGGATGTTCTTTTGATTCCCACATGTTCACCAGCCCTTTCATCTTCTCTTTTCAGGCTGTCCAGAGAGATGCTGCTAGCTAGCGCAGCCATTTCAAACCTTGTTACTTGGTTGTGCTCTCCCTGACGTGTCCCCCCACTGGCTTTGTTTTCATTAAAGAGTGGGCACGGGGAGGCTGCTAGGTGCCTAGCTATAGAGATCCGCTTGGAACAGGAAGGTCCCTTCATGAGTAAGACCCTTCTCCAACCCTACTTCCTTCTGGGTCCTTTCTAGGCAGCAGAATTCTTGCCCGCTCTACTGTTTTAACTCAGTCGGCTCCCTGCCGGCCGCTTGTGGGCGACCCCCCTCGTTTTAAGTGGGGTGGGGGTGGGTGGCTGGAGGGAAGGCTTTATTCCTCCGCAGCTTTACACGAGTCCTTTATTTCAAAGTTATCGGGTTCTTTTGAGGCGGCAGCCAAAGAAGCCAGTGCAATCAATTCTAAATTGCATTAACAGAGGGATTGATTGATTCAAGATCACGAGAAGCCCTAATACCACTCTATAAAGCCTTAGCTAGAATACTGCATCCAGTTTTGGTCACCACGATGTAGAAAAGATGTGGAGACTGCACTAAAGAGTGCAGAGAAGAGCAACAAAAATGATCAGGGGACTGGAGGCTAAAACATATGAAGAAGGGTTGCAGGAACTGGGCATGGCTAGTCTAGTGAAGAGAAGGATCATGGTGACATGATGGCAGTGTTCCAATATCTCAGGGGCTGCCACAGAGAGGAAAGGATCAACTTTCCAAAGCAGCTGAATGCCAAAGAACAACAGATGGAAACTGACCAAGGAGAGAATCAACCTAGAAATAAGGAGAAATTTTCTGACAGTGAGGACAATCAGCCAGTGGAATGGCTTGCCTTCAGAAGTTATGGGAGCTTCAACATTGGAGATTTTAAAGAGAAGACAGGACAGCCACCTACTTGAAATGATATAGGGTCTTCTGCTTGAGCAGGGGGTTGGACTAGATGACTTACAAGGTCCCTTCCAACTCTTGTTATTCTGTATTCCTTTTCATGCCCACCCAAGATGCCACTTAGGGCTCTTGGACGTTAATTCAGTATTATTGCTGTTGCATATAACAACATTTATATAGTATTCAAACAGGATTTAGAAACAAAACTCTTTTCTGTGTTTTTCTCAGCTATCCTTCCTTGCAGGGTGACAGTTCAATACTTAAAAAGAACTGTCGTTTTGCAAGGGAGAATAGTTGAGAAAAATACAGTAAAAGCAGAATGCATTAAAATAATTCCCTTTTGGGGGGCAGATCCTGAATGCCATTGTTAACAAAGTTACATTCATGATCTATATATGAGACAGCAACCTGAATTTGGACTAACAAACGGAATGGCCCTAAAAGCCAGGTGCCTTTGGTCGGAAGGACTGAGTACAGTGAGCTTGGCCCTTTTCTTGTCATAGATGTTAAGTGAATCACTGCAGATGTTAAGTAAATCTGGCTTCCCCATTGACATTGCTTGTCAGGTCACATGACTCTGAAAGGCCACAACTGTCACGAGTCTGTTGCCAAGTGTCTGAATTTTAATCACATGACTATGGAGGTGCTGTAATAGTCATAATGGTGAAAAGCAGAAATAGGATAAGCAGAAATTGTTTAATAATATGATTAAACATCATATTAGGGTTGGTTGCACAGCCGGCCAGATGTTTATAGACTGGGTTTGGCATTTTAGCCACCTATATTCTTTCCAACAACCTGAGATAGACAGATGTTGATGTTGAAGGTGTAAAAGTATTGTCACAGGACTTTACTGTTCCAAATAAAGCTTCCTTTTGCAATTGACTGATGGTGATTTTGTCAATGTCGGTGATATTTAAATAATGCTCCAGATGTTTTGGAGTTGGAATTTTATCCTTGTAAGCTGCCGGAGTTACTGACAGTGAGTTGGGCAGACATATACATTTTCTTAAATAAAGGAATTGCACTCAAAATGCCTATTACTACTAATATTATTACAGCACCCTTGAAACAGAAGCTGCTCTTTGTACATAATGCCTCAGCTAGATTGTGGGTGGCATCTCAGTACAGGGAGGATATGAACAAATAAACTAATTACAACCGTCGTAAAATTTTTACACGGGCATTCTATTTTGTTCTGGGTTCATTTCAGAGTTCTGTGACCTTTCTATTGGTTCACAATAGAAAATGTCCTCACATACTGCATTACCGTATGGTACGCTGGTTTAACTGCTGCAGACAGGAAGGCACTGCGGAGAGTGATCAATTTGGCACAAGAAACCATTAGTTGCCCTCTAACACCACTGGATGTACATCATCAGATCCCGCGGCTTTAGCAGAGTAAGGAAGATATTGAGAGATGATTCACACCCTGGTCAGTGTCTCTTCGCATTTCTATCATTGGCCAGAAGACATCGAAGCATAGCCAGCCGAACAAATAGGTTTAAAAATAGTTTCTATCCTTGGGCTGTCTGACTCTTAAACACAACCACAATCACTCCACGCACACGTGGAAATGTATGACTATTTTCTTTTTCTTTCTTTTATTCCTAATTACTTGCATAGGGATTATTCTTTATACTATTTATGTTGTTTGTATTTTTTGTCATGGATTGCACCAGTGAGGCTAAAACCAATTTCGTAGTATACACGATGTACAATGACAATAAAGGCTATAGTATACAAAACCCCTGTGACAGGGATGAAGAAATTGTCCATATGAACCATGCTCCGTACCAAAACGATCTCAGGATTCATAATCAAAAAAAAAATCTAATATCATAGGGCAGTGATGGTGAACCTTTTTTTGGCTCGTGTGCCAAAAGAGGAGAGAGGGCAGGGGGGTTGTGCCCGGGCATGCCACACCCATAATGCAATGCATGCTTTTTTCGCCTTCCCCAGGCTCCAGAGACTTTATAGGGCTTTATAGCCCTTCATGGTATTGAATCTGGGTACTTGAGAGACCGCCTGCTGCCAATTACCTCCCACAGACCCATTAGATCTCACAGGGTTGGCCTCCTCCGGGTTCCATCTACTAGCCAATGCCATCTGGCTACTACCCGGGGGAGGGCCTTCTCTGTGGCAGCTCCGGCCCTCTGGAATGAACTCCCCGCAGGGATTCGGACCCTCACCTCTCTCCAGGCCTTCCGAAAAGCCGTCAAAACCTGGCTTTGCCGGCAGGCCTGAGGTTGATGACTTCCCTCCCCTCTCGACTTGTATGGCTGCGTGACTCTTGCTTATTTTAATTGTTTGTATGTCGCTTTATGTTCCCCTTTTTCCCCTATTGAATTGTTCGCTGCTCTGAGTCCTTCCCGGAGAAGGGCGGCATACAAATAATAAAATTCAATTCAATTCAATTCAAAATGGCCTCAAAAAAGGTTAAAGTCAGCTGGCCAGTGCGCACATGTGCGCTGGCCAGATGACAGGGTAACACCTTGCGTGCCCTGACAAATAGCTCCGTGTGCCATAGGTTCGCCATCCCGGTCATAGGGCATCCATAGAAAAAAACATTTAGGGGGAGTTGGAACAGAACTATTTAGGCAGCTACACTTAAGCTTTTGAATTCTTTTCTACGGAAGGTTCATTTTTAAATTTCCACTTGGACTACAGTAGAAGTAGTCTTCAACCTACAACCATTTGTTTAGTGACCACTTGAAGTTACAACAGCACTGAAAAAAGTGACATGACCATTTTTCACACTTATGGCTGTTGCAGCATCCCCTGGGCCACGTGATCAAAATTCACATGTGTGGCAACTGGCATGTATTTATGAAGGTTGCAGTGTCCCAAGATAATGTGATCAACTCTTGGGACATTATGTCACTTTTTATTTATTATTTGCAGTAGCCCCTTGGTGAGATGGGCAGCAAATAAATTTAACAAATAAATAAAAATTTCACTGATGATTAATAGTAGCAGCCATTGACAATCTTCACCCTCTCTTTTAAATCCACCTGTGTAACAGCACAGATCAGTGATGCAAAACAGCCAGTTTCCCCCGATTAATGAACCCTCTCCCCTCGCCATAAATGTTTCTTCCAAGTGAACATAGTAGGATTGTTTGATAATGAATACAATAGTTCTTTTTCAGTTGTCTCTGCTCCCCTCCCCTTTTTCTATTACCTTTGTCTAAATAGTATATTCTGTATTTTATGGGAAAACAACATGCCCCGTGAATAGAATAGAATAGAATTAGAGTAGGATAGGATAGGATAGAATTAGAGTAGGAGGAGGGAGGATAGAATTAGAGTAGGAGAGGAGAGGATAGAATTAATGTAGCGTAGGATAGGATAGAAATAGAGTAGGAGAGGAGAGAATAGAATTAGTGTAGCATAGGATAGGATAGAATTAGAGTAGGAGAGGAGAGGATAGAATTAGGATAGAATTAGTGTAGGAGAGGATAGAATTAGTGTAGGATAGGATAGAATTAGAGTAGGATAGGATTAGTGTAGGGTAGGATAGGATAGGATTGGATAGAATTAGAGTAGGAGAGGAGAGGATAGAATTAGTGTAGCACAGGATAGGATAGAATTAGAATAGGAGAGGAGAGGATAGAATTAGGATAGAATTAGTGTAGGATAGGATAGAATTAGAGTAGGATAGGATTAGTGTAGGGTAGGATAGAATTAGGATAGAATTAGTGTAGGAGAGGAGAGGATAGAATTAGTGTAGGGTAGGGTAGGATAGAATTAGGATAGGATATGACAGAATTAGAGTAGGAGAGGAAAGGATAGAATTAGAGTAGGAGAGGATAGAATTAGTGTAGGATAGGAGAAGAGAGAATAGAATTAGTGTAGGAGATGATAGGATTGGATAGGCTAAGATACAGAGTTGGAAGGGTCTTGTAGGTCATCTAGTCCAACCCCCTGCTCAAGCAGGAGATACCATTTATGTAAAGCATAAAGCATAATTCAGACTCACTGGAATCCTGAAATGTTTCCCGTTATTTTATTGGGCTCCCGCCAAAATAATTGCATCCCTTTCTTGCACCTGGTGAAAACTTGACAGATCGCAGACTTTCGCCTCGGGTTGTGGGGGCGGATGCGGGGAGGGGCAAGCCTTCCAATGGCTGAGAGCGGACATTCTCCTTTAACCCCGCCCCCTCCTCGGACAGCTCTATAAATAGCCCTAGGGAGGCATTCTTCTTTTTTGGCTAAGCTCACACCTTGGGGTTACTTTTCCTTTGTCTCGTGTTTCATAGGAGAGGTGGATTTAATACCGCCCCCCCCCCCCGTCCTCCCCCCCCCCCCATGCAATTCATTTGCTTCATTTCAACTCTCCTGCAACTTAATATGAGTGTGACACATCGGGGTTTATTTAATTGCGATTTCTAGTTGTTCAGTTCTGGAGAGAAAAAAATATCTACTGTAATGGCCCAGTCACTTTGGATAGTCAAAAGGGGGTTGATTTATATATAAATTTAATAAACGTGGTTGCTAAGAGTTGAACCCTGAATTGATGGCATGTCATCAGTTCCAAAATAATTCACAGTGGCTTACAAATGACATTTATATCCTCCCTTTATTTTGGCAAATAAGGCAGCAAACATATCCAACACATTTTCCTCTTGTTTTTCCCACTTGTGAGGTGGGTTGGGCTGACAGAGTGACTGGCCTACAAGGTCTCCTGATAGACTTATTTGGTTCAGACTATAATCTTAGGATGAAAAAAATAACGGAATTTAGGTATAATATGAACAAAGAGATTTTGCAGGTAGAATTGGAAGTAACTTTCATGCCTTGCATGTCATATTTTGACAGATAGAAGTAACCAGTGTTAACTACAAGAGACATGTAGCACATATGAGATTTTGTGGAGAAGAAACAGCCACAGAAATGGATGGAATAATCCTGTTGATTATTGGGGGGGGGGGGGTGTCTTTAAAATGTTGGATTAGGTTGGGAAAGGTTTAGGAAACACCAAAAGAGGCAAATGTCACAACAGGAGACAAGTACAGTACTGCCATAATTTATTTCTTGAAATATTTCATGAAAAACATGAGTTTCCCTTTCAATTCCTAAATCCCTGGAAGTCCAATGCTCAGCCTTGTTTATTCCCCATTGCTCCACAAATCAACCCCTTTCCAAAAAATGGGGTCCTATTTGCAGACAGCCTCAAAGATCTCCAGGGTCCTTTTAATCTCCCGGATCTGCTTAGCGAGGATGTGAACAGGCTGCATGGAGCGGTCCAGCTCTTCACACCTGGCCATCAGAGTGTACATCCCTTTGATGCTCATGTCTACGGATTCGCCCAAGCTGTCCACAGCATCACGGTAGGTCTGGATGTAGCCTACGCTGAGTGCCGTCATATTCTGGATGGCGCTGTTCAAGGCCCTCAACATCTGGTCCACTCTCTGTGCCACATCCGTGGTCAACCTTTCCAAATCCCGTAGGACCTGGGGATCCACTGGAGGGATATCTGCAGTTTTGCCTCGAACAGAGTGCTGAGATGACATTGATGAGGTGGGCTCTGTATCATCCAGACTGCCCCGAGAGCTCATCTTGATCTTCATTTGCAAGTTGTTGGCCACAAAATGTGTCAGGTCTCCATCGTAGCTCACTGTTCCTTCCAATTCCAAGGCGCTCGATATAGTGGCCCTTCTGCCTTCTTGGTTCTTGGATGCCCCGTATACCTGGCTTATCCCATCCAGGCTGTGACTGTCCAACAGACGTCCTCCGGCCATGCTTTCCCTGGCTGCAACTCGCACGGGGTTCGGCAACCGCTTGGATTCTTCCCCGGCTACGGAATTGGACGAGGGGGCTTGGATGTGGACTTGGGCCATTATATGTTGCCCCTCCATCAGGCAATGCAGGAAGGAGACCCAGGAGAAACAAGAAGCAAGGGAAGGAGGGTACAAGGCAAAGGCTGAAGTGGGGAGAGAAGCGCAGAGAAAAGCTTCGAGGGGGTTTCAAAGGAAAGATTCCTCCGGAGATACAAAGCATAAAACGGATCGTTTCCCCCCCATCTCCCGCATCTAAACACACACTGAAACCCCTTCCGCTTCCCGGGGGCGGAGACTGGTCCAGGAAAAGGCGGAGAAAAGAGCGGGTTAGTTAGAAGGACCAAATGACCCTTCTCATTGGCTGTCTTCAGTTTGAAGATCCACCAATCGAGGTGGAGAAACAGGACGCTCGTTGATTGGACTCTCTCGCTGCCGGAACAAGCAGAATATACACAAAATACCATCCAGGGCAGGGAGAGGGCAAGCGGAGGCTGAGCTGGCATTAAAGGAGCAGAGGATCATCGCATCGTTTGCAGTGACCCAAACACCGACATTTTCAATTCTGACCGTTAAAGAATGTGTTGTTGTAATGTGTATTTTTATTTTACTAAATCTATATGCCACTCATCTCACTATCCAAAGCGCTTCTGCACCTAAAGGCTAGACAAGGAGGAATGGAATAGAATAGGAAATAGAATAGAAATTAGGAATGGAATTAGGAATAGGAATAGAATACAATGGAATGGAATTAAGAATAGGAAATAGAATAAATGGGAAATAGGAATGGAATTAGGAATAGGAATATGATTGAATAGGAAATAGGAATGTAATTAGGAAATAGAATAGGAAATAGGAATGGAATTAGGAATAGAAAATAGAATAGAATAGGAAATAGGAATTAGGAATAGGAATAGAATTAAATAGGAATGGAATTAGGAATAGAATTGAATAGAATTCTTTATTGGCCAACTGTGATTGGACACACAAGGAATTTGTCTTTAGTGCATATGTTGTCTAAATGGAAACTGATCAAGGAGAGATTTAACCTAGCAATAAGGAGAATTTTTTTGACAGTGAGGACAAACAACCAATGGAACAGTGTGCCTTCAAAAGTTTTGGGAAGTTGTGTTCATCACTGGAAGCTCTCAAGAAGATACTGGATTGCCATTTGTCAGAATGGCTTGGGTGGGGGTGGTGTTGGACTAGTTAATTTACAAGGTCCCTTCCAACTCTGTTAATCTGTAAATCTGTAAAGTCATAGGTACTCAGAGCTCCCCCCACATCGAGTGGTACAGGGTAGAGTCTTCCCAGTAAAAAGGTGAAGAGATGCAACAGAATCTCAACATTATGGTGGAAGGAAAGCCTGATGAATTCAATAGGATTTATCTGAAGCAAGCAGTGCAAAGCATCTTTGGGTTTTAGTTTTTAATCCACACTTTATTTAATTTATTCCTTTTTAAAATCTTGAATGATTTAATACAGCTATTATTTTCAAGCAGAAGGAAGGGAATATAGAATTATGGTCCTGCGAGCTGAATCCCCATCCTGCTCTTCTTTGGCATTTGGCTCTTCCCATCTCTTAATGATAAAGCTCTTTTGGCTGTATCAGAAAGGGAGGAACAGGTGGAATATTGTTGGTCATAGAGATGTTCATCCTAAGGTAGGTGACAGCAATGAAGCAACATAATTGCCCAAGACTGTTTCCAAGTTTACCTAAAAAGTTACACTAGGTGGCCATAAATACACAGACATGTACAAAAGGGAATGTATAGCTAAGTACCTCCCCCCCCCCTTTCCTGGCATTTCATGTCACTACCATCAAAGAGTAATTATGCAGAAGCTAAAAAAAATGAGAAATTATGATATGATTAATAGAATTTGTATTATTTACTTTAGTGAGGTACTTGTAATAAATATTATTTCCACTGAAGTTTCTTTTTTCTTTAAGTGGACTAATTTTAAAAAATCAATTATATAATGAATTATTACCATAGACATGTATTTGTTGTTCTTAGCAGCCCAATATATTATTTGAACGTGTATTATCTTTAGGACACATCTTAATGAAGTGAAGCAACTACTTGTATAAATATTACCCAAGCATAGCCTAAGGCTTGTGCAGTGTAACCAAGATACAAACATGAACTTTGCTTGTTCAGAAACAAAGCTGTTATTTCATATATTGTGCCTGTAATAGCTTTTGTCTATCTTCTTTCAAAATCTTTTTGTTGTATTGTTTTACAAGAAAGTAAGCTTGAGGAACCAGACTATCTTACTTGTAAACCAATTTAGAATCTTTTGTTTTAATCTGAAAAATGGTGCCTTCGCGTTTTCTAATTCTATGATTTCACAAACGTTATTTGGAAAAAAGCACTAAGAGAAAGAGGGAATTACTGAATTATTTTGATTACCTTATTCATTTTTGGTTCACTTGGACAAGTGCCATTGCAACTTTAAACAGTCACTAAGAGAATGGCTATAAATTGAGAAACACCTATACATATTGTTCAGGGTTTTAATGTTTACAAGCTGCCCAGAGTTTTCTTTAAAGCTCACATATTGTATTCACCTGGGGCTCTCTACTCCAGTGTTTCTCAACCTTGGCAACTTGAAGATGTCCGGACTTCAACTCCCAGAATTCCCCAGCCAGCGAATGCTGGCTGGGGAATTCTGGGAGTTGAAGTCCAGACACCTTCAAGTTGCCTAGATTGAGAAACACTGCTCTACTCATTAACTGAAGTTTGCATCTGAAACCATCTTTGCTGACAAATATTAATAATCCATTTAAGTATCTTCTGGAATGGCGCCTCCCCCCAAACTATGTGCTCTTTTTTTTCTGATTCAGAAAAAATGTTTTTGTAACAAGTATGATTCTAAACTTTTAAAATAATTGTGAAGTGCCTTATGCCACTCTTTCTCTTGTGTTTATATTTTAAACTGCTGTTATACTGTATGCTGGCTTTTGAATTTGGCCTGTAGAAGTGTTTTTGTTTATATCACTGGGAGACTATATAATGATAGCCGCAGGAAAGAAATTTAATATACATAAATACACAATCTATTCTGCTACATGGGATAGCAGAAAACATAGTGGGCATTATAATCAGAAGCAGAAAAAAAAAATTAGTTATCTTTTTAAGTATTAGCATTCTACAGAACTAAGAGATTCTTAACATAATGGTATTCAAAGAGGCCAATCATGTGAAATTTGAACAGCCTTCTCTCAATAAGACGGGAAGGGAAACAATATCATCAATCTCCAGTCTACAACAGAGTCCTTTCAGCAGTTCCAAGAAGGCTCCACACCCATTTGCACCACTCAGGTGACCCCGAGGACCTGGATAAACCTCCAGGTGGTCTCAACGACTCTCTCTAAAAGGACGCAAATGACCAGCTGCCTGCAAGGAATATAAATCCTTCCTTTCCCCACCATCCAGTCAGAGATGAAGAAGCTTCTTGGATGAGAAGTGAAACGTCTTCAAAGAATAACAAGAAAGTCCAGTTGCCTCTTGAAAAGCCACCTTTGGCATATCTTAATGGTAGCTGGGGAAATTATGAGAGTTGAAGTCCATACATTTTAAAGTTACTGAGGTTAAGAAAGATTGGTTCAAACATATTCACCATTTATATCCCTCCTGATGATGCAGAACAGTCTGCTCCATGGCTACAGTGACTCACTCGTCTAATGAGTTTTGTGGTTTTCAAGCAACATGTTATATTAATCTGCTGAATTGTTTCCATCTATAAATTCAGATAAAATAAACCACAGAAGTCCTTGACTTACAACCTTTTGTTTAGAGGCCATTCAAAGTCAAAATGGCACTGAAAAGACCTGACTTATGACTGGTCCTCACATTTATGACCATTGCAGCATCCCACAATCATGTGGTCAAAATGTAGGTGCTTGGCAACCGGCAGGTATTTACGATGATCAAAGTGACCCAGGGTCACATGGTTGCCATTTGTGACCTTCCTAGTTGGCTTCTGACTCACTTAACAACTGCTGTGATTTTCTTAAACCACAATGGCAAAAGGGTCACAAAAATCAGATGCCGCTCACTTAACCTTGTTCAGCAACAGAAATTCTGACCCCAATTCTGGTTGTAAGTTGAGGACTCCCTATATAGCTGCTACTGTACTGTGTGAGCTGGTGCCTGCTGAGACCAATAATTAACTAAGGAGATAATGAAGACTTGCATTGTTCATGACTCCAGGCTTCCCATGTATAGAGATACTTGTCTTACCTGGAAGGGGTGGGGTTTGGGGAAACTAAATAACACACAACAAGTAGCCTTGTACAACAGTGTTAATTGGCACAATTTATTCAGGTTAGCCTAGTGTGCATTTTTCTTAAGATACCATTTTCAATTTTTATCCAAGCAGAACAAGTGTGGCCTTTCAAACAGTCTCCACAATAAAAAAAATTGGTAAGACTGTTCTTCGAAGCATCAGAACTTAATCGAGGTATTGGAGAAAATAAGTGCGATCTTGGGACATTTCGTGTCTCCTGTACAAAGCTAAACATGGACCTAAATATAAAGCTCCAGGACATGTAAAAATCCTATATGCATGCTAACTAAATAAGCTTGCTTCAGTGATCAGATTTTTGCCTGGTGGCTCAGCAAAACCTTGCTTCGTCCATTTAGAATTTCGGCAGGTGCATAGCTTGTGTTGCTTTGCAATCAAACATCAGCCACTATTATAAAGCAAATTACTTCCCAGGATCAAGATACGGGTGTTTAAAAAGTCTCCTCTCAACTTCTTTGTCACTGCAGTGTCCTGGGTTACATCTATATTATCCTTTATTTTTTCAGCTACTCTAGAAGCTCCTGAATAATTGAGGTGAGGAGGAGAGAGACTGATACAAACTCAGTCTCTACCTGTTCTCACTCTAATTGTACTCTATTGTAACCTGTCAGAAAAGAAAGCTGAACAGAGAAATCCACCCTTTTATTTAGATGGTTGTTTCTCAACAATCGTGGCAACTTAAAAACCTGTGGACTTCACTTCTTAAAGTTGCCAAGATTGAGAAATACTGACCCTAAATTTCACACCACAACCAAGGAAAGGAATTTGGAGATGAACTTGAGGCCAAAGAAGCCAATTCAATGCCAACTCCTTGCAAGGGTCAGGCCCGTTGAGTGAACGAGGAGCCAGGATTGCCCCCTGACCTAATCTATGTCTTAATTTGTTACTGGCAGATCAATAATTCTCTTTTCTTACATATTGGGCTTTGCATTTAAGCTGTTGGGCATAGCCTTAAACTACGTCCAACAGCTATTACCACACTCGGTACAACTATAAGGCCCTTCCCCCAGAGCCAAGTCATCTTGGTTGGGTTTTCGAGGGCTAGACCTCAGGTGAAAACCTTTACCACAGTGGCCGCAGATAAGAAGCCGGTCGCCTTCTTCTTCATCAGAGCTATTATTGCCATTGATAACACTGGTATCAACACACAAAGTATCAAGACCAGTCATGCACGGGATCCCAACGCTTCCATCATGGTGGCCCTCAATGCTACCCTCGTCAAAAGTCGGGTCAACCTCACAGAGGAGGGCCTGGCTCATGCTGGGGCTGTGAGCGTTGGTGTGAGTGCGACGGTGGCGAATGATGTGTGAGCTGAGCCGAAAGCTCTTCCCACACTCGGTGCACACATAGGGCTTTTCCCCTGTGTGCACCCGCCAGTGGTCCACCAGATTAGAGTGGTGGGTGAACCTCTTGCCACACTCAACACAACCGTAGGGTTTCTCACCTGTGTGGGTACGCCGGTGGTTAGCCAGCGTGGAACTTCCCGAAAAGCGCTTCCCACATTCCTGGCATTGGTATGGCTTCTCTCCGGTGTGCGTCCGCTGGTGGCGAGTAAGGCATGAGCTCCCGGTAAATCGTTTACCGCACACATTGCACTGGTAAGGTGTAACCCCAGTGTGGCCACGCCGGTGTAGGTTGTAGTTGGAACTTTGAGAGAAGGCCTTGCCGCACAATTCACAACGATAGGGCCGTTCCCCGGTGTGGAAACGCCGATGTTGGAGGAGGTTGGAACTAGCTGTGAAGGCCTTGCCACAGTCCCCACAGACATAGGGGCGCTCCCCAGTGTGCGTCCGCTGGTGCTTGGTGAGCGCCGAGCTCTGGTTGAAGCTGCGGCCACAGTCGTTGCAACGGTACGGCTTCTCTCCCGTGTGAATGATCTGGTGCTTGGCCAGGTTTGAGCGGCGGCTAAAACTCTTCCCGCACACGCCACAAGTGTTTGGGTGCAAAGAGGAGGACTGCAGGAATGGAGAAGAAAGTGTGAAAAAAGTTACACCTGTCTAGACCACCTATTTCTGAAATGGATGCTCAGGAAAATATGGCTTATTTGTACCCCATCCCTTTCAGCAGTGGCATTTTTGCAAAATACAATGGTTAACTGAATTTCTACAAGCAGGGGCTTCTGCAGAGGTAAAAACAAAAATCAAGATGGTGGCCAAAATGGCACAATCAACTTTTTACAGGTAGCCCTCAAGTTATACTTGTGTTTCCCTGAAAACAAGACTGGGTCTTATATTATTTTTTGCTTCAAAAGAAGCATTAGGGCTTTATTTTCCAGTTAAGTCTCATTTTCGGGGAAATACGGTATTAAAATGTGTCCTTCTGGCTGACAATCCAGCCAGACGGGATAGGGCTTATTATTATGAACATCCTGAAAAATCATGTTATGGCTTATTTTCTGCTTGTCTCTTATTTTCAGGGAAACACGGTAGCCATTCATTTAATGACTATTCAAAATTACAATAGCACCAAAAAGTGACTTGTGACCACGTTTTTACACTTAAGATTTTTATACAATCCCTGTGATCATGTGATCAAAATTTGGATACTTGGCAACAGGAATGTATGATAGTTGCATTTGATCATATTTGGCTCTGATAAGCAAAGTCAGATTCTCTTAACATGTTGCTAACTTAACAACTGCAGTGATTCACTTGATAACTGTGGCAAGGAAGGTCATAAAATGGGACAAAACTCACTTAACAACTGTCTTGCTTATCTAGGGAAATTTTGGGCTCAGTTATGGTTGTAAGTTGAAGATTAGTCATATGTGTACCTGTAGCCACCATCTTGACTTTTGACTGGAGATGGGAGGGTTTTGAAAAAAAAAAAAACAGAAAAATTGGGGGGGGGGAGAGAAGTTTTTTCCATTTTTTTTCTGTTTTTTTTCAAATGGCTTTCAAAAAACAAAACAAAATAGAGAAAATTGGGGGTGGGACTGGGTTTTCCCCTCAGGTCTTCCCAATTCTACTTTTGACACACATATCCCTTTCTGCCTCAGGGAAAGATGTCCCCATCTATAAGTTCATTTTTATTTTGTATTGTGCAATGGAAATTCAAATATCTTTGGTGAACAGAGGATTTGGGGAAAGAAGGTCAGGGATGCTACTCCAGAAACCCTCAAGTGGAGAATTATTATTTTCTTTCCTGACACTTTATTTTAATTATCGGCCACCCAATTCCATCTGAGGTGGAGAAGCAAATTTTACAATTTCTTTTTCAATCAGCCCAGGAACTAATACTGCATGTGCTAAGTTCTGCCCAATATCCAAAATAAAAACCTTGGCTCAACTATTCCTAATGTGGGCCTCTCAAACGTTCATATATTGTTATGTGTGGATCAGCGACACCAGAGTTAGAAAATTCAAGATGGTAACTACAACTGCCCAATCAAAGCCCCACCCATTTTCAATGGGTCGTTTGAAAAGAGATGGGCTTTGATTGCATTGTCGCAGCAACCATCTTGACATTTTTGACATCTCCCACAGGGATGCCTTTGGTCAGTATACAAGAGGCAGGTGAAGCTAGAAGTGGCTACTCCAAATCCGAGAGGTTTAGTAAAAAAAAAGTACAGTACTAAAATAACCTGAATAACATCAGTTTGGAATTCTGGAAACAGCAATCCTGACCCATCTTAAGTATACTAAGCTTGGAAGTCTGGTTTAAGGGAGGGTTTCCCAGTGCTACAGCCTTCTGAAGTGAAACATGCATCTGGCCAAATTCTCTTTCAAAGCCCTGTGGTAAAATATGCTGTGTGCGGCATGTATGTGAACCGTGATACAGAAAGTTCTGGAAAGTCTGTTATGTATAGTGCTGAAGCATAGCTGCGGAACTACAAGTAGATTTTACCTTACATCAGTTCATTTAGCGTCCGTTCAAAGTTACAACGGCATTGAAAAAAGTACTTTGACTATTTTTCACACTGATGAACATTGCAGCATCTCCCTAGGGCAGGTGATCAAAGTTCAGATGCTTGGCAACTGGTTCATATTTATGACGATTGCAGTGTCCCAGGGGTGATTAGTTTTTGTGGCCTTCTGATAAGCAAAATCAACGGGGAAGCCAGATTCATTGATTAGTAACCAGTTAATTGTTGCTAATTAAACAACTGTAACAATTCACTTAGCAACTGAGGCAAGGAAGGTGGTAAAATAGGGCAAAACTCATTTCACAAATGTTTTGCTTAGCAACATAAATTTTGGGCTGAATTATGATCGTAAGTCGAAGACTACCTGTATTTCATTAAATAACCAGAAAACCATGTAGTTGCAAAGTTTACCCAAAAAGCTATTGTCTAGACCTAAAGGAGAACCTCATATTTTCATGACTGATGAACAAATCTTGGGGCAAGTCCCAACAATTCCTCAAGGTGTAGAATCATAGGGCAGAGGTGGTATTCAGCCGGTTCGGACCGCTTTGGGCGAACTGGTAGTTCCGACAATCAGTAGGTCCCGCCTTATCCTGTCCTTTATTTGCTTTCTAGCTCATCCCAGTTGTGCAGCACAGCTGATTCCACTCCCCACCCCTTGCTGTTCTACTTACTGTTGCTGACTTGGAAGGTAAGCAGCTGAGCTTCTAAATGCTCAATTTTCAGCACTGCGCACAAGTGTTTTATGTGCGCACTCACCGAACTGGTTGTTAAACCAGGAGCATCCCACCACTGTAATAGGGCTGAAAGAGATCTTGGAAGTCTTCTAGTCCATCCCTCTGCTCAAGGAGGAGGAGTCCTTAAACCATCCCATATCTCGGAAGTTCCCAGAATTGTACTTTACTACTCACCGAACCCTCTATTGGAATTGTGACTTTCTGCACCTCAAACTCTTGTACCTTCTGCTCCTCAGATTTCACCTTCATCTCTTCCTCAGTTGAGGAACCTCGTGAAGGTGCAGGACCCAGCTGGTTTGGGCAGAGACAAAACAATCTAAATAATAACCAATCCTTAAAGAACCTATTTCCTTACACATCAGTTCTTCTACCCATCCAGTTAAACCTTCAATGTTTCTATCTTCCTTATCCCCACTCACCAGTTTTCCACCTGCAGAAAGTTCCATCTCAAATTCTGGATCCTCCTCCTCCTTCTTCTTTTCCGTCTTTACTCTAAGCAATCGCTTTTCTTCATTTCCATGCACTCTGGCAGACAATCTATCCCGGAAAGAGGATGAATCCAGCTGGCAAACCCAAAGGAGCAAAAGGAGAGATTCAGCACTTATCTTTTGTCCCCAAACATAGAGATAGTTTGTTCAGTTTGTTCCCAAACAAAGAGAGAGACACAACATCTCACAACCAATCTCGGAAAGTGAATGTCAACAACATATTTCAACTTACACGTTTGTCATGCAAAGGCAAACAAGAATTTACACAGGTGCAGTAACAGTAACATCACTAGGTTGCAAATTGCTCTAACTAAGTATCCACAAGGAAACCTCTTAGGTGAAACACTGCAATTTGAATGCTAAGTAATCAGCAAGTCAAGTCTGTGTTTTCTAGAGTTAAAATATGTTCCCGTTGCATTTCACAGGGAAGGCCATTTGAAATACCGAATGTGTTTAATATTGCAACTTCTAAAAGTCTGGTTTTGTTTCTTTCCGGCATTCATTTTCTCAAAACTGAGTGGTATTCAGTCATGCATAAGGCATTTGTCACCCTAAATCTAACCATGCTTTTAGTAATCACGTTACAATCAAGAAAAATGTGCCTGTTTCAGATCCAGCCTGTTTTTTTCAAAGGAAAAAAAACACACGACTTTGTCATGTTGGCTTTGTGCACCTTGATATCTTGAATTCTTTCCACTCCCTTCTTCAGTCTAGCACTCCGTCCCAAGGATTGCCACGATCTGCCCTCACCTTTCACCAGTGGTCCATCCATCTAAAAATACAGAAAGGAGAAAAAGGAATACATTAAAAGGTAAGGTATAGGTCCAAATTAGATATCAAAATATTCCAAGAACTTCCTATATCCTACTCAGGTCTTCCTTATATTAGTAGTTGGATTAGAAAGAAATATAAAATGCTTGGCATTTTTAAACTGGGTGTGTGTGTGGGGAGATGTCCGGAGTTTGTGATTATTTATGTTGGCCCTGTCTTCGTCCAGAGCTTCTAGAACAGAGACTCCCTTGAACCAAATTTTTCCTGTGCTCTCCTTGTCCTCATCCATCGTGAATGCACAGACAAAAGTAAATGGCTTTTGGAGAGAAACAAGATTAAAAGAAATCTACCTCTTTAATATAATTGCAGAGTAGCAAGTAACTTGTCAACTGCCAGTCATCAGGTCCTGCAACAGCTCCATGAAATTAGTGAGGCCATAATAAAGACGGATTCAAATCAAATCCATAGATAAATAGGTGAAATTTTGAGTGTAGCACTCAAAGCTTTCCCCAAAATTAGGTGTGTCCTTGAAGAAAGTCTAGATTTCTATTAAATCCTTAGCATAACCCTGGTTTTCAGGAAGACCATTGCAAACATCTCCATGGTCATGTGATTTACATTTGGATGGTTAGCAACTAGTTCGTATTTATGATAGGGTCATGTGATTCCCTTGTCAACCTCCTGACAAGCAAAGCCAAGGGGGGAAGCCCGATTCCCTTAACAACTGCATTACTAACTGAAAAGTGGTTCCCAATCTTTTTTTGCCATGCCCCACCTAAGCATCTCTAAAATCCTGTTTCTCCCCCACCCACATATAATTCTTACTATTCAAAAAGTGAACTCTACTTACACGGAGGAAGACTAAAAGACCATTAGATTAGTTTAAACAAGGTTCAAATTGCTCCCATTAAAAATCAACACACACACACACACACACACACAGGGGTGTGGACCTCATGTTGGGAACCACTGACTTAAACAAATGTAGCAAGGAAAGTTGCAAAATGGGGCAATGCTCAGCAACATAAATGCCGTGCTTAATTGTGGTCATAAGTTGAGGACTAGCTCATATGTATGTATGCATGTATGTATGTGTGTGTGTGTGTGTGTGTATATATATATATATATATATATATATATATATATATATATATATATATATATATATATATATATATATATATATATATATATATATAATAAATAATATAATATATAATAATATAATATATATATAAAGAGAATCAAAGTCATGAAGGAAGGCTTCTTCCCAGAAGTTCAAAGAGACCCCAGATTGACAGGCGGAACTCAGGACTCGCTGCCCGCAGGCTTGGCTACCTGAGTCCCCAACACTCACCTGAGGGTTTAGCCTTCATTCCACATCTGGGGCGAAGTGGGGGGAACGATCCACAGCAACAGCTGGCTTCTCCGACCCACGTGTGCGGCTTTTCTTCCCAGCACCCGGAGATGCGGGAAAGCTGGGACCCGGAGGATAGGTGGGCTGAAACCGGGGGAGACGGGAGGGCGAGGGAAGGAGATGGGGACCACTCGGGGGAAAGAGAGGATGTGACCGACCGCTTCCTGCGGATCCGGCTTGCCAGCCCGCTCAACCGGGCCTCTACCGGGGGAGGAGAGGGAAGGGAAAGGAGGGGAGGGTATCCTCGCAGATGCTGGGGAAGAGGGAGGGAGAAGAGCCGGGCAAAGAAGACCTGAAGGATTCCCTCTCCCCGCTCTCGGCAGCCGCCCCCAAAGCCCGCGCGCGGTCCGCTCTCGGGGCGCTTCTACGCCTGTCCTTCCGAAGTAGCGACCCTTCCTCGAGGAAATGGGGGGGAGGCTCCGAGGGGACAGCAGGAATGCTGGCGGAGAAGAAGTGAAGGGGGGGCTGACAGAAGGCGGGCGCTTCGTGAGGATTGGCTAACGTGGCCGCCCCCCCTTTCTCCTGGTTTGTAATTGGCAGAGAAAGAGTGAATGGCAGCGGACAGAGAAGAAGCGGCGCTGGAGAAGCGCCGACCTGAGCAGTGGGTTGGACGCCCGAGTTCTAGTTCCGCCCACTCTCTCTCCCCTTCCTCCACTAAGCACTCCGAGAGCCGGAATCGCGCCCGTTCATTGGCTGGGACCTCCCGGTCGCTCTAACTGAACGCGCGGCTAGAAAAAAACGGCGGAGGGGGGGTACTGCCGGGGAGCTGTTAGTGGGTCGGCATCCTATTAGAATTAGAATACAGTAGTATGGAATAGAACAAAATAGAATAGAATAGAATTTCTTTATTAGCTTAGTGTGATTGGACACACAAGGAATTTGTCTCTGGTGCATAAGCTCTCAGTGTGCATATAAACAAAAAAATGATAAATCACGATCATAAAATACGATCATCATAAATCACAAGGTAAATGATAAGGAAAGTTGAGAAAGAAGCAAGGATTAAGGTGGGAAAAAGCTGCCTGGAAATTGCTCGTAGGGAGCAGGACTGGAATCTGATTCTCACGGTTGTTTTCCATAACGTGGGGTGTTTGGAACAGGCTGTGAAGCCACATTTGCACTGCAGACATCAGGATTCATGCCTCTAGTACAGTGTTTCCCAAACTTGGCAGCTTTCAGACATGTGGGTTTCAAGTTCAACTCCCAGCGTGTGGATTGGGGAATTCTGGGCGCTGAAGTTCACATGGCTTAAATTTGAGAATCGCTTGCTATTGAGGTGATCAACTTACAGCTGAGAAGTAAATGCCTTTTACTGTTGTTGTAAGTAGTGGGTTCCTGAAACTAAGGCTTCTGAAATTGTATGTGTAATAAAACACAAATCCTCTCCTTTTATAAATTCATTAATGTAATTACAGGTAGTTCTCACTTTATGATCACAATTGAGCCCAAAATTTCAATGGCTAAGCAAGGGAGTTCAATTTTGCTCCATTTTACAACCATTTTTGCCACGGTATTAAGCAAATCACTGCAGCTGCTAAGTGAATCATATGGCCATTAAGCGAATCTGCCTCCCCCCATTGATTTTGTTTATCAGAAGCTGGATGGGAAGGTTACAAATGGTGATTATATGACACCAGGCCAGTGCAACTGTCATAAATACATATTAGTTGCCAAGTGCCTGAATTTTGTTTCTGTGCCACTGTAACTTTGAACGGCCACTACCTGAATGGTTGTTAAGTTCCTGTATCAGGAATGGTTTCAAACAATTCACAAAGTCATCCCGACTGTTTTCTCACACTGTGCTAGATTAAGGACCCTTGTGAAACAATGTGATTTGTGAAAATACCACAATTTTTGTCCTTGTAGCAGATATCCCAAGGCTAGTATGCAATTTGGGATGTGCTTCATTACGTCCTCCCAAATATGCTGTCATTTTGATGTCACTACCATATGCTGTGGATGCCACTGACCTGCCTAGAGCCCCATCCTCCAATTTTCCTCCACTGTAACAACTCTGTAAGGGAGGGCAAAAAAAGAGGTCAAAGTCACTCAGGGTGATCATCTGTGGAAGGGGGTGAATTTAAACCTGGTTCTCAGAAACTTAATTCTATAACCCTGTGTTTTTCAACCTTGGCCACTTTTAAGATGTGTGGACTTCAACTCCCAGAATTCCGCAGCCAACAATAGAATTCCAGGAGGCTCACATCCCAGGGCAAAGTGTGGTTCACAAACATATACTACCTTCCTGGGAATCTGTAGCAATTCTCAGTCATCCAGGTCATGATTATCTCAAAGGTGCTTTTTCAGGAAGCAACTGGATTGTCTTGTTTTTCCTTTGAAGACATTTCGCTTCTCATCCAAGAAGCTTCTTCAGCTCTGACTAGATGGTGGGGAATGGAAGGATTTATATTCTTTGTAGACAGCTGGTCATCTGCACCCTTTCTAAGGGTCATTGAAGCATTTGGATGTTTATCCGTGTCCGCAGGGTCACCTGAATAGTGCTCCTGGTTCCTGTAGTCTGAAATTTTTCGGGAAACCTGTTCATACTCCTACACCATTTGAAGGGTGTTCATCCCAAATTGCAGAGCTAAAAGTCTGTAGCTGAAATTACTGGTAGTCCTTGACTTGTAACACTTTGTTTACTGACTGTTCAAAGTTGCAACAGCATTGCAAAAAATGACCTATAACCATTTCTTCATAATTACAACTGTTGCAAGCATCCACATAGTTGCATGATCAAAATTAAGATGTTTGTCAATTGGCATATATTTATAACAATTGTAATGTCTGGGGTCATGCGATCACCTTTTGTGATCTTCTGACAGTCAGTGAGGAAACCAGATTCACTTAACTGTGTTACTAACTAGGGCAAAATTCACTTAACTGTTTTGCTTAGCAATAGAAATTTTGGTCTCAGATGTAAGTCAAGAACTACCTGTACAGAAACCTGAAGAAGTTTGAATAGAGCTGGAAGGGACCTTGGGGGTCTTCTAGTCCAGCCCCCTGCTCAGAAGCAGAACCTATACTATTTCAGATAAGTGGATGGCTAGTTTCTTCTTAAAAACCTCCAGTGATGGAGCACCCACAATTTCTGAAAGCAAGCTGTTCCACTGGTTAATTGTCCTCAATGTTAGGAAGTTTCTCCTTAATTCCGGGTTACTTCTCTCTTTGATTAGTTTACAACTATTGTTTCTTGTCCTGCCTTTAGGTGCTTTGAAGAATAATTAGACCCCTTCCTCTTTGTGGCAACCCCTCTAATACTGGAATAATGCTATCATGATAGAATACTATTATTCTACTACTGTACTAGAATTACTGGGACATAATAATTTGCTATTTAGCTTCTGTAAGAATTAGAATTGCCGCTGCCATTTGCTTCTACCAGTGATCTAACTCCTGTTATCTTGTTTTTGTGTACAACTCAGTGCCTGGTGCAGAGTATGTCATGGCCTGGCAGGGTTACATCAGGCAAATACCTGTGTTGCTAAGCGCTCAGCCCCCCCCCCCTTGCTGCACTGCCAAAGGAAGGTCTGAACAAGGGGTCCGGAATGGGGTACTAAGCAGATGTCTCTGAAGGTATAAAAGGACACCATATCTTCCCCTTTATATCTTTACTGCATGTGATTTATTTGTATGTTGTGTAATGGTACACCCACCTCTTCTTTGTGCAAATAAAAACTGTTTTTTTCCCCCCAGCCTCTTCTTGGGTCTCTTCTTTGGCATTCTGATGACTCAAGTACATTTTGGGACCTTACAGTGTCCCTACATTGTACATTACAATTACATCCCTAATTCTTCTTTTCTTTAGCATAGCCAAGCCCAAATCCTGCAGCCGTTCTTCATGTTTATATTCGAGCACTATAATACAATATTCAAGAACTCCTCACCTGCCTTATCAGCATTTATCTCTTTCCTCTGTTCCCAGGATTGGCCATTTGGCCCCCTGTTGTGAAGGGCACAGATCAAAAGTGAGAGTTCTTAGGCAGAAGGCAGACATATCAAAGGTGTCAATTTTACAGCTCTTTACAGCTCCATTCCGGGATAAATTCTATGCCCATAGATTGCTACTCATTACAAATACAAGGCGTAATATATGTGTGTTACAGAAAACAAATGTTTCTATTACAACCAACAAGTTTGTATCCTTATTACTATTCCCCTTCAATAATATATAATTAAGATCCAACTCCTCCCCCGCACCCCTTCGTTTTCGTCCATCGGCTCCAGCGCTTAAAATCTTCTTTGAAATCAAGCTTTCACTTCCGTACATAGTCATCTGGGTCACAAATAGCAACGGAAACGAAAACGCCTTTCCAAAGAGTAAAGAGGTTTGGAAAGCACTGGCCCTTTAAATCTTCACTTTCTGGCCTCCCCTCAAATGGCGGCGCCCTAAACGGTGCCATCTGAATCTGCCTTATTCCAAAATGGCTACCGATTTTTGATGGAGTACCTTATTTTGATAGCCTGTTTTCTTGCCCACACTCAAAATGGTGGGCCTATTGACTTCAACACAACGTTGACCCGAACCGAGAGGGCAGTTACAACGTCGTTTCATCTTTCCCCCCGTTTCGGCCATTGGCCCGGAACTCACAAGGTTCATCCTGTGAATAATAATAAAAAAACAGAGGCCTCTGGAGCCGAACCAGGCGCTGCCGGTGACGCCACCGAAGTGCGCGCCCCTTAAAAAAGATGAGTGCGAGATAGTCATATTTTCACTGGTAGCCGGGAAATCAGTTTCGGAAGAGGGTGGTGCAACTAAATTGAAATGGGTTCTTTAAAGACTTTACTAGATTTTAAAACTACCCATTCTATCTCTAAAGACACGCCTCCTGAATCCCCAGTACCAAAAACGGACCCGCCCTTCCCGACCGCGCTCTTCGGCGCCACATAAAGGCCTTGACGACAGATGATCGCCGTTTCTGCCCTAAGTAATGATGGCGATTCCTGAGCCGCCACTTGAGTAAAGAAACAGGAAGCCATTGGCTGCGGCAGAAAATAAAGCCGGCCGCTATTGGACGGCCGGGATCCGGAGCAGGATCCGGCCGGGCCCATGAGCTGATGAGAAAAGAGCAGAGGGGGGAAAGGAAAAAGGGGTAACCTGAGGGATGGGGTCGTGTTTCCTCCTCCCCCGTCCTCTGTTTAGCGACGCGACTGCTACCACTTCCCTGCGGGGGTTGGAGGTGAGATATTCCCCCGTGGAGTATGGAGGGTGGGGTGGGGGTCTGTCTGGCGGATGACCCGAGAGGAGTCCTTGGTGGGAACCGAAGGCAGCTCCTCCTGCTGTTTCACTGGCAGCCGGGCATCCTCAGCTCGCTTCCTGGGCGACCGTCAAGTATGCCTTCTATGCCGGGCGAAGGAGGGTGGGTGGGTGCGGGGTGCCCGGGTGGAGGGACCTACGAGATTATGTGTGCGCGTCCCTTCTGACAACTTCTTGCGTAGGATGAGTTGCGCAAAGGCTGCAAAAACGAACGTCGGGGCTTTGCCTGCGCCCCAGCCCCGTCTTTTTCAAGCTGCTTCAAGCCTAGCTCTGAGTTACTATGCCTCCGTCTGTCTCCCCCCTCTTCTTGCTTAATAAGCTTTATTTATTTATTTAGTCAAACGTATTAGATAACATATATACGTATGAACATGATTTTGGATACATGAAATGGATACGAAGAAAAGGGAATATTAGGACAGGGACGGTTGGTGCACTTATGCACGCTCCTTACAGACTTGGGGTGAAAATGGTTGGTAAAAACTGGTGCCAAGAGTCACACAAACACAACTGAGGGATTCTGGATGTGTTATCCCAGCCAAGTGATTCAGAAAGTTAAGATTGGGGCGGGTGTGTGTGTGTGTGGTGGGATCCGTTAGAGGAAGAATGGGATGGGAGAAACTTTGGCTGCTTCCTTGATAAGTGGAAACTCTGTAGCAAAAAAATCAGGATGGACATTTCCTTAAATTATAACATTGTAGCAAGACTGGCATTCTTTTGGCCTCGAATTTTAGCCTGCAGGGACTCATTGACATGAGTTATTTTGATTTCCATCCTGTCCTCTAATTTGGCCTTTGCTGTTTCTCCTACAAACACACAACTTTTCCAACCCCCCTTTTTATCTATAATGGGGAAGAAGCGAAAGGTGCAAGTTTACAGTTAAGTTAAGAAAAAGAGTGGGAAAATCAAGGTTGTGTTTCTGCATGTAAGGGGGGGAAAGTCTATTGTTCTAAGTTTTTTTTATTAAGGCTAACTATTTTTTTAGTTTTTTTTTAAATTAAGGCCAAACTAGGAAAGAGTATGAAAACTTTTCACTTCATAGGAATTTGTCATCTGCCAGCTTGGTGGGAATAGGCTGAGGTGAAAGAAACCTTGCCTTGGAAGTCTAAGGAACATGAAAGCTGCTGTACTATTTTGTGTTTTTTGAGTGGTGGTGATACAATTAATGTCCAGTTTTGGATTTTGTCATGTAATAACTCAAATTGAGCTGCAAATGTTAGTCTGTCATGTATTGCTGTTGTTAAAAGATGTGGAGTGATGAGGGGAGGATATGATTTCTGTCCTGGTTTGATTGCTTTAATATAGTACAATGCTAGTATCCACTATATAGGGCAGTCAGCTTGATGTAGTAGCTAAAGCAATAAACTATAAGTCATCAGGCTAGAAAACAGGTGATTCTAGTCTAGCCTACCCTCAAAACGATGCTATAGAGCACTGCACACCAAGAAAACTAGACAAAAGAATAGTTTTCCCCCGAACGCTATCACTCTGCTAAACAAATAATTCCCTCACCGCTGTCAGACTATTCCATAATGCTGCATTACTATTAGTCTTCTCATCATTGCTATCACCCATCTCCTCCCATTTATGACTGCACGATAGTAACTTTGTTCCTTGTATCCTTATGATTTATATTGATTGTTTCCTGATTGCTTATTTGTACCTTATGATTATCATTAAGTACTGCACCTTATGATTCTTGATGAATGCATCTTGTGTTTTTATGTACACTGAGAGCTTATGCACCAAAGACAAATTCTTTGTGTGTTCAATCACACTTGGCCAATAAAGAATTCTATTCCTACTCCTATTCCTAATTCCATTCCATTCTATTCTATTCTGGCACAAAGCCAGCTGGATAATTTTGGCCTAGTCACTCACTCTCTCAGCCCTAGAAAGTGGGCAGTGCCAAACCACTTTCAAAAACCTTGCCCAAAATACTGCTGAGACTAGTCCAGACAGTCACCAAGAGTCCAAAACTGACTTAAAATACACACACACACACACACACACACACACACACACACACACACACACACACTGTACAGAGGAATCTTCTGACATGCTGGGAAAACTTTTTCTATCTCAGTTTTTTTTTATCCTGCTGTGGGAGAAAGAATGGGTCTTAGCCTATGATTTAGATGATTGCTAATGATTCATAATTAGCTTCTCTGAGGCATAATCCCATTTCCTCACTTACCTCTGTGTATTGTGCAGCACAATTTAGAACATTTTTTCTTCAACCTTAGCAACTCCTAAGATGTGTGGGTTCCAGTTCCTAGAATTCCCTAGCCAATCATACTGACTGAGGAATTCTGAGAGTCTAAGACCACGCATCTAAAAGTTACCAAGGTAGAGAACACTGGCTTAGAAGAATAACTATTTAAAATAGCAAACCTTTCAAAGGTGAGAGCACGGTTTGCCATCCTTCTTAGAAAAGCACACCCCACTACACACTTGATGTGCTGTTAAAAAACAGGAAATAACTTCCATTGAAGTGCAGCTTTGTGTAGAAATAGGCAATTTGTCAATAAAAATGAATTCCTCTTTTTTTTTAGGATGCTCAGCTCTGTTAATAGTTTATGACAATAGACACTGGTGGACGGTGGAAAACCTTTTAAATAAATGCATTTTGATTTCAAGATGGAATGATTAAAAATGATTTTTTTAAAATTAAGCCTGATTAAAATTCCAAACTGAAGAAGGTGGGGAATGACAGACCTAAGAGGCAAAAGAGTTTAATTCTTTATTTCTCAACATTGGCAAATTTGAGATGTGTGGACTTTAACTTGCAGAATTCTGAAGGTTTGAAGGTTTTATTTGACTTGTATGCCGCCCTATTCCCAAGGGACTCAGGGCAGCTAACAAAACCAAGGGGGGGGGGGGGACAATACAAAAAGGAAAACCACACACAAAAAACAACAACAACAGTACAAAACAGTCTAAAAGGTCTCAACACGCATACCCATTCGAGTAGGGGATGGGACTCAGCAGCTCCAGGCCTGCTGGAACAGCCAGGTCTTGATGGCTTTACGGAAAGCCTGAAGGGTGGTGAGGGTCCGAATCTCCACGGGGAGATTGTTCCAAAGGGCCGGAGCAGGCACAGAGAAGGCCCTCCTCCGGGTGGTTGCCAGCCGACATTGGCCTACCGATGGAATTCGGAGGAGGCCTAGTCTGTGGGATCTAATGGGAAATCTTCTGGGAATTGAAGTCCACAAGTCTTAAAACCTGCCGATTGAAAACCAGTTTTAATTATTTCCTTAATTAAATCCTTCCTAAAGAGGCTCTGTTATGGTAGTTTGGATGCCTTATGAACATGTCTTCAATTAGTAGCATATTAAGCAGAGTTGGGTTCCTACCAGTTCGCACCAGTTCAGTAGAACCGGTTAGTCAAATTTTTGAAACCCACTACACACACACACACAGACAGACACACACAGACAGACAGACAGACTCACACAGCGAGAGAAAGGGAAATAAATAAATAAATAAATAAAGAAAAAACGAAAAAGTGAGAGAGAGGTGAAAGAAAAAAAGAAAAAGGGACAGAGAGACAAAAGGAAGGAAAGAGAGAGAGAGAGAGAGAGAGAGAGAGAGAGAGATACAGAGAGAGAAAGAAAACACATGGCTGGCAAGCCACTCCCACCAGGTCACATGGCTGGCAAGCCACTCCCACAAAGGCCACACCCACAGAGTAGGTTCGAAAATTTTTTGAAACCCACCACTGATATTAAGGAACTATTTCAAGTTCCTCAGTATTTTGACATTACTAAAGTTATTTAGTTTTGTAATGTGATCACTTTTTGCCAGTGTTTTCCTTTCTTTTTAGACTTCTGTAAATTGTTTTATATTTCCCTCAAAAATACTCAGTTCACTGCAATTAACTGAGCAGAATCCCTTTGGGGCACACCAATCCTCAAATTTGTAATTTTTTCACCATACAAAATTCATCTTTTTAAAAATGTTGCATTTCCCAGCCATTAACTCTGCCATTATTCTTACCTTGATCTGGGGATATTTTAAAATGAAATGTAGTTTTTCTCATTGCCAATTATTTCAAGATACAGAGGAGAATCTTTATGTACATATTCATGTGTGTGTTTTTTTTAAATGAAATAAGTAAACATTTATTCATTTGATTTCTCTTCCACCACAGAGAGGTGAGAAATGAGGTTCTGGAGGAGAAATAGGGCAGCTTTCCGATTCCTGACCTCCAAAAGGTGTTGGGTCTGAGTCCAGCCATGGAATGCACCTCTAATGGGGGTTGTTCACGATTGTCCACTTCTGAGATGACAACCAGGCGACGAAAAATCATATTCAGGTTAGAGATTGCCATATTTTTTGTTCTGGGAATTCAACGTGGGGAGAAGGGGAGGAGGAGGAGGAATCAGGCTGTTGTTTTGAGAATCTCTCTCTGTATCCTTTTGCAGGCGTACAGCTGAGGAGGAGGGGACCCCTGCACGTCTTCGGGAGCCCCTGGACAGAGGCAGAGACTCACTCCCCTTAAGTGAGGATGAAAAGTGGTCACCCAAGAAGAGGCAGCGGCTCCAACAAGGCTCCCCACCAAAGGCAGATGAGGGCAGGGATCCTTGCGGTGGGATGGGAGAGACCCTGTGGGATGTGGCATCTCCCATAGAGAAGAAACAGCGAAAGGTGTTGGCTATTGATCTGGAAGACTTTTCCACAACCCAAGTGCCAGTAAGGATGCTGTAAAACCTGGAGTGAATGTTAAAGGGATTTGCGGAATAGGCCACCAAACTGAATGGATGATGTATCTCCCAGGCTTTGTGTAGGCAGATGGCAATTCCCTCATTACTAATTGAGACTGGGTGTTCTTAAGTTACAGGCCTGATGCCTAATTTTTTATTTGTTTGTTATTAAGCAGATAATTTTTGATTTACCAAGCTTTTTTATGTATAGAATTCTTTTCAAAGTTATTTTTTCTGTTTCTAACCATTTGTGGATAATGATGTTACACTATGGCATGCATATTTGGGTTGAATTACTAACATTTCTAAGAGCTGATCTATGATGATAGGGCAGAATGAGATAGGAAAAAAGAAACTTATTACAATTCTTGTCTCTAAAACTCTTCACAAAACTTGTGTTCTGAAATTTTGACTCCTGCACAGAACAAATGGGTAGATTTGATGCCATTCACAGCCAAGAGTTTCTCCGAGTGCAGGAAATCGTTCAAGTACAATGTTTTGTATAACTGAAACAGGAGAGTTAATCATATGATCTGTAGTTTTTTCTGTGTGATGATCCAGGGTTTGGCATGAAAACAACACAGCCAGAGAGCAGGTCTAACTTCCCTTTATTGTTCCACCTGAGCCCCCAAACTTCCTCACACTTACTACAAGTCTTGGAGCAAAGCTGTCACAAGTACCTTCAACAGCCTCTAGTCCAGTAAACAAGGTTAGCACACAGTAACCAAGATAAGAAATCCAGTCCAGCGCTGTGCATTTTATAGCTGCACAGCAGTAAATCCAGCAGGGCAAAGCAAGGAGTTCAGGAAGCAAAGAATCCAGGTAATTAGTCCAAAAAGCCATACGGAATGCAAGGAATCCAAGGAGGTTCAAATGTCAGCACTCACCACTTCATGAATTCAGTGTTTGTTCCAGACAAATGCTCCTTAAGTCTCACTCACCCTATGGAACGATCTACCCCCAGAGATCCGGATCCTCCCCACTCTCGCGGCCTTCAAAAAGTCTATTAAGACCTGGCTTTTCCGGCAGGCCTGGGGCTGTTGACCTCTTGAATGAGGCCCAGCCCCATTACGGTTGAGTGTGTGTTGTGTTTTAACCTATTCTGTCTTCTACTTTTTAAACTTTTAGTACTTCTTAAATTGTCTTTTATGTAAGCCGCCCGGAGTCCTTCGGGATTGGACGGCATATAAATTTATTAAACTTAAACTTAAACTCACTCCCCTGGAGTGCATTCTGAAGGGGGGTGGGGCACTCTCCTCCCTCGTAACTGGCTCAATCTACGTTGTTCTCTCCTTCTCTCTTCTCTTTGTGCTTTCGGGTCAGGGGATGGTGGTCCTTGTTCATCTCCTGAGCTCTGTCTCTCCTGTTCCTGTCGCTCTTATGAGCTGTTCCAGTCCTGAACAGCTCTGGCTGGACTGGTTCTGCCCTTCCTCTGTTTCCTTCCAAGCCAACGGAGTGCCCCCCCCCCCCCGAGTCTCTGTTGACTCAGCTCGTCTTCCCCCGCAGATTCAAGCTGCCAACGCTAGCCCGTGGGATGAGGAAAAGAGGCTTCTTATCTGATGTTTACAGATGTTTGAAAGTTAGGTTGTCTCTCCCTCTGTCTAGGAGGTTCCACAAAGATGCTCCCCTTTACAAAGGCCTGCCTTGCTTCCGTCCAAAAAACTCCTCCAGTCCTCATTTGGGAATGAGACCAAAGTTTCCTGGTCAAGAAACAGACAGGATAGCACTGTGTGCAGGTGAGCAAGGATTCAGGAGAAAAAAGTTGAGAGTGTGGTTTGTGGATGTCAGCAGCCTACCTGTCTGTCTTGCTCCTTCAGATCCCTTCTGCCTAAGCTGGGTTCTCGTCCCTGTAAAGAACCTCAGGAACAGTTGGCTCCCATGTGCCAGAAGTTGGGGGAACATAGACTCTCCCCCCCTCGCTGCCGTGAGTCAGAGCGCTTGCAAGCCAAGAGGCAGCGCCTGCAGAATGGAGTCCCTCTTATAAATGGGAGAGAGGGAACACGGGCCACTCCAGAAGAGGAGGCTCATCGGCCAATTCCCACTTTGGAGGATTGTCAGTTGACCCAAGCCCAGGTGAGTTTGCTGCGGGAAATCATTTGCACATGGGCAAACCTTTTGCAGGTTGGGGTCAGAGGGAAGGTGGTCCCATTTTAGTTCAGACCTCTTTTCTCGCCAGCAGGATGCTGGTGTTGGCCAGGAGCTTCTGGAGAACTTTCCACCTCCCTGCAGGTGAGTGTTTCCACATTAGGATGGAGGAATGACTAAGCCATCCTTTTCCCTTCACCAGGATTATGGTTGTGCTGCAAACAGATCTTGAGAGTAGTCTTCCTTAATGGGCCACTCCCCAGGTGTGTTAGCCTTCCAGGTACTGTGATTGCTGAATGCCATGCTGGTAGGACAGTTTCCTGAATGGAAGTCTACTTTATTTGGAATCTCTGGATTGGGGAGGGCTTAACATTTTTTATCCTTTAATGCCAGTGCTGGGTAAATTTCTAACTGATGCCCGGCTGGAGAAGGCTGTTCCGGGACATCATCAGACAGAAGAGCTAAAACGATTGCCCATCACTTTCCATTGTTTATGCTCTTGCTCAGGAGTGATCATCGAGAATTGCCTCATCTGCCATCAAGCATGAAAACGCCAGTGTCTTCAGATCTACATGACCAGGAGCATCACACAGGTTGGTGGCGTGCTGAATTAAATAAAGGGGTTTGGTAGTATGCAAAAAACGTTTATACCTAAACACTGATAGCAAAAGTGATCAACCTGTCTGTGGCCAAAGGTTGCACTTTAGGGACAGGATCCTCAAAGAAATAATGCTAAAGTAAGCTGTTTGAGGGAATGGCAAAGGCAAGGAGGAATTCATGTCATGTAACACTGTTCCTGAACTTATTTAGAAAAGATGGGGATTTACATCGCCAAGGATTCTGGACCGATGTATTAGGCAGTATCAGTGGTGGGATTCAAATTTTTTTACTACCAGTTCTGTGAGTGTGGCTAGTTTGTCGTGTGACTGGGTCGGCATGGCCAACTTGATGACATTCACATCGAGGGGCGCCTCGCACACCCCCGCCTTGTCACGCTTGGCCTCAACATATCTGTAGTTCTGTAAAAATGTTCGCCTTTTTTGACTTTATTATCTCATCTACCTACTATAGATATTCTCTCTCTCTCTCTCTCTCTCTCTCTCTCCCTCCCTCCCTCCCTCCCTCTCCATTGTTTAACAACCAGTTCTATACCCTAATACCTGGGTGTGTGGGCGGGGGCGTGACAGCACTCAGCCTCCTGCACCACTCTGCCAATCAAAAAGGGGCGTGGGGGTTAATTACAAACTGTGGCCTTTGCTTTGTGACATCCCAACCTAGTGAGCAAGGGGTGTGAACTGCACAGAAAATGCACTTTTGTTTGGTTATGAAGAAATATCCTCAAAGTCAGATGTGCGGTAAATGTAGACTAACTTTTAGTTACACACCTCCCCAGCAAACAGTAAAGAGGATTCATTTTAGGATGAGTAACTACAGTTTGCATGTTGGAGGCTCCTAAAGGAATGCTGGGAAACTCAGTATTTTAAAGAACATTTGAGGGAGGGGTGCAGAATAGCCCTTCTCTGCCCGAGACTCTAGAGACCTGGCACCAATCAAAACACTGTTAGTGAAGCCCTTAGTATATGAAAATAAGAGCAAACTCAACTCCCTTTTGATGTTACCAAGTTTGATAATGAAATATCTACAAAAAAAAAAACATCAAGCTCAGAGAGCACCAAGGACCCCACAGTTCAACTCTGAGCTACAAATATTCTCTTCTATCAATAGAAGTCAGAGGGATTCAGAGCATGCCTTATATGAGATGGCTCCCAGTGGAATTCACTCTAAATGTTGATGATTTCTCCAAATAAGGAATGTAGAATTATAATGGCTATGTATTTGATTCTTCATACATAAAAAAAGTACAAAGCGAAGGGATAAACAAAAAACAAATTTGAAAAAAAGAAAAGGCTCTAGCAAGTTTTTATATTTGCTTGAGAGTGAGAAACCTTTTGCTAATGTTAGAATGAGACTTCACTGAACAACTAATTTTGTCTTCTTGAAATCCATGTCACATAATTTAATGTTTCAAAAGTATTCATACCATCTTAGCCATTTTTGACATAAGATTGCCAGATTTAAACATTCTATAATACTATAAGAAATAATATTTCTTAACCTTGGTGACTTAAAATGTGTGGACTCCTATTTCCAGAATTCCCCAGCCCGCCATGGTTAAGAAACAATAGTGTAAAGGGAAGAGAAATTTTTTTCTATCTTGACCTGTGATGAGAATGCCTCCTTTTCCCTTCAATTATTAATCTTGACACATGCTAGCATTACAGACACAAGTGTTGAAGAAAATGAAGGCGAATTACTATATCCTTGCAAATATTTAGCAATATTGCTGTGCATGAGAAAGAGGCCAAGAAAAGAGGAACAGTGAAAAAAGGAAGGAAAAGAGGAGAAAGATGAGGAAGAGAAAAAGATGATGCCCTAGAGTACTTTTGACTTTGGGCCTTTTCATCGCTTGCACCACTGTGTCTCTTTGGAAAGGATGTCATGTACTGATAGTCCTTGACTTACGACCACAATTGGACCCAAAATTTCTCTTGCTAAACAAGATTTCGATTAAGTGAACTTTGCCCCATTTTACGACCTTTCTTGCCATTGTTGTTAAATGAATTACTGCAGTTGTTAAGTTCGTAACACGGTTGTTAAGTGAATCTGGCTTCCTCCATTGACTTTGCTCGTCAGAAGGTCACAAAAGGGGATCAGTCCGGACACTGCAACTGTCATAAATATGAGTCAGTTGCCAAGCATCTGAATTTTGATCACATGACCATGGGGATGCTGCAACCATTGTAAGTGTGAACAACAGTCATATGTCACGCTTTTTCAGTGCTAATGTAACTTCCAAAGGGCCACTAAGCGAACTGTTGTAAGTCAAGGATTACTTGTACAGCAAAGCACTGTTTCTTTCAAAGCAAATTGACAATTTGGTGACAGTCGGACACTTTGTGTTGATGATCCAGGCAGTTTTTTTGGCAAAAACATTATGTCCTGGTCATGAATCCAGGCTACTTGAGGAGGTCTCTCATCTCTATGGGATTGGCCTGCCTCACGTGCAGAAGGGGCATACTGTTGACCGCTTCGGCTGAGGAATTTTGGTTGGTGGGGGGGGTCAGGAGCAGAGCATTTCCTGCTGTGGCTTCCTCCCTTTGGAACACCGTGCCCTCAAGGTGGGATCTGCCACTACTTTCTCGGCCTTCTGGAAAGGGCTGAAGACCTGGCTCTGCCACCTGATTTGAGACCCCGATGGGTATTGGTTCCTTTTTGCCTAATGTTTTTGTTAATTTTAATGCTTTAAATTTAATTATTAATATTTTTAATGAACTAATTGTTTTTGATGGTGTTTTGTGACATTGGAAACTGCCCAGAACCACAATGTGGCAAGATGCATATAGTTGCATATACAAATTTAGCAAGTAAGTAATACGAAAAAAAAGCTTACCACTACCTCCTGGCAGGATTTTCTTAAACTTCCAAATCTAGTAACTTCTCTGGCATGTTGTGGGGGTCAGGAGTCTCTCCTCTGAGCTGATATTGGTTAACTTCTGAATCAGCCTAAATCAGCCAACTTCTGCCACATGCTAAGACAGGACTTCCCTCTTCCTTAAGTCCAAAGTAAAGTTTTTTTCCTGACCAACATTCTTCGAAAGATGCCAGCCAGAGAAATATTTTGAACTCTCCCTCTGTTGCTTTGAGATCATCAGCGCCCCGCACCCCGCCTCTGAGGTAGATGGCAGTTAAGAAGTACAGGTAGCCCTCATCTGACAACAGTTTGCCTAGTGGCCATTCAAAATTACAATGGCACTGAAAAAAGTGACTTATGACCATTTTTCACACTTATGACCATGGCAGCATTCCCCATGGTTATCCGATTTACATTCAGATGCTTGAAACTGGTTATAAATAAATCATCGCATAGCTGTGTTTTAACATCTCGTGTCAATGGCCCTCAAGATACCTCCTGTGTAACAGCCATATCTTTCTCCTTCCATCAGGTCCGTCCTCTGAAACATCCAGTTCTACCTCGGTTTCGACCCTCTTGCGTCCGTCCATGGTCCCGCATTTCAGGCCCTGGGGCTTGGCCCCAGTCTTCCAAAGCATGCGTTCGAAACTGGAAGCCTTTGCCGAGATCTTCTTCAGCCCGTCCAAACCATCCCTGCCGCCCATTGAAAGATCTCCGTCCCCATCACCGTGTCCTCCAGCAAATGGGGACGAAGCGGCAACAACTCCGTCGGCCACCCCTCGCCCGGGAGTCAATATCGAGGTGAAAATTGCCATTTCTGAACCACGTCCCCGCAAGAGGAGCTCTTGCCACGAAGAAGAGAGAGAAGAAGCTGACCGCCTGGTGGTGAGCGGGAGGCCCCCCATCCGCCAGTGGCGCTTGAGCCAAGGGGAGCCGGCTCCACAGCCCCACCTTGGACGTAGCTACTCCTGCCCTGATTTTCCTAGAGCCTGCTCTTGGCAAAGTGTCTCTTCGGTGCTTTCTCCATTGTTGCAGCTGCGGCAACGCCGACACACGGTTTGCAGTCTGGAAGTATCTCGAGAACTGGACCATCCCACACTGCCCTGCCTGCGTAAGGAAGTGTACCCCTTCAGCAGCCCCCCTGCCCGCCTCTTGCCACGACCCTTGGTTCATACCACCTACTGTGATCCTTCCTCCTACTCTTCCCTGGCACCATCCTGCTGTCATGAACCTGACCCGGCACATCCCAGGTAATAACTTTCCCTTCCCTGTTCCCCAAAGAGGTATGTTGTTCCCCCTCAAAGAACGTCAGCTCCGCACCCAGCAATGTGAGGATGATCCTGAAGGCACAGGCATAGGCTTCATTTCCTGGCTGAAAGGAAAGGAAGGGTGAGAAAGGAACAGATTTTTGATCCCTCCCTGTCCGAAAGACTGGATCTATTACAAGAGCAATCCTCAACCTTTCCAGCTTGATGAGGGAATGGTTACGCGCAAGTGGCAGGTGAGCCCATGAGGATTCATTTGTACAAGTGGTGGGTGTACGCCCCTGCTGCTTGCACAAAAGGAGCTGCTCATCTGCTGCTTCTGTGGCCAAGTTCTAAACAGGCCACTGCCCGGTAGTGGGCTGAGTCCCCCGGGGATGGGTACCCCTGTTTTACAGCCCATTTTTTTTACTTTGGGAGATTTTGATCACATGTTCTTGGACTCCTATTCCCAGCCAGAATGAATCTGGAATAAAGAGGGTGTTCAGGGGGTGTTGTAGTCTTCGACTTACAACAGTTCATTTAGTGAGCGAAGTTACGACGGCATTGAAAGAAGTGACTTCTGACCATTTTTCACAGTTACGGCCATTGCACCATCCCCGTGGTCATGTGATCAAAATCCAGATGTTTCATATTTATGACGGTTGCAGTGTCCTGGGGTCATGTGATCACCTTAGGTGACCTTCCGACAAGCAAAGTCAACAGGGAAGCCAGATTCACTTAACAGCCATGCCATTAACACGTTTGGCAAGAAAGGTTGTAAAATGAGGCAAAACTTGTTTTAACAACTGTCTCACTTAGCAACAGAAATTTTGGTCTCCATTTTGGTCGTTCATCGAGGACTACTGTAATCCAAGAGTATGTTGGTGGCCATTGTCTGCTGCTTAAGACTTTGAGCAAGAGTATTTGAAAGTTGTTGTTTTTTTAGATTATGGTTACATCAGGCCATATTCCCCTGATATCTATTTCTCCGTAAGGCACCATTGTGTGTCCAATTATTAACTAGTTCTGGAATCTGCAAAGGGGGAGGCATCACTTTTTTCCCCCCCACCTTTCCTCCAACTCTGTGACCCGACAAATGCGCGCACGACAAAAGCGCACCGACAAAACCGTGGTGCTAAAACTGCGATGTCATCAACGTGGCGACAACAGCGCGGTGACAGAAGCGTGATTTAAGTTGAAGTAAGGTTTAGGGTTAGGGTTAGGGTTAGATTTAAGGTTAGGTTTAGGGTTAGGTTTAGGTTTAGAGCGCGCTTCTGTCACCGCGCTGTTGTTGCTGTGCTTCAGCGCTCATTTGTTGGCGCGCTTTAGAACTCGTGATTTTGTCACCGCGGTTTAGTCGGGCGCGCTTTTGTCATTCGCCCTTTTGTCGTTCACCCTTTTGTCGGTGAACCCTCCAACTCCTGTGTTGTGCTGCATATTTAGTAGGTCTTCCTGTTCAGTCAGCTCGCTTTCTTTTTCCTACAAGAAGTGTTGGATTACAGACCTCCTGGTTGTACATGCGGAGAATGCGGATGTTTGCAATCGTGACACATCTGGAAATTTAGGAGGAAAAGAATTGGGCAGAGACTGAATTTAAGTTCTTTTCCTTTTCTGTCCCCTCTGAACCAATGAGCAGATGTCTCCAACATGGAGAACATGTGGGGTCTCTTTGATCTGTACGTGACTTGTTTCCTTTGCCCTTTCAGGAAGGCCTCCCTCTCCCCAGATGGTGGGCAAAAGGTACCTGCGGTTGGCCTAGATATGGTTGCATCAGAGCCGTTGATGCTTTCAGAAGATGAAACGAAGGTCAGTCACTGTTTGATGTAGGGCCGTAATAGAGGAAGTGTTGCGAGTGAGGGGTGGGGTTGGATTAAGACAAACCCTACCTCTCTATAGGGCTTGCCTTTCCCGTCATGTCCATGCTTATCCCCACTTAATTTCCCTAAAACCTGCAGGGGTCCCAAGAGAACACATTAGAAAAAGTGTCCTGCATAAGAATCCGCAAGACCCCAGCCAGGCATCAAGCCAATCTCACCCCCATGGGGCTTCCCCGTCCAGTCAGGTGAGAGCATGCCTTAAACAAATTGGGAGCCCCAAATGAAAATGCTTCTGCAGGAGGGTGGGAATGGGCTTCCAGATTACCCAATAGTGGCCAGAGAACCTAGGATCCAGATTCTCCCATGATTCTAAGCTAGAAAAGGGGCAGTGGGTAAGCAGAAAGGACTAGACCTTTTCCAGGGTTAAAGTGCTGGGTCATTTGCTTTTCAATTGCATTGGAACAAATCTAGGATTTGTACCTTCTGATAGTGGGTCAGAGATCAACTTCTTTGGAGAACAGGGATTAAAGAGAAGGGCATTCTGGAACCTTGCGCCTGGAACATTTTCCAAAGATGCTGTGGACAATATGACCCAGTGGACAGTTCTGTCAAAATCTAATGGAATGGCAGGCTAAGAAGCTTGCCTGAAAAAATGAGCAGAATGTTACCCTATGCACTGCAGAGAAAATGCTTTATTATTCTGCAGAACAATTTTCCCATCTCACAGATATTTTCCCCTACTGGCCAAGTTATTCCAAGGTAATATGTTCCCTTTCTCTCTTTTCTCAGGCTGAACAAGAAGGTGTTCAGTCTGGAGGAGATCTACACAAACAAGAACTATCATACACCTACAGAGAAGAGGTGAGAAGGCCCTGCTAATGGTTGTTGTATAGGGCTTGGTCCATGTTGGCCAGACTGATACATAGTGGAGTCACAAGGTGGTGGGACCTGACCATCTGTACACTCTGGTTTATGGCTCAGCAGCTTTGTAAAACCAATTATGAGTTCTGCAGACCATAGTTAAGCAAACCACAATACAGAGTTTGTGTTTAATCTAGGACTCAGCCAAGTAGAGTCAGCACACTTGAAAAAGAAATGCTATAGTTTCTACCTGAAGATTTCCTGCCTGTATTGGCTAGGAAGGTTGAGACAAATTATTTGGACGGCACTCTCTGGAAGAAAGCTAATGCATATAAAAGTACTAGAGTAGTGGTTCTCCACCCTTTCTTCACCACGAAGTCCCTTAAAATACATTTTGTGGCCACAGACCCCCAAGACATAACTCAAGATTTAAATCATAATATTTCTTCAAGCCTTCCCGCATCCCCTGCGGTAATATCGCTGTCCCCCCAGGGATCCACGAACTCCAGGTTGAGAATCACTGTAGTGGACTGATTTGTTGCTTTAGCACAGTGTTTCTCAACCTCAGCAATTTTAAGATGTGTGGACTTTGAATACCCAGAAATCCCTCAGCCAGCGTGATTGAAGCCCACATTTCTTTAATTCCAGAATGCTGGCTGGGGAAATTCTGGGAGTTGAAATCCACACATCTTGAAAAATTGCTGAGTTTGAGAAAACTGCCTTAGCATATGCTCCCTGTTGAGGAAGCAACAGGTAAGTTAACGTTGATTGCGTTGGATTCAAAGTGCACCAGGGCACCACACCCATCTAACTGATGGACCACAGAGGGCTTACGGAATTCATCATTGAACGACTATTTCAGTCTAGGCTCATCTCATGCTTCCCATTTACTGCTGTCATGCAGAATTTATGTGGTATTCTCTATAACACTCCCCACTCTGGTCTGCAGACCCCTGGGGGAACGCAATATTGTCCCAGGGATCTGTAAAGGCATGAATTAATGTTATTTAAATCTGGTGGTGCAGGTAAGTATTTATGTTTGTATATAGCATGTGTATGTGTGTGTTGTATATGCATTTGGGTAGATATACACTCTCTTGAAGCGCAGGCATCAGAATTCATTTTTCATTTCATTTTTAATGTGGGCCAGTGTGCTCGCAGTAAAAAAATAACTATAAATTACGTCTTGGTGGTCCGGGCCCATGGTCCAAGGTGGTCTTGGTGGTCCGTGGCCACAAAGGGTATTTAAAGGGAGTCCATGGTGAAGAGAATATGGAGAACCACTGTACTATAATAAATCACCTGTTCCCCCTTTTAGAATTTTCTCATCCTGGGGGTGGGTCAAGCAGTTCTTTAACAAGCAAGCAGTGAATACAAAAGGCTCTGCATTCAAAAAGGAACCGTAGATATTTTGCTATAGAGGTGTTTTACATTTTTCTTGGGTTTGCATTTTATACCCTTTCCTCTTTTCACGCTTGACCTTTTGGGCATCCATTAAGAAGATGGCTAAAATTGTCTGATGACATCACAGTTCCATGCCTTGCTTACATCCAGAATATGCTCTGCACTTAATGATTGCCTGAACGCTGGCATCGTTTGCCCCCCGATGCTAAATATTGGGAGTGAAGAGGAGTTAGATCTGTCCTCCTTTTAGCCGGTTTGATAGCTACGAGCCTAAGGCTGGCCTCCCTGTTAAGGAACCTCAGAGACAGCTTCTCCTTTTTAAATTTGGTGTCGAGTCTCCTTTTTCTCCTTGCAGATCATTTGAGACCATATTTGAGGTACCACTGGAACGCAAGGGAACCCTTGTCTTCACCAGCCAACGCAAGCTGAAGAGGGCAATTCAGTTCCAGGAGGTGGGCCTTCCCCGTAAGCAACGCAAACCCCATCTCCGGAAGGGACTTAGGGCAAAGGGAAAACCTGCCCAGTCCCAGTCCGCTAAAGTGGAGGAGTTGCTACAGCAAAAACTAGCTGAACTGCATTACCTCTCGGAGGAGGAAGAGTGTTGAGCTCCAACTACAGAGAAATATCTATAGGAGCCCTTTCCTTCCCATCTTTTTCCCTTTCCCCAGAGCAGCTATTTCTCAAACTACTTGTGAATTGTCTAATATTTTTCTCCAAGCACCAAGTGATCCTGAGCACTCCCCAGGCTTCTTTATTCTCCTTGTCATCTCGACCTCTTGATCTCCAGTGACAGATGTTTCATGATCCAGGGATCCTAAGTTGTCCTCCAAACCATAGACAGTGTTCTTACGAATGTGGGGCTGGATGTCACCCTGAGGTCCCAAAATTTGGTGGTGTCCGTTCCTTGCATTCTGCTTCCAATGCACAATCAGACTCTCAGTGCCTGAATTAAGAAGAGGATGTGAATCGTCTGGTCCAGATTTAGGACTTCAAGGGATGTATCCAACTAGGTGGAGATCAAGTTACTCCTCTTCTGTGGCTGCTATCTTGACTAAACCAGAAAACCCATTGATCACAAAGGAATGATAGGAGAGAAAGAGCAAAACAGGCATAAATGGAGCGGGGGGGGGGGGAATGGAAGGGAAGACGTATCAAGCAGCTCAGAAAGGAGCTGTCTCAGAAAGAATTGTTAAAATATGAATGGCTGTGAATCCTGCTTCAGTATGAATAGACTTACTGGGGTTATATTTCTGTTAGGCATGGCGGGTGGGATGGGGTGGGGGTGGTTGATTGTATTTTTGTATTAATCTATATTTCTAATAAACATTTCTGCTTTGGAAATACTCTTTCAGTTATTGCTCTCCTGATCTTGTTTACAAGAATGCCGAAAACAGCTCAGAGGTAAATGCTTATGGAGATTCTCAGTCATCCAGCTGCTCATGGTTGCCTCAAAGGTGCTTTTTCAAAAGGGAACAGGAAAACTTTTTTTCCCCACCCTGCACCAGCCAACCAGAACTGATGAAGCTTCTTGGATGAGAAGCAAAACCTCTTCTTCAAGGGAAAAAACAATCCAGTTGCTTTTCAAGAAAGCACCTTTGAGACAGCTCATAGGTACATTTCAAGGCCAGTGTTCCCTCCAGGTCTAGCAAACTGAAGATGCCATGATGGATCTTCTTCATTTGATGGCACAGGGCCAAGTCCTTGTGATTGACTTTCCCTGAAGCTTTGATTTCATGAAACAAATAGTGAAAACTAACTAGTACTCTTAATCACTTGTTTCATGCTTGGTGCCGCAGCTTTCAACTAGTAGCAAGGGATCTTCTTTTTTTTTCCTATTGGAAAAAAATATCCCCTAAATACATTTGGTTGCCTTCCCTGTTGCTCTGTTTACAAGTATTATCAAAATGTATTGTACAATAAATTATGCAATAGACTTAAATAGTGCCCTATGCTCTATACCACTTGCAATAACAGAAAAAACAGCAAACATATTGTCAAGTGATGATATTTCCCCAAATTTAACAATGGTTCCTTTTGGATGTCCTCAGTCTGAAGGGATGCATGTCTGTGATTTCATTGCATGTTCCTGGATCCAGCTTCAAGCTACATTCCTTCCTGTTCCTATGGAAGGAAGTCAATCTGTTAAGAAGTACAAATGGCTTTTCCATTCTCTTCATAATTCTGGGCTACTTTATCTGCAAGAGTTAATTTTTCCCAGGTACCTGTGTTGCTCTTTAGATCAGTGTTTCTCAACCTCAACAACTTCAAGCTGTGTGGTTTCAATTTCAGTTTCAATTTTTTCACTGTGGGATATGTTGGTATTTGGGGAACCTATTTTTCCTTGCACCTACACAAGAAGCGGCATGCTCCAAAACCATAACAGAGCAACTCACCCTTTAACAATACAGATGATATTTTTCATTCTTTGCTACTCGAAACGTATTTTATGCGGCTGTGGCTGAACAGTTCCATTCTTGTTTCATCAGTTCAAAGTACAGTGTTCCAAACTATTTCAGGTTTATTACATTTTTTTCTTTTACATACTTCCAGTCGGGGTTTATTAAACTCTGTTCTATGAAACTATAGGGTTATGTAAGGACATGATGTTCCATGAGTAATTAAGGTCGTTAAAATGTTATTAAAATGCATTCTTGATCAGGGATTTATTTTTTAGAAAATATGTTTAAAATTTCTGTCCCTGACAACAGTTCTTAGGAGGGCACAGATATGGTTTTCTTCTGACAATTGTTCCCAAGAATTTGGCCAGTATTCCGCCACTCAGGCTGGGGGGTGAAAATTTACGTCCCTCAGACAGGACGCGCATCTTGGGAGTCCTCCTGGACCCACAGCTGACTTTAGAACATCACCTGTCGGCTGTGACCAGGGGGGCATTTGCCCAGGTTCGCCTGGTGCACCAGTTGCGTCCCTACCTGAACCGGGAGGCACTCGCAACAGTCACTCACGCCCTCGTGACCTCAAGACTGGACTACTGCAATGAGCTCTACATGGGGCAGCCTTTGAAGAGTATTCGGAGACTTCAACTCGTCCAGAATGCAGCCGCGCGAGCGATTGTGGGTGTACCTCGGTACACCCACATTACACCTATCCTCCGCTAGCTGCACTGGCTACCGATCGGTCTCCGGATACGCTTCAAAGTGCTAGTCGTAACTTATAAAGCCTTTCATGGTATTGGACCTGGGTACTTGAGAGATCGCCTGCTGCCAATTACCTCCCAAAGACCCGTTAGATCTCACAGGGTCGGCCTCCTCCGGGTTCCGTCCACCTGCCAATGCCATCTGGCTACTACCCGGGGGAGGGCCTTCTCTGTAGCAGCTCCGGCCCTTTGGAATGAACTCCCCGCGGAGATCCGGACCCTCACCTCTCTCCAGGCCTTCCAGAAAGCCGTCAAAACCTGGATGTGCCAGCAGGCCTGGGGTTGATGAGTTCCCCTCCCCTCTCGACTGGTATGGCTGTGTGATTTTCGTGTATTTTAATTATGTGTATTGTGTTTATGTTCCCTTTCCCCCCTGAGTTGTTCGCCGCCCTGAGTCCCTCCTGGAGAAGGGCGGCATACAAATAAACCAAATACAATACAATACAATACAATACACAGATTGTTGAACAAGTCAGTGTTTTTCAATCTTAAGAATTATAGACTTCCGCTTCCAAAATTCTGGGAGTTGAAGGCTACGTATTAAAATTGTGAAGGCTAGAACAAGCAACACTGAATATTGGACTGGTGGATATTCTTCCAGTGTCAACCATAGGGGCTCAAGTAACCTGTGAGTTCTATTGCTCAGATCTGATCATTTCAAGCAGAAGAGATGTGGGTGAAAGTTGGTTTATATATTCCAAACCTTGCCTTGACTTCAATTATTCCATATAACTTCCATTTGTTACTCACATTTAAAATTGCTGGCAGGAATTATTGCGTTTCATAGCCTTCCTCTCCCTTCCAAGTTTAAATGTCAGAAGTTTTGTTTTCAATCTTAACAACTTCTTAGCTGTTTGTTGAAAATAACCCAAACTAGCACAATCTGAGAGATGAAAAGAATTGTAGCATTCGTGAAAATTGTCTTCATGTGACTAACTGTACTCTATAGTCAATCACTTTCGGGGCTTTATTAACAAGCAAAAGGGGAAAAAACTGGAAAATGAACTGGAGAGATGTCCAGATTTCTGCATTACTACATTTCCGTTTTATTTAGAATCTGTAAACAACTGAGTGTGAATGGCAGAACTGTTGAGCTATACTTTACATCAAAAGAGGTTATGTCAGTTTCTTTCACTTAGGGATTAAAGGTGCTTAAGCTTTTGCATGGAACTGGGACTATCTAAGGAAAGGGCACTTGTTGCCAAGTTCATTTAAGATCTTTTCTGAAGATGCTAACAGCACAGGCAGAGAAATTTCAGCATATACTGCCTTGCACACATTAGCTGGAAAGTAATTTCCTTTTACACCAATGAACTGCTGTGAAAAATTAATACTGTAAAATATTGTGCCTGACTCAGTAAGCAAGCTTTTCAGATCCCTGTTTTAGCTGTCTGGTGGCACAACAGGGAGCAACCTCAGTTCCATTTTTAAAAGAGTAGACTACAACTCCCAGAAGCCTCCAGCCAGTTGGGGAATTCTGGGAATTGCAGTCCACCCACCTTCAAGAGGCCAAGTTTGAAAAAAAAACAGCCCCTGAAGGTGAATCCTGAATCAGTGGAATGGATTCAGCTGATTAGGAAGAATCAATGGAATCACTCCATTGTTGGAAGATGGGTTCATCACATGGTCGTTTAATGACGTCAACTGGGCTGGCTACTACGCAAGGCGTCCATGGGCCTTCCCCCTCAAAAGAGGCGCGATCCCACTGTGAGGCGCTATGACGTCATTCACGCAATGGCGGAGAGGAAGCCCCCGCCTTACGTTCTCCGACGTCAGGGATGTGACGTCACTCCCACAGGACGGAAGTGACAGCGGCGGTGGTTGAAAGACGTTGAGGGAGCGACATCCCTCCTCCGCCCTCTGTTTATGACATGGGAATTTAATAGGAGGAACAATCCCCCACCCCCTCCCCGCTCTCTTCCGGCGGAGGGATTCCGTCGCTTCCATCCATCCGCTCGGCTGGCGGAAGGATATGACGCTGTGGGAGGAGTTGCGTGCCGTGCGCAGAGAGGAAGGAGATCCGGCAGAGACAGCTAGGGAGAGAAGGAGTCCGGAGGGCAGCAGCTGAGACGAACCGAGGGGGGAAAAAGGGCGACAGGACTTTCCCCCCTTCCCCACCCACGGGGGGAAGGGGGTGCAACGCGACCAAGGCAGCTGCTCTCCTTCCGCGTCGCTGCCCCTACAGACCGCCGCCGCCCCTCCCCCATCCTTACTCACCGCTCCTCTCCGGCCAGACGAGCGGAGGAAGCCGGCCTCGCTGCCCGTCAGGCGTAGAGGTCCGCGGGACGCCCCGAGAGGTGGCAAGACGGGCGGCCGCGACTCGAAACTTACCCTCAACAGCCGGCGCTCTTAAAGGTACAGCTCGGGGGTGCGGTTGGGGGGATAGGACAGCGAGAAGAGGGGACGCTTTTCCGCCGGAGGACAAGAAACCCCCTCAAGCCTCCAGCTCCTGTCAATGGATTTAAAGGGAACTCGGCCCTCTTAAAGGGGAAGTTTGTCTCCGGGCCTCATTGTGACTCAAGAGAGGGGGGGGGCGGCTTTTAAAGGGGCCGCCGGAGGACTTTGGACGCTGGATGCCCAAAGGGAAGCGCGGAGTGAGCCGAGGAAGCGCTTGGTGGTCCTTTAAATGCCGATGGTGGAAACAAAACAAAAAAAGTGGCTGTTTGACGAGGAGGACTTTAAAAATAATAATAATTATAATAATAAACAAGGTGCTTAAAGGCGAGGCCGTGCTGCTTCGACAGGAAACGTGTGGCGGACACTTAATCGGACGTTCTTAAAGGGGATGGAATGAGAGGAAGCAGATTCTCAAGCCTGGACTCTTAAAGGGCAAGGTCATACCTTTTAGGAGGAATCCGGAAGATTCTTAATAAAAAAAAAAAAAAAGAAACCGTAAGGTTTTCAAAAGGGAACGTGGCTTCGAAAGGAAAATGCCTCCAGGGGAATAACTCTGGGAGCTCTCAAAGCCAGGGTGGAAGCCAATGCTCTCGAGGAGAGGGAGCCATTTGCCATTGTTGGCAGGAAATCCGCATCTGCAGTCTTAAAGGGGAAGCTCCTGAAGCGCTTATTTGCCCCCTCTGGGTAAATGTTAAGACACTTCCTTCCAGGCAGAAGCCCTGAGGCTAAGAATGGGGATGCTTTTTAGAAACACCGTAAACATAAACACTGTATCTCTTTAAATAAATACAGGCACTTAAATCAGAAACTTCCAAAGGGAGAAGCAGCGGAACTGGCAAGCACCACAAGTTGATGCCAAGGGATTGTCACTTTTGCTGGTTTCAAAGGATCCCCATCTCTTTGTGACTGATTCGGAGGGATGTAAAATTCCGATTAAAGCAAGGTGATTGTTGTTGTTGTTTTTGTGTTTGATTTTCTTCTTTTTCTTCTGGACCCAAAGGTGAAGTTATACCTTAAAAAGAGAGTTCTGTTTGCTGGCACAGACTATAATTTCCTATTAAAGGGTTATTAGATCATTTTGATCTTAGAATTTTCTTTCAAAAAGTATTATTTTTTTCATTGACTAGTCTGGCCTTCAGGGGGAAGTCAAAAAAGCAGAAGTTTGCCATTTGTATTTTCCTCAAGAGAGAATTAAACCTGAACAAAAGGGTTTACTTTCCAGGGCAAAAAGGAACTTTTTGGATTTTGAATGGGTTTTTTACATGTAAATCGAGAAAAAGTTGCTACCAATTCAGCTGTAGGAACCAAGGACTTCTTGTAAAGAAATAGAAAAATTTACTTTCTCTCTCTCTCTCTCTCTCTCTCTCTCTCTCTCTCTCTCTCTCTCTCTCTCTCTCCCCCCCCCCCCCTCTCTCAAGCAATATAAAGGAGAACCTCTTTTTTCACAAGCGTGGCACGTTTCTTCCTGGCTTCCACAGAAGAGCAGAAAGCCAGCAGGGACAGCTGCAATGCTTCTGGCTGGTGAGGGGTGAAGGGTGTCTTCCTTCTTTTTCACGTGCCTGCAACAGCCATTGGACACAACACAATTTATTTTCTGTACTTCAGAAGGGAGCATAATGGAAGGAACAACAGCAGCTCCTACCCCATGTTGGAGTGGGGGAGGAGGCAGCAGTAGCCGAGCACGGAGACGGCGACGTTGCTCACGGCGGGACCGTGAGAGTCGCTGTGCACGCCGTAGAGGAAGCCGTCTTGGAGACCCTTCCCATCGGGGCTTGTCGTCTTCCTCATCTTCAGCATCAGACAGTGAGGGCCCCTCTCCACCTGCACCTATGGCTCCTAGAAAAGGAGGTCCACTACAGCAGCAGCGGCGACGGCGACGGCCCCTCCGACGGCGGAAGAGAGTTTCTGGATCATCTTGCAGTCATGAGGAGGAGGAGGAGGAAGAGGAAGAAGAGGACCTCATTGATGGCTTTGCCATTGCGAGCTTTGTCAGTTTAGAGGCACTTGAGGTGAGGTGGTCCACAGCCTATTCCAGCAGAGGGTCATGTCCTTTCATGCATTATAAGGCTAAAACAATAGATTGGTTCTTGCCCTTGTCTTTGGGCCTCCCCTGAGATATGATATGCAAAAGAGAGTAAATTGGGATGCCACCTGTTTTTGTGGAGCTGTGCAGATAACAAATAATTATAAAATTTTGCAGAATGATGTTTGTGAGGGTGGGTCATTTTGGAAATGAAGATTTCTTTTTTCTTAATAGCAAGTAATTTTTAATTCTTATGTTGCTACCATGGATCTTCTAATTAAAGGAAACTTAGGATGACCTCAATTTTTAATAAGGGATACCAGACAAAACTGAATTGTTGCTAAGTAGGAGTATACTTATACTCCTCAAAAAGATTGTCAATGAAGAGCAAGGCAAAATAAAATATTCAGCTGTGATTCAAAAATCTGAAATTGTTTTTCTATACCCAGAGGATCAGGGGAAGGTATAAAAAGAAAACATGGATATTTATGGTCTGTGGTTTCTGCATCCTTTGTTATGTGACCAAAGGTTAATGCTTTGTATTTACTATGTTTCTGCTTAAGCAGAGAAACAATAAGATTCTTGAGGTGAGATGGAATAAGCATATATTTTCTTGGCCAAAATAGCATCTAGACAATTCAGGTGCAGTCAGACAAGTTAACATAATAAAAGTTGTAAGATGGTCTTGACTGACTATGTACACTTGGCACAATATCAGAACCACTTACTTGCTTGCAAAATGCTTGTTAATATTCTTGACAAGGTGCAGCTCACAGTAAGGGTGTATCTTAATGTTCTTTCTGAATTTGTATAGTGGGCATAGTCTGTGCCACAGGACACAAAAGTGTATTATAAACATAAAACCTGAATTTTTTTTTTAGATGAGATTGTTTCCTCCTTGATTGGGTATGAGGAACTGCCTGTTTATTATACTTGTTGGAAGAGATGTATTTTTAGATGTGAGTTCCAACTTATCCCTCCCAGGCATTTTTCTAGGGCTGCGATCTGTTTCTGTCAACGACATATTTCTTGGGCGTGGTTAATCAGAGGATTTCAATTAGCAGTGCAGTTATTGGACAATATGTAAGGCCCAGCTGTTTTACCTGCTGAAGCAGAGAGAAAGCATTCCTGTTTTACTCAGGAATGTTCAAGGCTGAGCATGTAGGCCAGTTTCAGACTGGATTCGCCAGTCTTTCTGGCTAGGCAGGACTAGGTGAGGAGTAAGGTGTGAATCCAGGTGTCTTTACGAAACTCTGGAGCAGTGCAATACATTGCCAAGAAACATTACTACACCACACACACAGTCAAGCATACCATTCGAAAAGTATGCAGTAACCTTTAATGCAATACCTTGCCATCCAGAAATATATCATTGCTTCTATGATTGAATTTTTTCCAGATCTCTTGTCCTTCTCTGTCATCCTTCAAACTTTTGGTTTCTTTCTTGAACCAAAGAGGTCTTTCACAAAAATGACTATTTCAACCAGAGCAGTGTGGTTTAGGACAGCATTTGTTGCAGTGTTGCCTTATGAGTCTGTTAAATGGTTATTGGCAAGCCAACTCCTTGCTCTACATTGTCTAATTGTGGAATTTGGGACATAATTGACCAGATTAAAAAAAATTCTGCATGCATCTGTCCTTTTTTAAAGGACATTAGGGCAGTGTACATACCTTATTTCTCTTTTTGCTTCTGTTTTACCCTCCTAGAATGTTAGACTTGAAAGAAAAGCAATTCGCAGTTTAGTCTATGGACCTAAAAGCTATATGGATTTAAACCAGGTGTCCTCGCTCTTGCCTTTTAACAACTACTTCTTATTGGTTTTCAGTGTGAGAGTGTTTTTATAATATTTAGGATATTATTATATGAATAATTGTGATTCCATTTTTAAAAATAAGATGTTAGGATAATTCATTTGTTCAGTATCTGCAATGCAGTGCAAAAAATTTAAATGTTATTTCTGAATCTAAGATAAATAATTGTTAGTATTGATAGTTAAGTAGCTAAGCTAGATATTTCAATTTTGTCCCAGTTTTGTATCACATTTTGTAAGGTGCTTTCCGGTTTTTATATTTAAATGCACATTTCTATATCCCACAGCAGCAGCTGCGATATCACAGCTTTTATTCAGAGGGTAGAATGTCTGCAGCCATTATAATACCCACCTTGTCACTCCTGCAGAAGGATGCAACCTTGAAGACTCCAGAGCGATTGGAGCTTCGGCTGAAACATTCGGGAAAGAGGAAACGGGGTGAGGGAAATAATTCTGAGCCTGAAGATGAAGACCAAGGCTCAGTAAAGAATCGCAGCCAGGGCTGTAGAGGGGAGAGAGCACTGAGGAAACGAAGCAAGAGACTGCACAAAGAGGTGAGCTCTTGGCTCGGGGAGTGGGGTGAAGGGGAGGAAACAAGCAGGAAGGTGTGTGCAATAAAGAAGTTTGAAAACTGCTCAGTTGAACTGGGGAAACTTGCAGCTGGGTTAAGCTTACAGAGACTTCTAGAAATCTGCTGCTGGGAAGCACCTCAGTTTCTCAATACTGTCACGTGGAAAATTGCAGAATGGCCAACGGGCCAGTATCACTCACTGCAGTGAAAGGGTGTTTTTTGAAGGTTCCAATTTGCCATCTTTACTGGGCTAGATGAGTGGGAAAGAAAAGCTTTGGGAAACACTACTTCAGGGTATTTGGAAGATCTTGAGGAGCAAATAGACAGAGGCAACAGAAGGCCTGTAGTCTTCTGAGGCAGTAGTTAACAGCAGCTGTCATGGGAATGAAGCTTTGCCTGTTCATAACATTGCCATTGTGGTTATTATAGCCTGTCACAAATAAGGCTATAATAACCACTATAATTTTCTGAGCAGCTTAGAAGTTTCAATTTCCAAAGTATTAAATATGTTAAAACACACAAGTTTGTAATATTATTTTCTATTCACAACAATGTTAAGTCAATGTTAATTCTTTAGCTGGTATTGGCCTACAGACGCCTCACGTTCTTCCTAGGATATCATATCAGAGTAGTATATGTACGGATCCAAGCAGCGTGTCCTTCTGCAATTGTCAGATGGTAACTTGTCAATCCACATATTTTTTTTTGTATGGCGCATAATGTGCTGATATGGGACCATAATCTTTCCATTTTGATTTTCCAGATCTTGATAGTGATTTCCTTCAATTCTTTTTATTTTGCTATCACCTCTGGTGTTGCAACATCAATTACCCACACCTTCTCAAGTTAAATTCAGTGTATTATGACCCCAGGCTTTATTAATCTATATTTGAAAATCCCTCAATATTATTTCTGAGTATACGAAGTGCCGATGTGGATCCAGATGCATATTTGAAAATAAAAATACCTTTGGTAGCTGATACTGTGTTTTTCAGCTTTCCATTTGTTTTTAAAAATAATAGAATTAAAAAGATTAGCTGCAGGTGAAGCAAGGGGCCTTGCCAGTACTTAGGGGGAGTAATGCATGCATGCCTGTATCTAACCAAAGGAACCTCAGGTTGGCCGTACTTGTATAGAGCCAGTGCAGGTTTGTACCCAAAATGGTGTTCTATTGGGGGTAAACAGTGACTTGCACATTTATTATAATTTGCCACGCAAGGGATGTATGCATTAATATTCAATAGGGGGAAAAGCACAAAAATGCAACATTGACAGGAGGAAACTGTCATTCTGCTCTATATAGAATCAGAGCAGGCGCATGAACAACAAAACCTACTGTCAGGGTTCCAAGTAACAGCCCATAGGAAATCAAAGCTCCAAGGCCAGATGGTTCTTCAAAGTATAGATTTATTAGGCATGTCATATTGGCAAGCTGGTGAAAACCCAAATCCACCCCCGGGTTTTCCCCACCCAGTTCAAAATCCAAAGCGCCCCCCCAAATCACACATAACAATTACATGCCCCACTTAATTAGATATCTCTTTCTCCATCCCGGATGCCTCCCATCCACCTCCCTCCAGGTGCTGATTAGAATGTCCTTGGTTCCCAGAAGAAAGAGTGTTATTTTGGTTACGTATCCCCCTCAGATATCTCTACTCCCACCTCCCTTTCCCACAACCTCCAGCCAGCCTTGCTGTGGCAACCTTGAAGACAAAGACGCTCAAAGATGTCTCCAGGGTTGATAAGTAGACTCAGTGAGGGGAATATTATACAGTTGTAATATTTACATAACTGTGTCATTAATCCCCACTGTCTTAATATACATGCATAAAATTTGCTAAGCTTTTATTGGAAGTAAGACAAAAACACAGTTCAGGACAACTCAGCCTGTAGTCTTCTTGAATTTTCTGTTCCTTTGCATACTTTTTGTTTATTAATATGTCCAAAACAGCTAGTTGAATCATGGTATGATGTGTTGAAATCTCAGATTTTTTTTCATTATGTAGTTGAAATAAAACCAACAGCAATAGAGTGAGAACAAAGCTCACCTATATTTAAGAGTGCTTAGATATTTTCTTAGAAAAAATAAAGGACAAATCAGAGAGAGGTATGTAAGAATTAAAAATGCTTTTATAACTTTGCTTTACAGAGGAAAACTGAAGAGCAAAACCAAGAAAATACATAATTAAATAACTCTTAAAGGATAGCTTCCTGAAACCTATATAATAAAAGACATAAGGGCCCATTGTACTTATAGTAGGATGGACATATTTTTCAGCCAGAGGCTGCATTTGGAATGGCATGCCAGATACATTCTTTAAATGTTGGTAGACAGAAAATTAACTTTAATTCATATTTAGTTTTAAATATTTTAATTTAAATTATTAACAATTGTTCTACATGTTTTAATAACAATTTCCTTATTGGCAATTGCAGTTTTTGTGGGCCATTTTTGAAGGAGTTTTCTGGGTCCTCAGACTATGTTTCTCAAGTACACACAATTCTGTTTCCCTTCATGGGAGATTTGTTGTTGTTATTACTATTGAGAGAGTCACAACTGCAGTGTTTACGGCTTTGTAACTGAATCTGCTAAATTGTTTATACAGGAATAGTCTTATCACAATCATCTGTCTGTCGTCATATTCCCAGCAAAATAGAGCAAAAAGTGGAGCAATTGTTTTCCAAACATGCTCTATTGACCTGTATAATGTTTACAGCCAACTACAAATCAAGACTGACCTATTTTAGAAATACGGATCACATTTTGAAAGTAGTCATGGCCTTATTTTCAGTTTAATTCTAACTTCATTAGCCTCTCAGCAAAACAAAGTTTGGTATTTAAAGTTCTGGCCTATTTGCTCCTGGAGTTGCAAGTCTCACTATTGTGAGTCTAATCAATTTCTCTCTTTTCTCTCTTTTCAAAATCAACTTCAGCCTTCTCTCCAATCTTACCTGGAAACTGGATATATAGTAAGTGGGTAACGTGTGAATGGTCTTTCCTCAACTCTTTCAAAACACAATTCTGCAAGACTGAATTTTAATTGCCTAAGCATTCCACCAGTGGAATTCTTTCCTTCAGACTCAAGCAGGCTTTAATTGAGTTACAAATGATTTCCCCAGAAGAGTAGAGAACTCAGCTTTTCTTAATGAATATACTACAGCAGGTGATGGATTGTGTATAGGACAGCTGGAAGGTGCTAAAATACTCATTCACTCCCTTAGTTGTGATTAATTCTTGCAATGATGCCGGTGTGCATGCTTTGATTTTTTTAATGATAGATTCCAATGCATATTAGAGTCCCTTGGAATATCCTGACTATTTTCCTGGATTCAGTGTACAATAATAGCACATTATTTTTCCTGTGTTCTACAATTTTTAAGAACATTTTTGTGCTCTTAATACTCTTCAAAATATATTTTGTATTGGATACAGTAAGATCTAGCTTGCTGTCACAATGTAGAGTATAGAGTTAGTAGTGGACATTGACAGGCAGAGTAAGGCCCAGCCTCTCCTCCTTATTCAAGAAAGATAAAGACTCTCAAAACTTGGCATTTCAAAAGGAACCTTTTACTGAACAGGAGTGGAAGTATTCCTCAGGTCATACAGAGAATAAAAGGAATTAGAAACCTCTCCCAACAGTCCACGGTGGATTCAGCCAATCCGCAGGTGTGAAGATGTTATTGTACTGGCTGCTCTGAGAAAACGATAAGGGAACTTTCTCAAGGTCATCCTCTGCCTGCTTTCCAGCGATATAACCCACATGGCCCTCCCTCCCCTTATATTTCCCAAAATTTGAAAAATTGCCAGAGTGCCTAGGCGCCAGGCTAAAGATTATAATAGGCTACAAGATACAGGATACATAGGGGACAAAGCAAAGTATAAAAGTATACAAAGTGTAATAAAGTATAAATGTAATCAGGGTCCCTCACCCTGTTCCTGTTTGTGTGTGAATGTATGTGTGTGTATGTATGTATCATATATAAAAATATAAATATATAAATAAAAACAGCAAAATTCCAAAGATGGATATTTTCCATTATGTTGCTCCTTTTAACATCTGCTTCTTTTTCTCCATTATTCTTTGACAGTGTGATACAGAAAGCGACCCAGAGGAGCAGGTAGGCAACTATTATTTCTGGGCCTAATTTATGATATGTTCCCAGTTCTTGTTGCCTGCTTTTCTAGAAATAACATAGGGGCAAAGTTGCTAGAAATTCTATTTTATGAAAAGATATTAAGGTTGTTTCTTTATAGGTAAACTGCTTTCCATGGTTTCATTCTGCACAAACATTTAAGTGTGTGAATACTTCAAACATTATACCTTTGTAATTGGTCAGATTTTTTTTTTTAAAGAAAATGTAGGTGAGCAGAAATACCACACTTTTTGTAGCCTGTTTCAAATGTTACCAAAAAAGGTTTGTGGCTGTCTTTACTGTAAGTTGGATGGTAAATAGTACCATGTATGAAGTACCCCCCCCCCCCCCAAATGTGTTTTAGTGGTCTTAGGCTGAATAACAAGAGAGCAAGAGCCTGGAAACAATTATCCATGCATGCATATGTACACACACACTCATATACAACAGTAGTAAAAAAATATTTGTCTTCTCTCACCTACCATATTTTTTGGAATAAAAATAAGATGCACCTTTTTCCCTAAAAAAAGAGGCTAAAAATCTGGCTATGTCTTATACATTGAATACAGCATTTTATGCCCCCCAAAACCCCTCCGCCTTCACCAAATGGCCATGCATAGCCTTTAAGAGCCTTGCAAAGTGCTCCTGGGGGCTGGGGAGGCAGAAATGAGTGAAAAACGGGCTGTCTTTTGCTCACGTTTGCCTCCCAGCCCCCAGGAGCACTCTATAAGCTTCCTAAAGGCTATCCATGCCCTTTTTTTGACATAAAGCGGGCCTGTTTTCGCCAAAAAGTGTGTTTTTTGCTCATTTTGGGGGGCATCCCCCCAGGAGCACTTTACAAGCCTCCTAAAGGCTATTCATGCCCTTTATTTTTGGAAGAAAAAAACGGGCCTGTTTTTGGGAGGTCTGCAGAGTGCAAACACTTTTTTAAAAAAATTTCAAAACCTTGGTGCATCTTATACTCCAGTGCATTTTATACTCCGAAAAATACAGTAATCCCATTGGGAATAAGCCATTGGGAAAATTGTAAAAAATAAAAAAACAAGGGCTTTAATCAGCACATGGAAGTTAATACCAAGGGAATGCAGATCAGTAGTAGTGTATAGTGCAGGTAGTCCTCAACTTACGACCCAGTTTTCCCTCACTAAGCAAGACAATGGTTAAGCGAGTTTTGCACCATTTTACGCCCTTTCTTGCCATTGGTGTTGAGGGAATCAATGCCATTGTGGGTTAGTAACATGGTTGCTAAGTGAATCTGGCTTCCCCATTGATTTCGCTTTTCAGAAGGTCACAAAGGGGGATCATAGGACTCTGGGACACGACAACTGTCATAAATATATGCCAGTTGCCAAGCATCTAAATAAATGTTGATGATGTGTCCGGATCTGTGATGCTGCAACGATCATAAGTTACTTTTTTTCCAGTGCTGCTGTAATTTTGAATGATCACTAAATGACTGATAGTAAGTCAAGGACTACTTGTAACAGTTCTCCAATGGGTATTGTTCTGGAAGAAATATTGCCATATTATATTCCACTTCTGGTTACCAAGAGATAGATGTCGCTGGTGGCCTGGGTCCAAAACACTTTTTTTGTTTTGAAATGCTAAAAAGAGAATTGTGATGAATTAAGAATAGTTTGACTTAGTTAACAACCATTCCTAGCCCAATTATCTGTCATGGAAAGCAGACAATCCTACATTAAAGATACTCAGGAATCCATCCTTCCTTGTAGGGGGGAAAAATCCTTACCATGTTTCTATTTCCAAAGGAAAAGTACCTGGCTCCTTGAAAAGCTCTTGAGTAGCTTTTCTGCCGGTGCCAAATAAATTTAGAAATAGGGTTGTTTTTTTTAAAGTATTTCTTAAAAAATATTTGTGGAGTATAATGAACCCCCTGTGTTTCTTGTCTTTCTGCAGGCCTCCATTGATGACCTCGAACAGTCATTCACTGTCTCAACCAGCAAAGGTTGGGTGTAGACAAATAGCGGGGTGGGGTGGGGGTTGTCTGCTTGTGTTTCTGTGCACTAAAGAAAACATTGTTGCATTTCTTAGTGTGACTTGAATGAGCACGATTTTTGGTTCTGTGGGAACATTGGTGCGCTGTGGTTCTGTTTTGCCTATAACCAAGTACTCGGTCCATCTGATCTAAAGAATCAATTAGCAAAGCAGGGTGGAAAATCTTCCTCTGCCTTAGATGGTGGAGAACTGTTGAGAGAGAAAGAGCTACAGTGGCAAAAGTAGCCCCTTCCATCTGTGTGGTTTTGGCAGCTTCATGAATTCCCAACCTATCTGGTTATTTATCATGCCAGCTGAACGACCTTTGTTGCAATCTCCAAGACAGCTTGGAGAAACTGGGCTTGTATGCTTTGTTTTTTTTAAAGAGTTTTCTACGCTCAGTTTAGAACATAATTCTAACCAGATTTATAATAACATTATCTTGTCATCCACAAGGAATTGGAAAAAAAACTGACTCTTTTCAGAGCCTACGTTAGGTCCTCTGTCTGTTATCTATTTATACAATGCATTGGTTGTCCAACTTGTAATGTTTTTGGGCAGCTTACAGTTAAAAAGTAAAAAAAGGCAAAAACCCCTGAATAGTCCTTCAAAATCCATCCAACAGGGTTTCATCCTGCACTCTGTCCCAAAGTTTAAAAGCTTTAATGGGCTCCTGAACATCATCAGGCTGGGAGCTAACCAGATCTTTGGATTCGGAGCAACAACTGAACCAAAGACAGAATATACTTATATGGGATTCTGTCAAAAAGAGGGAAGAGAGAAGCAAGCGGTTCTGAGTTTCAGAAGAGTTTGCCTTCATAAAAATAGTAGTATTAAATAGTCCTGTGCAGATCACCACTGTTTCAACGCAGCAAAGAACCTTGTAGACTGGAACCTTCTAGACTGTGTGACTCCAAAAAGCTTGGCCAGGATCGGGGAGGCCGATGTGCTTCATTTGGTAACTTTGATGGCAGAAATGGCTTCACCGCATGCATAGAAATATGGCTTTTGCTAAGCAAGGTGTTAAACTCCCCAATTAAGACACAGGGCTCTGTGGTACCTCCATAAACGAAGGATCGTTTGCATGAACTTTCAAAGCAAAGTACTTCATAATGCGCTCATGCTGATAGCTAAAGGAGTACTTTGCTTGAAAGCCATTGCAAAAGTGTCCCTCAGAACATTTTATGGAACTGCCAAAGTGTCCTGCTTCTCATCAGGGGTGCAAAGTATCAAATAATGATATTCTTGCTGGGTTCTATGACGAGAGTTGCCACCTCTGTTATTGGAAGCATTTTTGATTCATTGTGCTTCTGCTGTTTTCATGGAATTTTTAAAAACATGCAATGTCAATGGAAACTTACCCCCCAACTCTTAGTTATTGTGGCTCGTTGTGTACATCAGCATTTTTAGCTGGCAGGTGTGTTAAGCCGGTGAAATGGGGCACTACCCCAAAAGTTTTAAAATCCAACATAATCTGTCGGGCCTTTACCAATAGCCTGATCCCTGTTTTCTTTGCATTTTTTCTGGCAGCCTCGGGACCCATTGGTGCATTAAACGGGAGCTGTGAAGCCAAACTCTCTGTGATCCCTAAAGTCTCTGGCCTGGAACGGAGCCAGGAGCGTAACTATGAGGCTGACCGGGACTCCCTGCTAGTGCCTTTCCTGCCTAAGGAACCCCCTTCTCAGGCAGCTACTGCCCCTATTCTGGCTCAGGCCTTGCCGCCAACTCCTCCTGCCCCACCTCCTGTCAAGACTCGGGCTCAGACACCTAACACTGTTCGTGGGACGCCCCAGCCCAAAGGCCAGCTGCCTCCCATGCCTCAGGGTGGAGCAGTTACCCACAGCCTTGCCCAGAGCCAACTGCACATGAAGGTGCCACCTTTTGCCAGCCAGACACAGGCCCCGTACTCTGTAGGGCTCGACCTCAGCACTGGAGGGTGAGTCCTGATGCCCTCTGGCTACAGAGCTCTCTCTGGGTATTGGGTTTTTCCCCCCACTCTCTTTATTTATCCGTCTCTTTCAAGCTTTTCTTCTGTCTCCGTGTTAGTCTTCTGTCTTTTTGTTCTTCGTTTCCTCTACTCTTTCATAGTTTTTATTTCCTTTAACTGCTGCTGCTTCTGTCCCCTTTGAGACATTTCCCTCCCCTTCTTTATGTCTTATTAATAACTTGAACATTTTGAGAGCTCTTTGTATACCCTTAACGCAGCCCTGTAGATAGTTGTATATTGTTGTAGCTACATTGAAGGTGAGTTAACTACTTAAAAGGAAGAGAATGGCCTGACTTGCTCCTTACAATGAAGTTATGAGAAGGATGAGATTGGACTGGGGTTTTCTGGTCCACAGTTGAAGTGACTCCATCAGTTCAAATCTCACCAGGCTCAAGGTTGACTCAGCCTTCCATCCTTCTGAGGTCACTAAAATGAAGACCCAAATTGATTGTCCAGGGGGCAGGGAGATAGGCTGACTCTATAAACCGCTTAGAAAGGGCTGTAAAGCACTGTGAAGTGGTACATAAGTCTAAGGGCTATTGCTATCATGTATTTGGACTGCATTTTCTTTCTTTCTCTGTATGTTTTTCTCATCTCTTTCTTTAGAAAGAGGGTTTTTTTAAAAAAGTTTATTCGGAATAGATTGTATCCTGATTTGTGCTGATAAACAATTCCATGAGACCTGCCATCATTGTTCCCTGTATGCTGTAACTAAGGACATGATGTTGGATAAAGCTTCTAATCCAAGATATCCTAGTTGAGTCCATCACTGAACTGAGATGGAAACTGAAAACTTTCAGAGCCTAATGAATGGCTTTCTTGAATGTCTCTGTATTTCCATCGTTATTGTCTCCGCCTGACCTAGGCCTATATTTATTTTTTCTCCCTTTTTCAGGTGCAGCCGCGGTGCAGCTCACCCCAAGCCCATCCTCCCACCCTGCTCCCCCTCTTCTTCTCAACTCCCTCACCGGCCTTCCACCCCCTCGCTGGCCCTGCCCCCCCACGCCTTTCCCTCCACCCTTCGGCCCCCTTCCCACCACCACCCAGGCATGTTCACCCCCTCGCCTGGCCTCCCACCGCCACCCCCGTTGCTTCAAGTTGCTGGGCACCCAGCTGCAGCCGCTGCCATATCTGGTAAGAGAGAATTCAACCGAGGGAAACAATAGGGTGTGACAAGTACTTTGGGAAGATTGGCAGGGGCTAAATTGAAGAGAAGAAGGGAGATTGAATAAAACAGATTGAACTGTTTATGGCCCATGGTTGTCCAACCGTTTGGCTTGCCTCAGCCATATTGAGTGAAGAGGAATTGTCTTGGCACACGTATAGAGTATATAATAAAGTTAATGTATATAAATAACATAATAAGGTTAAATGTTTACTATCTTGTGGGGCTGCAATACCAGCTGTCCAGGGCTGCATGTGACTTGCAAGCTGCTGGTTGAACATTCCTGAGTCTAGCCTATGTTCAGAATACAGGACATGCATTTCAGTGAAAACTCTGTTTAAAAAAAAAAATCAACATAAAAATATACACTGTACAGGTAGTCCTCAAGTTACAACTATTAGTTTAGTGACTGTTCAAAGTTGGAACAGTATTGAAAGAAGTAATTTATGACTGTTTTTTAGCGTGGCCATTGCAGCATCCCCATGATATAGGATCGAAATTCTGGTGCTTGACAATTGGTTGATATGATGGCTGTAATGCCCCGGGGTCATGTGACCTTCTGAGAAGCAAAGTCAGTGTGGAAGCCAGATTCATTTAACAACTATGTTACTAACTTAATAACTGCAGTTGAGGCACTTAACAGGAGGCAAGAAGGGTTGTAAAATGGGGCAAAACTTAACAATTATCTTCCCTAGCAATGGAAATTTTGGGCTCAATTGTGGTTGTAAGTTGAGGACTACATCAGTGGTGGGATTCAAAAATGTTTATTACAAGTTCTATGGGCGTAGCTTGGTGGGTGTGGCTTGACTTGGTGGGCGTGGTCTGGGAAGGATATTGTAAAATCCCCATTCCCTCCCCTTGCCAGGGGAAGGTTACTGCAAATTTCCCCATTTCCTCCTGATCAGCTGGGACTGGGGAGGCAGAGAATAGATGGGGGCAGGGGCAGTCAGAGATGGTATGTACCGGTTCTCCGAACTATTCAAAATTTCCACTACCGGTTCTGCGGAACTGGTCAGAACTTGCTGGATACCACCTCTGGACTACATGAATGGTTGCAGAATATTTAATCTCATAAGTATTCTTGGACGAATTGTACATATATTTTAGAGCAGAGGAGTATAAGCACTTTGGGGACCCAAAGCTACATTTGGTTTTGAATTGCATGCTGGAGATTGAGTTCATGAAATAAGCATGAGAGGACTGGGACAAAAACTAAATTCGTTTTGATATAATTTTAATGCCAGTCAATTTGTGTTCTCTAAATACAGTTAAGATAGTATTTCATTTTGATTTAATAATTGCACTCTTGCTACATTAAATATTTAATTGCAACTTTGAGATTTGTTTTAGGAACCAACCTAGTTATACAACCTGGTTTTAAGACTCTATGCAGTGGGTTTCATAAGATTATTTTAAGGAAGCTTAGAGGAATTTCTACCCCCAATTTTGAAGAAAGAGTTTGAATACAAACTGGCAACAGGAAACAAGAAGTTGGGGGAGGGGTCTACTTTCAAAGGGAAATTAAAAACAGAATAATGTTATCAGAGGATATGTAGAGCCTGTAAACTAAAAGGAGTATTCCTGCCTTGGAAAATGCGATAATGAATTATGGGAGAAAGACCCTGGCAAGATACAAAATCTGGACTACCTATAGTTGAATACTTGTAGAAAAATTAGGAGCTACTGTGTAGGGCAAAGTTAACAATAGTCCTCAACTAACAATTGTAATTGAACCTGGAATTTCTGTTGCAAGTCATTGCAGTTGTAAGTCTACGTATCAGGTGGTTAGATTTGAAATTATGTTTTTTTTACAAGGGTTGTTAAGTGAATCCCCCCCCCCCCGGCTGGTGGCCATTTTAGCCATAAACCAGAAGGAAATGCCAGAAAATGGCAAAATGTGTGTGTGTGTGTGCGCGCGCATGCATGCGCAAATCATGGTCATGTCACCACGGAACATTGCAAACAACTGTAAAAGTGAAAGAGGGGGGCCTTCTCCGTGGTGGCTTTGGAACATCATTCCTGCAGAAATTAGATTTTGGCAGTATTTTGGAAGGCTCTGAAGATGTAGTTTTACCACCAGGCCTGGACAATTCACAGTGTAATTGAGCCCATCAAATGCCTTATTTAATTGTGCACTGTTGCTGGGGGCTGGTGGGTGGGTGGGTGTGTTTATCTTTTTATCTCTTTATCTCTATTTTGTGTTTTTACTGTTTGTAAGCTGCCTACTGGTAAAGTTGCTATGAGCAAGTATATAAATGCTTAAATAAAATAAATAAAATGTGCCAAAAAGTGATCACATGATCCTGGGGTACAAGAGTGCAGCCATATAATTCTGAAAATGGTTGCTATGTAGCTCTAAGGTGGTCTGTCCTAACTTGATCATTAAGCGACCGGTCATAAGTCAAGGACTTCCTATACATGGAGAGTTATGTGTGTGGGGTTATGAGTCAGATCTTTTCTCTCTTCCAGCATTGGTTCCTTTTTCTCCTAACAGTTGGGAATTATGGGTTGTTCTTCTGCCTCCTCAGAACAAGAATTAATCCGCCAAGACTTGAGTTCCCGATTCCTCACGACGCAAGGCGGGGCCGACATGGGAGCTGCTGCCATTCGTCCTCTGGCTTTTCAGTTCCACCAACACAACCACCAGCACCAGCACACCCACCAGCACACCCACCAGCACTTCACTCCTTTTCCGTCAGGCATGGTGCCCACACCCAGCCCAGCCATGGTAAGTGCAGTATAGACTTAGTGAGGTGGCAGGCCAGACTTCACAGCTCGTGGATCTTGCAGCATCTCGAAGGATCAGTTTGCTCTATCAGAATTTAGAAGTTAGTTTAAAACGATTCTTGTGATGCCTTGTAGAGAGGTGGATTGCCAGGAGGGAGGAGTGCATTCCAGAGCAATAAGAGGCAGCTCAGACCAGATATTTTGTGTGAGAGAAAGGGGGTGAAGACAGTTCTTCCCTAGTAGAGTATAGGCTTGATGTAGAGAATAAAGGGCTTTAGTTTGGCAAGATTCTGTCTATTGGTAGGGAACTATAAAGAATTTTGCTTGGGAGAATCATCATGTATCTTTCCTGGTTTGGGGACCTGACAATTTTCTTACTTTCTCTCCCTTCTCCTGGGACCTGCCTGACCCATTTAAACAAGGGTCTTTTCTGATTTCTTTTCTCTTTCTGCAGTATGAGAAGTACCCTGGGAAAATGGATGGGCTTCTGAGACATAATGTAAGTGCATTCATTTTAGAGGAGGGGGGGGCTGGCCTTTTAAAGCGGCCCCAATGAAATTTATCAAACTGCATCTTGAGAAAGGAGCAGAACCCTCTCCTGCTTCAGTTCTCCCGGTGGCGCCTCCATTGCTTTCTCTTCTTCTTCTTCCAGTTTTATCCTGCCTACTCCCCAACCGTGTCGGGGATCTCCCCAGTCCTGCCTCCTGCTGTGAATTTTGGCTCCCTGCAGGGGGCATTCCAACCTAAGGTGAACCCTCTAGGCACAGTAGGGTTTTGTGGAAGTTTGAGCAGAGGGAAAGCTTTAAAATTGACAGCTTCTGGCTTTTCTGCTTACTTTCTGGGAATGGAGGCTTTTTCACCTGTTGCAGTGGGAGTGGGCGGGTTTGAGGACTGTGGCGCTTGCGTTTTCTGCATGCAGTGAGTTTGGTGGGCTGTGATTAGGGCTGTGGAGAATAATGGTGATCCAAAAAGAGTGCAGATCAATGGTTCTGAGCATGAGAGGGCAAGTCTTTGATGTGCCAATTCAGCCATAAGCTTTGAGAAAGAACTCACGTTTTGGGGGGAAAAAATTGTGGGGTTGTATATGGTTCCATAGAGTGGTGTCATTTCATGTCTGCCAATAATTCGGTAGGTAAGAAAAGGAATTACAATTCGTTGGCAACTGGGTGTGGAACTATTGTATTTTTATTGCATATAAATACAGTAAACCTTATAACTAGAATATTTCAGTGAAAGAAGAGCTGAACGCTTCGTGAACTCTGCAGTTGGAGAGGGACGATTTCAAGACTGTCTACACTAGGGAATGCTAACCAACTGATCATGCTTATATTTAATGGTTTGTTTTGCTTTCTTTCTTCCTTCCTCCCTCAGAGCACTAATCCTGACCTGCCTTCCCGGCTGGGTGCTGTCCCGCCCAGCATGTCCCAGAAAGGCACCCAGGTGAGTTTACTTTTCATTTGGGAGAATGGCAAGGACAGCAGGGAGAGGATTACCCACCCCCATGCGGTTTTTCTGTCTCCTTGCAGATCACCGATCCTTTCAGGCCGACCTTGAGAGTGAGTAACATTGGGGATATCCTTTGATCCCACTGCAAAATGGTGGATATGTGAGGTGAAAGGACTAGAAGTGGTGGGAGGGGGAGATACACCCTGGAGTGGGGAGAGTGAAGAAGTCAGGGTATAGGGCAACACGTGCCTGGCCCTCAGGGACATAATGTGCAGAGCTGATGGTTCCCCCTTCTCTCGCAGAAGCCGGGGAAGTGGTGCGCCATGCACGTCCGTGTGGCATATATGATCCTGCGGCACCAGGAGAAAATAAAGGTAGGGTGAGCCTCGGCCACCTTTCCCCTCCACTTGCCGTGTACGGTGTCGGGGTGTGGCACAGGATGTCCCTGCAGCCAAATGGAGAGGAAACCTTGCTCTTCTGATGTCCCCCTTGCTGGATGCTGGATCCAAGTTGGGGTCTATGGAGCTGGGTTAGAGGTTGGAGAGCAGAATCACGAGACTGTTGTGAGGCAGAGTAGGAGAGATCTCTGCCAAAGTATATAGAATGAGGCCAGATGGATTGACTTGCGCCTGACTGGTTGCTTACCAGGACTTGTTGCTCTTCTGTTTCCTCACAGCTGATGCAAGGCGATCCCCATAAGTTGGATTTCCGGAATGACCTCCTCACTGGCTTGCCTGAGACCGGAGCCTTTGGCAGTCTGCCCCATAGCCAGGAGCTGGCACGCCCAGCCACTCTTTTCACAGCCGCTGGTCAGTGTGCTTTTCGCAAATAACGGAAGGCTTTTCCTTGACAAATAACAGGGGCTTCTTGAAGCTCACCCTGCCCATTTTTTGCCACTACTACTAATTGTGCCATCTAGCTTCTGTGGCACTTGGTGTTTTGATAATCAAACCCATAATGTTATTCTTTCCTCAAGTTTTCTGTCTAGAACAAGCAGCCCTTACTTTAATATAGGGTTTTATGAGAGAAAACTAATCGAGGTGCTTAAAACATACTGTGCTTAAATTACATTTTACCTTGGTTTTGTTTTGGGGAATCATCATTCTTTTGATGTGAAGTATAATCGTTCTCTCCCCCCCCCCTTTTTATTTTAATCTTATTATCCCTATCCTCACTTCCTCTCTCTTGCAGGTGTCGTCCATCCAGGCAATGCCCCCTCCTTTGGCCCTGCCGCTACTCCTCATGGCTCTTTCCTCAACCCCAGCCCCCACATTGGTAAGACCCAAGGCCCCAGAGTAACACAACCAAGAGAACAGGATCCAGAAGCTCTCCTGCATGATTGCTCACTCCTCCACTGATTTCTTTTTTTTCCAGATCCCTTTGGTAGGCCTCCTAGCTTTGCCTCTCTGGGCGCCCTCTCCAACGGGGCATTTGGCGGCCTGGGCAACCCATCCTTCAGTGAGTACTTTTAAGAGAAAGGACACAAAGCAGCTTTCTGGGGGTTATCAAAATAGCTAAGCAAAAACAGTTTTGTTTGCATACCAGTATTCTAAAAGGTGGGGAGTGGGAAGCAACCAAGAACTATAAACACCCTCATTAACTTATTTGAAGGTTAATTATTCGTTCCAACCCCTGAGGTTCTTGGGAAGTCTTAGAGAACTATAAGCTCTATTGCCATTTCTGTTGTCATCTATTCCCCTGTTCTGCAGTGGGCATGTGGGAAAATCAGAAATAAGGTCCCTTGATTGCATGCGCAGTAACACTGACCCATATGAAATTACTATGATTGTTTCAGCTGTAGTTAAAAAAATTAAAATTGCAGCAGTCTCTTCCTAGTCTCTTGCAAGCTGTAGAGTTATTTTGGTCAACTCATGTTGTATGAACACCTCCAGGGCCACAGTGTCCATGAATGTTTAGGTAAATCTCTTTTGAGATTAGAGTATCCTTCATTTTTCTTTTTCTCTCTCAAGTGCTAGGAAATTGTAGCTTTGTGATTTCTTAGTCGGCTGTTGCTGAGTTTTGGAATTTTGCCATTGATTTCTGAGGCCACATGAAAGACTGAGAATGCCACAAGTTGAACAATTCTTTCTAACTAGTCAAGCAAGAACATACTAAAGCATCAGATTATAAAGACCTTTCTGTGAACAGCTGACAAGTAACATTGAACTGATGATTGTCTCCTCTACAGCACATTATCAAGAGGAACATTTTCAGACATTTTAGCTTTTTACTGTTGTCCTTTATCACAGGTTTTTGATTTGTTTGCTCGATTTATAGAATTTCATGATTTATCTCCCTCTTCTTCTGCCCATTAGGTAATTTTTGCAAGGTTTATGTAAGACTTTGAATTTTTCTGTTGCAAACAGCATATGGTAAACACCACTCAAAACTCTACCCTTTAGAAAAAGTAGAGACCATTACAGGCTTCAGTAAGACTGGGTGAAACTTCCCTAGAATTCTGGGTAAACTGAGCTGAACTGTAACTGGGTTAATTATTTTCACTATTGGGAAGGGACCTAGGAATTTTGGCCCTAATTTCTTACTAGGCAACCTTACGTATTTGGTAGACAAGAAAACTTTATCCCCCACACGGAAGGAGGGTTGGAGATTCGGGTTAATATCAGGGTTCCAAATAGCATCCAAAAGTAAATCAGAGTCCAAGGCAAAGTATTGCTCAAAGTTTCAATTTATTAAGAGAGCCAAGTTGGCACATCTGGGAAAACCGTAATCTGAAATCTTCCCGGTTTTCCCCACCCAGTTGAAAATTCAAGAACTTGCCCCCACACCCACAAGTCCATCACATGGTCCAAACCTCCACTGCCATGCTGGCAGTTCCACCCGTCCAATTCCAGTCAGGTGCAGAGTTCCAAAGACAAAGGATGACGTTGGTTTTCTAGAAGGAATTTTGTTTTGGTTACATAGCATCTCACTCCTTAAAATCCCCCCTCCCATTTCCCCACAATAGAAAATGCATAGCAGAATAATAGAAAGTGTGGCAGGCCAAAGACCCCAAAGAAAAGATGGCTGCAGGTCTGACATACAGGCAGGAAAGTCAGATAGCGCTCTGCCTTTATCAAGCATGTGGCTAGATATTTCCTCTGTCATATACAAGAAGCCCTCAACTTACAACAGTTCATTTAGTGACCAAAGTTACAGTGGCAGTGAAAAAAGTAAGTAACAACTGTTTTCCACACTTATGACCTGTTTGCAGCATCCCCTGGTCATGTGATTTACATTCAGCTGCTTGACAACTGGTTCATATTTATGATGTAACAACTGCAGTGATTTACTTAACAAATGTGGCAAAAAAAGGCCATATTATGGGGCGAAACTCATATAACAAATTTTTCACTTAGCAACATAAATTTTGGACTCAACTGTGGTCATAACTCGAGCACTGCCTGTAATAGCTACCAATGTGTTGACAGTTCTTTTGTGAGTGAGCATTCTCCCCCTCCATCCTCTGAATGAATCATTCCACCAGCATTTAGAAGTAGAATTAATTTAAGACTATACCATGTGCCTTTCTGAGCACCAATTGCTCTATGCACTAGTGTGATAACTACTATCACACTTTTAATGAGAAATTCAGTTCCTTCCATGTCTCCTTATCATTGATGCTTGCACTATAAGGGCAACATTGCATTTAGCTTGGCTGCCTGATCTTTCTTCTCTCCTTCTCAGACTCAAGTGCAGTCTTTGGGCAGAAGGACACTCCTGGGGCTCCTGCCTTCCCTAGTCCACATGAGGCATGGAATCGCTTACACCGTACACCTCCTTCCTTCCCTACTGCCCCAGCCTGGCCCAAAGGTGGTGGCAGTAATGGAACAGAGCGTGGAAGCAGCCAACTTGACAAGGAGAGCGAGAAGCCTGAAGGGCCAGTGATCAAGGATGAGAAGGACAGGTAAGAGGCAAAGGAAAGAAGGGACACGGAAGAATGGCAGAGTCCCATCCACCATTAGAGAGATAGGTGACTTTCGATGCCTTCATAAATACAATATATATAAAACAATTATATGAAGAGTATTTCAAAAGAAAGAAAGAAACTGAACCAGTAGGAAGATTAGAGATGGATGACTAGGAGCAACCTCATTGATTTATCTTTAAAACAAAACACTTTGCGATAGTCACATCCACCCCAGCAGCCATTTTGTAAACTGGCAAACCTCTCCCCTGCAGCCATTTTGTAAGGGCTTTCAGTGCTACAGTATCTTCACTTCCATGTGTCCACCAGCCCCAGGAGCTGTCTGCTACTGTTGGGTTTGAGATGGCTGAACACTTTTTTCAGTGCTAAGTCTGGCAAAAAAAAAAAAAGGGAGCGGGGATATAACTTTTCTGAAAGGGTGGAGGGGAAGGTCACCTTTTGATGATTTAGATACACAGTGCGCAGGAATTCTTGACCCTCCCATTTTATGTCTCTGTGCGTGTGATTCAGAGATCCTGGCTTCTTCTCCCGCCATTCGCTGCGCTCCTCTCCAGCTACTCCCACCTCAAAGAACCCATCACTGATCCACGAGGAGCCTCCAAGCCGGCCCCATTTACAAGCAGAACGAGAACATCGCTATGGGAGCCCGGCAAGTTCAGGGCATGCCTCCCGCTCCCCTTACCCAGAGTTGCCTCTCAAGAAAGAAGTGAAGATCAAGGAAGAGCCGGATATGCCTGGCTTTGAGGGAGCTCTACGCACGGGTGCTTCCTATCACAGCACCCTGCATGTCTCCCACCCCCTTGGGACCCTGGCCGTGTTTGAGAGACCCCAAGCTGGGACTGGAGGAAGTGTCTCTCCCTACTTGGTGGCCGCTCCGCCCTCAGCTGCCTCCTATGCAGCGCTCGAGGCCTGGCGAGAACCCTACCACCACCGGGGCCTGGACTTGCACCCGCTACAGCGGCTGCCCCGCTACCTGGAGACCCCATCGCCTGCTGCTGCTGCTGCTGCTGCTGCTGCTGAGGACTATGAAAGAGCCCGGTTGTATGGTTTGGCTCACCCACCGCACCCCAGCCTCATGGCTTATCCCCGTCACCAAAACGGACTGCTGGCAAAAGCCACACCCTCGGCAGCTGTGGCAGCTGTGGGACTGCTCAGCGCCCCACCACCTCTCATCCCAGCTTCCAATGCTCGTCCCTGCTCCCCTCGACGAGCCCCCGATATCCGAGAACTGGCAGCCTCCTACAAGGACCGGGATTCCAGATAATGGTGCTCTGGGGGTACTCTAGAATGCGAACACTTCTATCAAACAGCCTTCCTGATCTCTAGGAACTGATGGGGGAGGATTAGGGGAGTCTAGGAGGCCCGTCCAAATTAGTGGTGGTGGGGGGAGGTGGCTTTTTGGTCACTAGAGCCGTAGTTAGGGATATGCTGCTGTTGTCACCCAGAAGGACTTTGACCTGGAGTTGAATAAGGGGGTGCATCTGGGAGAGGAGTTCAGGAATGCTGGTGCCAGTCATCATTCCTGATTTCTGCAAAGGCCTCCTCTTCCGGCCTCTGAAGATGTTGGGATTTCTGTCCTCCTTCCAGCATTCCTGCTGGGCTAAAAAGAGACTCAATGGACTGATGAGAAGGCTGCTTTCAGGGGAAGGGGGAGGGCTTGACTCTCTGGGCACCTCCCTCATGAGGTAGTGTAAATATTTATATATTCTCCCCTCGGCAGATGGGGAAAAGGTTTTTGTACATTTATAAAAGGTTTGAGATTGTGATTTAAAAAGTGACTTCTCTTCCTTCTCCCCCTCCTGCCCTCTTTTGTTTCCCTTTGTTTTTACTGTACTGCTCTTTTCTATACCTGTATTCATTCACTCCTGCCCAATCTCCTGATCCCTTCTCCTGTAATTAATGGGATGGTGCAACACACTTGTCCAATGCCCTTTTCTTCCCCAGGCTGGTTAATTAAACTCCAAACTGGTGTTTCTCGATTCCTTGCTGTGTGTGTGTTAGTTGAGGAGAAGGGAGGGGAGGATACGAATTCTCACCTTCTTCCAGGACAGCAGAGACAAATGAGAGGGTGTGGAATAGCACAAGGTGAAATTCTTGGATGGGGAAATTGCTCTCTTGGGTACTTTTAATTTTTGAAGTCTCTGAAAAGCATAAATGAAGCTAAATACAGAATCTATGCAGTGCTTTAATGCAAACACCCTGTGGCCCCGAAAATATTCACAGAGCACAGCTATCATGTAAATTTAGAGTTGCTGTTTGTGGAAGGTAGAAACTCGGCAGAATCAGCAGTGTTTTGGGGAAAAGAATAGGGGCCCATTTTCCTTTCCACCATTTAAAGTAGAGCTGCTCAACATGCAGTTTCTTCACTCTCTGCAGTCCCAAGTATCACTAAAAGGTGACCTGGATTGTACTTGTTAATATGGAAAAGGGGCAGAATTATTAAAAACGGGAAATAATCGTCTATACTATTCTTGTTTGTTATTTAAAATAGTGTTTCCTGCAATACCTGCTTTGTTATGGCTTAGCCCACTGTTTGAAGAGTACTCCCCATCTGCACAGATTTGGCCCTTAATCTATAAACTTTGCTGACATCTTGAAGAATAAATGAAGTTCTGCATATGGTCCTGCATATAATTGCAATTAAAAATGGGGGGTTGCATTTTGTTTCCTCCGCTCTCATCTTTTTTGTAACTAACTAAACCATAGAATAAGCCCACGTTTCACTTAATAAAATCTTGGCTGCAAAGTAAGAGAGTTGCCTGCCATAACACATCACTAAATTCAATAAGGCAAATGCCTTAGATTGAAATACAATCATCCAGAATAAATATTTGCCTAGGCGACGCCCTAAGCGGGTTAGATAAAAATATTTAGATACTTTGCCAAAATTTGGGGTCTTTATTGGAATACAAGAAATACCTGTGGATATCTCTGAACCTTCCTTGAATATTATGGAGGGCAGAATTCCAGGGCTCCACCTCTGGTTTTCAATGAGCACAATGCTTTTATTAAATCGTTTGTCATTTTGTTAGAATTATGAATTGGAGCGCGCCAAACCCAGAATGCCTTTTGATCCAGTTCGCTTATCCATAGGGAACCTTGCTGGTAGTTAAAGAATTTTTCAATTCAGTTCACACTCAGTGAGCATACCCCTGTAATTTCATCGGTAATAATATTGACTCCCCCCCCCCCCCACTGCTGCCTTCCATATTTTTTAATCTTTTCAGTTTAGCTTCAGCTTCCTGAAGTTCTAAGGCTGTCCAACCCTCCTTAGTTTTTCTGTGGTGATCCGGGGTCAGTTAGATGCTGTGCCTGAGTTTTCAAACTTAGCACAAACATTCCTAATGTTGGAAGGCATTTATAAAGGCAAATCACTTTCCACACCTCTCCTACTGTTATATTGAATTGTAAGGCAAAGAAGCCAATGCTTATCTTGCGACCTCCTTTAGCCCCAAATACATTTGGTATGTATTTGCACCATTGATGTGCACCATATCCCTCCAAATTCTGTTGTCAATTTAATAGTATAGCCTCACCTGAGATCGGCATAGCAGCAATCCAGAAATCAGCCTCACTGGAATTAATTCAAAGCACCCTTTTGTACAATATCCCATGTATAAAGTAAAGGTAAAGATTCCCTCACACATACGTGCTAGTTATTGTTGGGGTAGTGCTCATCTCTCTTTCAAAGCTGAAGAGCCAGCGCTGTCCGAAGACATCTCCATGGTCATGTGGCCCGCATGATATAAATGCCAAAGGCGCAAGTAGAAAACTTGCATTTTTTGCATTTTTACGTGCTTTCGACTGCTAGGTTGGCAGAAGCTGGGACAAATAATGGGAGTTCACTCCGTTACCTGGTGCTAGGGATTTGAACTGCCTAACTGCTGACTTTTCTGATCGACAAGCTCAGCTGCTTAGCCACTGAGCCACCGTGTCCCCGTACCCCATGAATTAGATGGAATCTAATCTTAACGATTGCAGGAAAAAATAGAGGTACAAAGCACGGGGTGAGGTGGGATGGGGGAGTACTAATTTCCCCCTTCTATCTCTGCCAATTCAGAAATTAAAAGGTCTTAAATATTTAATGGTGGCAAAAGCTTCTACACATCTTTAAATCCTGAAATGTCAGAGACCACAGCATCCATTTTTCCAATTTTTCTAAATCTCAATTTTTAAGAACACACACACACACATACACACACAATGTATTTTCAAAAATAAAATGGAAAACAAATGCAAGCACTTCTATCGTGCAAAATTATTTGGATTAACACATTAAAATAAACTGCAACGTTTAATATTCTGAGCCGATTGTTCCAGTAGTAGACATAAAAAGTACCATACATTTTAACACGCAAATTAATTCTTATTTTCCTATAATCTTCATAATTCTTATGAATTTTTACCAAACATTTTGTCAATTTGTAATCAATGAAGTAGGTAAATTTGTGCAAGTTCAAATAAAAGCTATAATAAATTTATTGAAAAGCTTCAAGAAGATAGGATCAAAATCATGAAGTTATCAATATGATATTTTGTGTCTTTCTAAATCAAAACATCCAAAATATCAAGTATAGTCCTGTGCATTTCGATTTTAAAGTGCCATTGAGATCAGTGGATTTAACTCAAGTATATTTTTAAAAAAGCAGAAACAATACGAAGAACCTCTACACAAAATTCTCATTAAATAAAGCAAATATTCATTTAGTGTAGCTTCTTACAAGTCCAAAAAATTACCCCAAAAATAGTTGTACTTTTTGAGATTGGAATAAGAATACATTAAAATGTCCTTAAAAAAGCCATAGTCCTTTGAATTTAAATAATATTAAACACAGGATTAAGGATTTATTACATTTATTTATATCCCGTCTGAATTTTTACAAATGTCTCAAAGTAGCAAACATATTCAACACATTTTCGTCCTCCTTTCCCCACAAATCACTTGGACTAAGAGTGTGAGGTCACCCAGCCAGCTTTTATGGCTAAGTCAGGATTAGAACTCAAAGTCTTCCACTTTCTATCCTGGTGACTTAACCACTACATTTTTGTTGTCAAGAATATATTCAGAAAGTGAATCGAATAGATTTAGATTTAGTTTATTTGTATGCCGCCCTTCTCCGGGCGGCGAACAACTCGAATAGTAGGGCTTAATGGAGAAAAACATGCTTCAGCAAGAGAAAATGTTGCTTTATTTGATAGATGGCTATCTGTTTTCAAATAAATATGTACATGGATGAGGTAGTCCCATTTGGAGCCACGATTACATCCAGTGGTTTCAAACTGACTCATGTATCCAACAGACTGTTTAGATAATATTCAGAATCATGCTAAAATATTTTTCAAAGAAAATTAGATAACTTCAAAATTGAAGGAATTTGTTTTTGCATATGCTTTGATAGAAGTACCTAGCAAAGCAGTTAGGCTGTCCTTTCCTGTAGCATCTGTATATTTTCTGCCATAGCTTTTGCATTGTGCAGACTTTGGATTTAACTGCTACAGTTATTGTACATCTATAGAAAACATTTTCACAAAGCACAAGTTCACAATAAAAATTCAGGTAGTCCTTGACTTATGATCACAACTGCGACCAGAATTCTGTTCTTAAGTGAGTCACACCTGATTTTACAACAACACCCCCCCCCTTCCCAGTTTTAATTGAATCACTAAGTCAGCAGTATGCAGCAGCTATCCAAAAAAGCCAACACAGTTCTAGATGCATAAACAGAGGGATAGAATCAAGATCACGTGAAATGTTAATACCACTTTAGAATGCCTTGGTAAGGCCACACTTGAAATACTGCATTCAGTTCTGGTCGCCACAATGTAGAAAAGATGATGAGACTCTAGAAAGAGTGGAGAGAAGAGCAACAAAGATGATTAGGGGACTGGAGGCTAAAACATGAAGAACGGTTGCAGGAACTGGGTATGTCTATAGAAAGAAGGACTAGGGAAGACATGATAGCAATGTTCCGATATCTCAGGAGTTGCCACAAAGAAAAGGGAGTCAAACTATTTTCCAAGGCACCTGAAGGTAGAACAAGAAGCAATGGTTGGAAACTAATCAAGGAGAGAAGCAACTTAGAACTGAGGAGAAATTTCCTGATAGTTAGAACAATTGATCAGTGGAACAGAAGTTGCCTCCAGAAGTTGTAAATGCCCCAACACTGGAAGTCTTTAAGATGATGTTGGATAGCCATTTGTCTGGAACGGTATAGGGTTTCCTGCCTAGGTGGGGTTGGACTAGAAGACCTCCAAGGTCCCTTCCAACTCTGCTATTGTATTGTATTATATTGTACTGCCATCGTTAAGATAATCCGTCTTTGCACGTGGGAAGCTGAGTGGGAAGATCGCATGATCTGCCATTGCAGTTCAGTTCACTTTATTTGTATGCCGCCCTTTTCCCTGGGGGGACTCAGGGCGGCTCACAGTTCAAAAGGGGTGGGGGAAGGACAAACAATTTACAACATAAAAGCATTACATCATTTAAGAACTCAACAGTCATACACTTCGAGTAGGGGTTAAAATCTTTAACCCCAGGCCAGCCGGGATAGCCAGATTTTAAGAGCGGCGCGGAAGGTCTGGAGGGTGGTGAGGGTCCGGATCTCCATGGGGAGTTCATTCCAGAGGGTCGGAGCAGCCACTGAGAAGGCTCTCCTCCGAGTAGAGTGGGACACTGCAACTGTTGTAAATACATGCCCATTGCCAAGCACCTGACTTTTGATTATGTGACCCCAGGGAATGCTGCATAGCTATAAGTGTGAGGACTGGTGGTAAGTCACTTTTTTTCAGCGCCACTGTAACTTTGAACGGTTGCTAAATGAATGGTTGTAAGGTTGAGGACTACCAAACTGTCAGGACCCATAGATTCCTATAGGGAGGCTGTCATTCTGATGGGAGGGGGAGGCTTGGGGGGGGATTTCTGTATGGGGTTTCTGTTTCTTTCCTTGCTTTACTTTGCGGTAACTTTCAGGACCTTGGGAGGGGTAAAGGAATGTGCCTGAGCCAGCTGTCTTATCTCCTCTCTGGAGAAGAGCAGCAGCGTTGCCTTGGAGACCTGCGTTTATCACCTTCTCGGCTTGAGTTTCCCATAATATCTTCACACATTGGGATTGGTTTGGTGATGTTTTGGATTTTAGGAGGGCCTCTAACTGCAATAGTTTAGTCTAACATTTTGTGCAGGAAAATTCCATTGCCAACATAATCTTCCAATAAAAGTTTCAAGACTTTTGCTTTCTTGAGAAGATTGGAGAGGACCTTACACAAACTCAAACATTCTGTTGGAATAACATTGCATTAAATATTTTTTTCTCCTTGGAATGTACTTAGGGGAGCTGAATTAAGCAATTTAAATATCCTTTGGATAGAAAGATGGGTTACCAAAGAATGGAATCATATGCAGTCATCTTCAAGAAATCTATGAAGCAGTGGTAGACACGCCACTTTTCTAATTCAGATATAGGCCTGAAAAACAGAGCAAAAATATTCATTGTGAGTTAGACACATACAAAAAATTATCTACCCAAAGCTGAATGACTAAAACTATCATATCTCCCATGTATAACCTATTTTATAAAATAATATTCTAATAAATTGGAAATGTTTTCAAAATCAGCGAAATACAGTATAACAATGCATAGCATAACTTTTTTTTTATTATAACTATATAACACCATCGAAAGAAACAGCTTAACTGCACAATACTATTTTTTAACCTAGACATAAGCCCTTGATGAACCTTGTACCTTTGGTTGCAACTTAAAATATTAAAACGATGCTCTATCTATAATGTGAAAATAATATTTTATTGATAAAAAGTGCATCTGTTTTTGCCGAATACAGGTAGTTCTTGACTTACGACCACCACTGAACCAACTATTGCTTTTCTAAGATATTTGTTAGGTGAATTTTGTCCCCCCTTTACGACTGTTCTTGCCACAGTTGTTAAATGAATCGTTGCAGTAGATAAATTGGTAATCCAGTTATTAAGTGAATGTGGCTTCCCCGTGACTTTGCTCGGCAGAAGGTGGCAAAAAGGGACCCCATGACCTTGAGACACAGTAATAGTAACAAGTATGAATCAGTTGTCAAGCATCTGAATTTTTATCACATGATCATGAGGATACTACAAAGGTAACTGTGAAAAATGGTCATGTCACTTTTTTCAATGCTGTTGTAACTGAACAGTCACTAAATGAACTGTTACAAGTTAAGAACGACCCATATATAAAGTCCACACTGAGAATTTGTTGTCAGGATTATTTCAAGTTATTGGCAGTTTTATACTCCTTCATGCTGATAGCCAGCCCCACTTTTTATTGCTGATTTTTTGCTCCTAATCAAACATGTTCCTTGTTGATTGGAGGTTGAGGGTTGTAATATTTTGTACCCTGTTTTCACAACTAAATTAATATTCCTGTCAAAACAGAGGCGCTCTAAAACTTTTGCTACTTGGAAAGTATTTGCCAGCTGCCCGTCAAATATGTTTTAAAGTAAATCGGATTTTATTTCCCATTGACAATCGTGCAGTAAAGGACATGGGTGCGTGTTTACCTAACAACCTCATATGCAGAAGCATAGATATGGGGGAAATTTGAATGGTCGCGCAAGCCCGCTCAACAGAGGCGCCCTGGTTCCTGTTTTCATGCTTAGGGAGGGACGAACGGAAAGGAGCGACTACAACTCCCAGAATTCCTAGGGACTTCATTTCCCAACATACCCCTCGCTCACAATGGCCTTGCCCTTTCTACGCGGGATGAGCGACCCACGCCCTGTTTTTGGTGTATGGTCGTTGCAGAAAGCTTCGCCTTTCGCAAAGCGTTCCCCACGTTGTCTTCGTCGCCATCAATACGCTGTGTATGAATCAACTTCCGGCTGAATCCTTTCCCACCCCCGTACCGCTCCGTCTCCCCCTCGCGTAGCTCGAATTCTCGCGAGATTTCCATGCCGAGGCCGGCGGGCGGAGGGAGCAGTGGGAGGAGGGAGGGGGTTGGCCCTGGCGCTTGGTGGTGGCGGCCGCCATTTTGCCACGGCGGGTCGGGTCTGCCTCGGCGGGGCCTCGTTAGGGATTCACAGGCGAGTGGGAGGGGTGAGCGACGTGCCGAGCAATACCGGCGGGGCCACGCACAGGAAAAAGCCGATCGGGAGCTGCTTAGGAGCCACGGATGGCGGCAGATTCTATCCGACCGAGGCGGCGGCGCTGGGGCTGAGGTGGCGGCAGGAGGAGGCGGGGCAGGAGGCACCTCCCCTCCCTCCTCACTCCTCCCCCCTCCCACCCAGGTAAGATGGCGGACCGGCCGGGTCTCTACTCTTCTTGCTCACACCCACCTCTGTGGAGCAGTGCGAGATTCTGCGTCGAGTCGGGAGGGAAAAGTGAGGAAACTAATAAGAGCGTCCGCGCGCCCCACTTTCCCCGCCCCCCCCCGGCATTCCCTGCTGGTTATTTCCCCCCCTACCTCTAGAGGGCGCGCTAGCGGAAGGAGCGGGAAGCTAATTAGAGAGCGCACGCGCTTCTTCAGCCAACGGCCGCGGCTGATGCCGGCCTATTATTACTTAAGCCGTCGCCGTTCTCTCTTTCGCTCGCCCCTCCCCTGGCAGCTCGTCTTCTTTGCGCGCGCCGCGGATCGGGCCGGACGGCCGGCCAACCAACCAACGGCTGCAGCTTCCTCTGTGCGTAGTGGGAGGGGGGAGGGGCAGGTGGGGAATCTTGAGGGGACGGGGCTCGGGAGGGTCGGGGGCGCGTGGGGGGGGAGGGGTTTGGGGCGCCGGGAGGGAGGGAGGGGGCAAGTGGGCGGGGATAGGGGGGACAAAGGGTTAAAGGGAGGGAGGGGGAGGGAGCGAACGGCGGCGAACTTGGGCTGAAGAAAGAGAAAGAAAAGGGAAAGAAAGAAAGAAAAGTGTCTTCGGGCCACGTTCAGAAAACGCGATTAAAATCTTGGGTGTTCAGGGAATCCGGTCAGAGAGGAAAGTGGGTGCAAGTTTGGAGAGCTTTAGGGTCAGAGTGATTGCAAAGGTCTCGAGGCGTTTGGGATGTGTGAGTGTGTGGATGGGTTTAAAAGCACTGAAGTTTGAGGTAGCTTGTGGTAACTGAATAAAGCTTGCGGCTGGAGTGGAGAAACACTTATTTACTGCATGTCATCAATTCGAGTGGAAAGGCTTGCGAGAAGCTGGGTAACTAAAGCAGGAAGAGTCATACGAACATGGAGCCCGAGGAGGGACGTAAAGAAGATAATGCTGGAAATGAGAGGCTGAATGAAGAGTCCACGGAGGGGGCAGAACCATTACTTCTGAAGGCAGCTGAGTTAGAGGGGCAGGATGGGGAAATTTTGGGGGACGGTGAATTAAATCAAGGAAGAGAAGCAGTGTCAGGTGAGGATGGAAATTATACTGAGGGTATGGCAGAACCAGAGCTCAGGGAAGTAAAAATGGGAGAGAAATCAAGTCTCAGGGAGCTGAAAAGTAATGCAGAATCTAAGGAATTGGGAGGAGGAGAATCAGAAGAAAAGGAGCATGAAGAAATCGGGATTGTTGAAGAGAGTAGAACTCTAGAAATGGATGAAAAAGTTGATTTGGCAAAATCAGAGGATCAGAGGGAGAAAGAAGTTCATGCATATACTGAAGGAAAGGCTGATTATCCACACAACCTGGAGAAGGCTGAAGTATTCATTTTAGACCAGAAGGATTCAGAGGGAGGGACTGAAAAAGAGATTGTTGAAACCACAGAGATTCAGAAAGAGGATAATGATTTGTCAAGATTGGGTCAGGGAGGCAATTTAGAGATAACTGAAGAGGGAAAAGATGTAGCAGCAGATGCAACATCAGTAGATCAGAAACAGACTGAAGAATCAGTAGAATTAGGTGAGGAACAAAATAAGGTATACATCAAAGCTGAGGATGAGGAAATAGCTGGAGTAGAGCAGAGTTTAATTGCACGTGAAACAGAAACATCAGTAGAAACCCAGGAAAAACCTGAGCAGGCATTGGAAAATCTCAGGGAACCTGGAGAGATTACTGGAAAGAGAGATGCAACAATGGCTGATGAAGAAGCAACAACACTGCATCAAACAAAGGTTGACAAGTTAGTTGAGGGAAGTCTGGGAGAAAGTGGGAAACCAGTGGGAGAGCAACCATTAACAGTGGTTGAAGCTAAAGCGGAATATTTCCCAGTAGTTGTAGAGACAGAGGAGGTGAGAATTGGGAAACTGACTACAGAAGAAGTTGTGATTATACCAGTTGAAGATGAAACTAAGGATTTGATGGAGACAAGTGAAGAAGTAATGGGTGAGAAAGATTTAGCTGCCATGGAAGCTGTAGCAGTAGTTGAGGTTGAAAATTTGGTGGACATTAGTGAAACACAGATGGGAAAGGAGGATATGGCACTAATTGTAGAATCAAGGGAAAAGACTATGGAAGAGTTGATTGCAGAGAAAGATGTAGAAGTAACAGAAGCACCAGAGAGTATAAGTGGAATACGAGAAGAAATACCTACGCAAATTCAGGATAAGAGAAGTAAAGAAAAGACTGAATCAGAGATGATTGAAGAGAAAAAAGTTGAAGATTTAACACAACCAGAACAAAAGCCAAAAGAACAAGAAGAAAAAGGCGAACAATTGGATTCAGCTGGCATGATTGATAAAGTGGAAACTGGAGAATTAGAGATGGCATTAGCAATTAATCAGAATGAAATGATGGAAAGCGTGAAGCCATCTCAGGAAAAGGCAGAGATTGCTGTCATGGATACTGTGGGAGAAAAATTACCAGCCCAAGAAAAGATTTTAATCTGGAGTCCAGAATTGGAAAGACCAGGGGTAGACTCCAGGTTATATTCAGGGATATCCAGATCGTATAAGCAAGAGGATAAACTAAGCCGAGAACTTATTGCAGAATTGGTAAGAATTGGCCAGGGAAGAAGAGATTTGAGCTTAGGTCAAGTAGCATTATTAGAAGCAAGCATAAAGCTCACTGGAGAATTAGAAAAGTTGGGTAGTGAAGAACAAAGTCACAAAGTGAAAGGTAAAATAATTATAGGCTTGGCAGGGCTAAGACAAGGACCAATTAAAGTAACACCGCGTAGGACCATTCGGTCAGCAGGAGGCTATCGTAGAGTGTTGGCACAAGTAGCTCCAGGATTAATTGTAACCGGTTTAAGGAAACCTGACGGAAAGAGACTAACAAAACAAGATCATTTACAGTTGTACAAGAGGGCATTAGAACAAAGGGAGACACGATCAGCTGAACAGGGACGTTTTGGAGTAAGCAAGAGGTCAGATGATGCAATGGTCTTCATGGGTTACCGAATTGGGCGGGAAAGAATGTCTTGTTTGTCAGAGGCAGAGCAGAGAATGATGAAAATTAAGCTGCCTAAATTAGAGGAGATTGGGGGAAAGCCTGCAATAGAACAGGGAGAGGTACCAAAGCAGAAACAGGAAGTGAGAAAGGAAAAGATACAAGAGATTAATGGCAATGAAGACGAATGGCATCAACTAGAGGAACTGCCAACAGCATGGCTTGGTAGACCATTGACACGAGGTTATACGGCAGCACAACAAAGTTCTGGGTGGACTGCAGGCATAAGGCCAGGACATGTGCGTATTTCAAGGTCACTTCGGGCAGCAATAAAAAAAAGAATTAACTTGATGGTGATGGGTGAGAGTGCAACAAAATCAGCAGCACAAAGGCTTGAGCCATTAAATTTTGGAATGAGAAGAAGGATGTTAGAGCTTACAAGCAAGTCTGACAAAGTGCATTGGTTAAATGAGATATTGAAGCCAAAGCCACCAGGTTTTCAACTTGGTGTTGCAGATCAGAAGGTTCATGAAGAAGGAAGTCCTAACCTGATGACTGAAAGGCAAAGTCCTGGTTTGTTTACAAGGAAAAAAGAACTAAAAGATTGGAGGGATGGGGTGATGGGAATAGCAATCAGGAGATACAATGCAATGCGACTCGCTATGTGGGGTGAAGGCCCAATTGGTTTGCACGTAAAGGGGAGGAAGTTAACTGAGGATTCATATGGTCCTGCAAGTCGCTCCGATAAGGTGAGTTCCATTTTGGGGCAAGTTGAAAGGAGAGTGTTAACAATGGCACAGCAGGTAACAAATGAGAAAATACCAGGTTTGGAAGTGGGCGGAAAAAGTCTGGCTGAGCTACTGAAGCAGGATATGGAGTTAGCAAGGTCAAAGAAAGGTGAGAAAATTTCAAGGTAACTGATGAAAGAATTTATGCAATTTGTTTAGGGATGTTGGGTTGTTTAAGAATTAGTGGAAAAGCAGAGGGTGTATAGCACATAGTGCAGTTTAAGAGCAAAGCTTCAGGTTGAGAGAATTTATATATTTGTTAAAAAAATAGAGGAAGATGAAAGGCCAAGACAATGATGTAAGTAATAGTATTGTCAACGTCAGGAACAAAGGGAAGGAAATGAGGATAAAAATTGACCTTGAGAAAATTGGTGATTTTGATCATCTGGGATTTGTGGTTGTTGAGTGGAAGGTAGCTAAAATCTTTCAGAAAGGAAGAAAATTGTCTCTATAATATTTAGTAGCATCTCAAACAGGTTCTTGCCTTTTCTCATAGGCTTGGATTTGGTAGCTGGTGCTTACATTAAACGTCTCCATCGTAATCTGTAGTCAAGCTATTCCTGTGCTGTCTGCATTACAGTCATGGAGAAACAGGATAGCCTTTTGCTAGTGCTTCAAAGAGAATTTTAAAAAAATAGAGCAAAGCTCAAACAAAATGAATAAATGTTTGTAAAACATGCCATTCTCTGCCCTGGATTGACCTTTTCAGGAGTAGTCTTCCCCTGGAAAGCGAAACCCTGGAAGTACAGTCTGAAAAGCAAGTGGAATTCTCAGCTGAAACAGGTACAGCTGGATTTTTTAATACATACATACATTATATATATATGTGTGTGAATATGGAATTTGTATAAACTACTAATGAAATACTTGATTACCATATCTTCCTAAAAGTAACAGTTAGATGCAGTTTGTTTCTGAATCTCATACTAGGTAAGTCCTCAATTTACAACTGATCTGTTAGTGACCATTCAAAGTTATGACATCCCCCTTCCCTCCCCCCCAAAAATATGACCCAGATTCAAATTTCTGATGGCCACCCTCCCTCTTCCTATTGACACACAATTGCAATTTGGGTGCCTGGTAACGAATCCACATTTATAATGTTTGCAATGTCCCACAGTCATGTGATTGCTAGTTCTAACATTTTTGCTGGACACCAGTATGTACTTATAATTTCTGACAAAAAATGCCCTTTGCAGACAATGGGATTGCTTTATGACCACTGAATTTGTTTAACAAACCTCGCAAACAACGTTATGAAATCAAGTTGCTCATGTGGGTGCTTCACAACTATCATGACAGAAATTCAGAGCTCTATTACAGTTATAAATTGAGGGCTATCTGTATTAGATTTTGCTTGCTGTGATATGCAGGAGAGTATACTAGGAACTATTGCAGTCAAAAGGCAGGACATATTTGATGAATGTTAACTAACACACACATTGACATATTGTGAGCACTCTCAAGTTTGGAGCTGCATATTTCCTCATAATGGGGAAACACATTTTCTTGGGAAATTTCTATTGGAAAAAGATGGTGTGGTATCAAAATTCTCTTTGTGTTACATTACATTGGGGTTACATTTCAAATCATAACATAGGTAGTTTTCAACTGACCATTTAACAACTATTCAAAGTAATGGCAATAATGAAAAAAGTGATTTGACCAGTCCTCATACTTACAACCAGGTCATGTGATTGTCATTTACAACCATCTTCCCAGGAGGCTTCTAATAGGCAAAGTCAATGAGAAAAGCTGGATTTGCTTAACAGCTGCATGATTTGCTTAACAACTGTGGCCAAAAAAGTTGTAAAATCAGGTGCAGTTCACTTAATGAATGTATTGCTTAGCAACAGCAGTTCTGATTCCAGTTGTCAAAAGTCGAGGACTACATATATTCAGCTATTTTTTCCAAAGATACAGAGATGAGAAAGTAGTGAGCTATGAAACAAAACTATTATTACTATTTTCATAGTATGGAACAGCACAATAATAATAAGCATTGATTTTTAAACAATGTTCAGAGAGCTACACAGGCAGCCAAATTAAACAAATAACAGATTTATTAAAGATGCATCTATAAAAACTGAAAGAGAAGTAACAGTGTATTTAGGAGAAAAACTTTCTAAAATGTTAGAATAATCCCCAAACAATAAAGTTGGCCTTACAGAGAGAGTGCATTTCCTTTTCAATACCTTTTCCTCCACTTTTTTCCATTTACATTAAATGCTATTGGCAACAGTCAATTTGTTTTGTCTTGACTGGTTAATTGTACTTTTAAAAAAAGCTCTGGTATGTGCATCAGTTTTGAAAAATTTTCAGTTTGGCTGCAGTTTTTAAATGCTGGTTTCTGTTCATAAATTTATTCAGCTAATTCTGAGTCAGGCAGTCCCGAGCGCAGGCTGGGCTGCCAAGAAACCCAGGAGCTGGACGGCTCGTCCCAGTGGCTGGCTGACCAGAATGAGGCCGGTTCGCAGCATGCACTGGAACAGGACGCAGGCACTACAACCGCAACTGAAACTATTGGGACGAGAGGCAAAGACCAAGAGCGAATTAAAATGCAGACCAGTCCTCCACGACAACACCACATGCTGCACACACAGGTAGAGTTGGAGGTGAGAAGCACCCATGTGCAAATCCCTCTGGATTAGCAGACTATCTCTGGATTTTCAGTGATGGTTAAAATAATGTGGGATACATTGTAGGGAGCAGCTTTGTGGCAAACCAAAGGAAGTTCTCTGAGACTTCACTTAGACTTATTTCTGGAGTTAACTATATTTTAATGATTGAAGGCAGTGTGATAATCCTTGGTGTTGATTTCTCTTTCCTTCTATATTGCATTGCGCGCTTCAGACTACATCAGACAAAATGACAGGCAGCAATCCAGTGTCACCAGCCTCTTCAGGCTCACCTGCCTCAAGTGGGAGCATCTCACCATCACATCTCACCCACGATTCCTCTTTGGACAGTCACCTAAGTTTTGATGGTCCCAAGTTGCAGAACAGAGCCCTGGTATCATCAGGGATGTATATCTCTCCTGATCCTGCGAGCATGTGGGACAAGACACATGCAGAGATTGCTGAGCAGGCAAAACATGTAAGCTCTTGTGTAACGTTCCCGTTGTTCGTCCATGAGGCCAATGTGGAGAAAAGACAGGACACGATCTTTCTCGGGATGGAGCGACCCAGATTGGGGGTCTGAGAGCCCCTTTTATTGAGATAGGACAAAGGCAGGAGGAGCAATAGCATGTGGTTAAAAACAGCCTGTAAAAGTACAATTTCTAATCTACTGCTCAGTCTATATATGGTCAAATCCTGGACGTCAATGGTAGGGCACATCTCAGAATGTTATGTTATGCACTATCAGGATGTTATGGCGTTTTAGGAGTTTGTTTTCTCCTGTGTGCTTCAGCGTGTCTCTGCATGCCCCGTTATCCACTGGGCCAAGGGTGACCGCTACGCCTACACAAGGCCATTTTAATCATCTTTCTGTTGGACATAAGCACTTGCAATCTAAGATAGTAGAGCCCCTGAGCCTTTCAGGAAGTATGTGAACAAACTGACTTGGAGCCTCTTTTTTAGGAAGCAGAAATTGAGAATCGCATTGCAGAAATGAAGAAGGAAGGATTCTGGTCTTTGAAAAGGCTTTCAAAGGTGCCTGAGCCGATTCGGCCCAAAGTGCACTGGGATTATCTGTGTGAGGAAATGCAGTGGCTCTCTGCTGACTTCGCTCAAGAACGTCGTTGGAAGAGGGGTGTTGCCAGGAAGGTGGGTTCTGGCATCTTTAAACTGTCCCTTCTCCAGACTTTTTCAGCTGGTTTGCATCTATCCGTCCATTCCTATCTTTATACTTTTTAGAAGCAATGAAATGCTGCTTAACTATTTCATGGCTGCTGTGGGATTTCTGGAATTCTGTATAATCTAGCAGCTAAGTGATGTCATTGGTGCTATTTCAACTGGCTAAGGCACAGTATGATTATCCTCAATAAAACCTCCAGCAAATTAATATCTCCTAAAATATAGCCCAGGATAAAGTAGAAAATATGGCCACATATGGTGGATTTTGGTCATTTGCATCTGCCGTCTTTCTCCTTTGTATCATACAGGTTGTGCGCATGGTGATCAGGCACCACGAGGAACAGAAGCAGAAAGAAGAACGAGCCAAACGTGAGGAGCAAGCCAAGTTGCGCCGCATTGCTTCTTCCATTGCCAAAGAGGTCAAGCAGTTCTGGAGCAACGTTGAGAAGGTGTGTGAAATCCTTGTCCAGAGTCAGGAAAAGTATGTGTATTTCTTGATAGCCTAAATACATAGGCAAGTACATACCAGACCATTTCCCATGTCATATTGAATTTATTCTTATTTTATGTGTCTAATCAAAAGTGTTAAATGTTAAATGCATGCATGAAATATCTGGTCCTTTAAGTGTTACTTTTGCCTATATAGCTATATGTCACCATCCCTTCAAAAACTTGATGCAGTGCATGTAGGGATTTCTCCTCATTTTTATCCCCTGACCAACTCCATATGAGACAGGATGAATTGAAGGACAAGTTCCCATTGTCCAATAGGTTTATAGTTTCAGATAGCGTTCAAGACCATACTGGTGTAGGCTTTTAAAATTTTCACTGGAGCTATTGTCCTAAGGTAATTGGATTCATTTTTATTTTTAAAAATCTGATTAACAGAATAACAGCGTTGGAAGGGACCTTGGCGGCCTTCTAGTCTACCTTCCTGCTCAAACAGGACCTTATAACATTCCGGACAAAGGCCTATCTCTTATTAGCAAAATGCTTTTGAACTATGAGACAAAGTCAAAATTCTCTTTGTTTTTTCATGGTTGCAGAGGAAAGGATGGCTGCAATTATGCCCAATAATATTCTGCTGAAGATGCAGTTTGGTATTTCTTAACTCAAGCCACTCAAAATTGTTTCAAACTCTGAGATGGGAAGCATATAAACTTAATAAATAAACAAATTTTCTTTAGGTTGTGCAATTCAAGCAGCAGTCACGTCTTGAGGAAAAACGGAAAAAAGCACTGGATCTGCAGCTGGATTTTATAGTGGGCCAGACAGAAAAATATTCCGACTTGCTAACCCAAAGCCTGAATGAGACTCTTCCAGTTCCCAGCAAGACCAGTGGCTCCCATGCTGGCTCTACTGCTTCTAGTCCAACTCCCCCTGCTCAGCTTATGGAAGATGAAGGTCAGTCTCTGTTCTTTGAGTTTGGTGACCCACTTAGTATGGCTTCTATCTCAAACCACACCTTCCCACTGAAAGACATTTGCTTTGTTAGAAAGTGTATTCGCTTCCTAGGGATGGGGTATGGGATTTCAGTGTCCATTCCCAATCCCCACATCTAAAGTTGGTTTTGTGATTTGAAAGATGTTGCAGCTGATCCTTTTTCTCTGGCAGATGGGGATTTCCAACCCCATGAAGAGTCAGATGACGAGGAGACAATTGAAGTTGAGGAACAACAGGAAGGGAATGATTCAGAAACACAGCTGCGGGAGATTGAGCTGCTAAAGCAGGAAAGTGAACTGCCCTTAGAGGAGCTACTCCAGACATTGCCACCCCAAATCTTAGAAAATTCCTTCAGTGAATCTCCTTGTGCTTCCAGCTCTGACAATGATGATGAAGAAGAAGAGGGTGAGAGTGAAGAGGAAGCTGAGCATGAGGAAAGTCAGACCTCTGAGACACTAAAGGTATCCTTCAAGTCAAATCTTGAGCAGAGAAGATAGGGCACTTTGTATTTATAGGCTGGGATTAAAAGAATCCAACCTCTCCGTTTTTAAAGTCATACTGCACTGGGGTGGCACAGTGGTTAGCATGCAGTATTGCCAGCTAATTCTGCTGACTGCCAGCAGTTTGATTCTCACCAGCTCCAGGTTGACTCAGCCTTCCATCCTTCCAAGGTTGATAAAATAAGGACTCAAATTGTTGAGGGCAATATGCTGACTCTGTAAACCCTTTAGAGAGGGTTGTAAAGCAGTAAATAATTCTAAGTGGTATTGCTATTTAACTGGTCTCCACAATTGATATTTGCCAATAAGCATCAATTACATATGTGATTTAAAATAAAAGTTTTTTTAAAAAGATCTCTTTTAAATTTCAATATTCTGTCCTACTGTTATATGCTATGTGCAATGGAGAGTTTCCTGTTGCTGTCTGTCTCTTGAAGTCTTTCCCCCTCTTCTACTCAGCAGGAAAAACCCAAACCTGTCACTCAGAGGAATAAGAAACCTTGGAAACCTGATGAAGAAGATGAGGAGTTTACGGCCAATGAAGAAGAAGGTAAGCATGTTTTGTGGGTCATTGATTGACTGAATGTAATGAGAATTGGGATGAGGTTAGGATTGTAATCCAGTAACATAGGTAATCCTTTCTCTCTCAGCTGAAGATGAAGAAGAAACAATAGATGCTGAAGAAAAGCTGGAAGGAAATGTGGATCACAGCAAAGAATTGGATGATCTGGCTAAGGAAGGTTCGAACAGAGATTGTAGCCTGGGATAGCAAATGAGGATTATGAGGGATTCCATGATCCTTCAGAACAATAATTACTGAATTGTGTTTCTGAATGTTTGCTGGATCCATGAACCATAATCCCTAGAATTTGTTGAAGGAACAAGGGCCAGATTAAGCACCAATACAGTACTGTATGTCTTGAGGTTAGAATTTGGTAGGGTTAAAACATAGCCTCTAGTTGCGGTTGATAAGTCATTTCGAAACTTTTCCACTTCATAAAGGGAAGATAACTTCAACATAAGCAGATGAGGTCAGAGAGATCAAACTCGTTTAGGTTCTATTGGCCCTAAGACAAGTTCTTTTGGACTTCATAGGTGAACTGCCCATGGAGGAGTTGCTTCAGAAATATGCTGGTGCTTATGCTTCAGACTTTGAAGTGGAAGCATCAGACACTTCATCGGAGGCACTGGAGCCTACTACTTCAGAGTATGAGGAAGAATCAGAGGAGGAGAACAGCACTAGTCACTCAGGTATGGAAGGAAGAGGAGCGACCTCTGAAAATACACAACTATAGTTATTCCTGTATTTCTCCTGTGCGCTGCTTGGGGAATCTAAGCATGAGTTAACTTTGTCCATTAGCCTAGAGACTGAGTTACATAATTGTTGACCACGCCTCCTCTGACTGGATAGTCCAGTTTTTTAATTCAGTCCAGCCTAAAGAGACGTAAAACAATTTGCTCTAGGACTATTAGACAAATTAATTCATTCTTCTGGATTCCTCGTTGCCTTATTTGACTGTTTTGAGAAGGAAGCAAGTGCGATTCTGTGCCCGGCTGAATCTGACAGGCGACAGTTCGCTGTCAACCTTGAGACCATTTGGCACGTCTAGCAATTTCCCTAAGGCTCTAGTGGCCGGAGGGGGGAAATTATCGCCGCGAAAGCTTTGTTTGAATGCAATTTGCCTTACCTTCATGTCGCGGTTGAGAGCATGTTCGCCACTCTACGTTCGCTGATTACCGCGGTTGGGAGTCGGTTCGCCACTCCTGCACCGGTTGGAGAGGGCACGACCCGTTAGTGCTAGCATGGTCTGTCTCACAGAGGTTTTTCATCGCATTGCCGCCACGATTCCTAGATCGCTGGAGGACTCTGGTGGGTCAGCGGCCGTTGGAGCCTTTGGTTTGAATTTCCGCCGGTTGTACTGGCGGTCGCCATTTTTGAAGCCGTTTGGTTGCGCGCTGACGAGCGGCTGGAAGGAGTGTGTCTGGCAGTTCGTGCCTGAATTGCGGCGGTACGCCAATGATTTTACTCTTTGCTCGAGGAGGTCGGTGCGCCGCTGCTCCTTTTGGCACACGCAGTAGTTCTTTTCAACAGACAGAGGCAGCTTCACTGTTTATAGCTGCGCAATTGCTCTGTATTTAGCTGTGAGATTGAGCCTTTCAATTCTCTCCGTTTGTACCTATGGCGGTTCAGTCCATCTCCGGAGGCAGTGCTGGGGCTTATAATGTTTCCCCGCTTCCCTCCAACGCCACAGAGGCCAGCGCTAGGGCAGGCAGGGCCACCACTAGGGCCTCTAGTCAGAGTCCTCACATCTTGTCTGCGGCACCGGATAGGGCCGCCAAACGCAAAGTTCAGGCCTTCATCCAAGGCCACTGTGGCCACAAGTAGGTCACCTCCCATGCAAGTCACCCAAGGGCCTTCCCCCATTTCTTCCCTGCACCTGACAGGCACCCATGGTTGGTCTCCTGATCTCCCTTTCCCCCAGGGAATGGCATCTGAGGAGGGGGAATTGATGACCCAATCACCCCCAGCCTTTCTGAAATCAGTCCACCCTCGGCCCAAGCGCCTCGCGCACAAGGCCCTTGGGTACTTTTGCACCCATGGCTGCAGGCCTCAGAACTGAGGAAGGCCATGAGTTCGGCCTTCCCCCTGAGTGTCATCAAATGATTTCAGCTGCCATCTCACAGGGTGTAGATGCAGAATTGCATCGCAGGGCCCAATTGTCCAGACCGACAACCTTGCCTAGGGATCTGTCCACCCGCCAGGTGGACCTTCCATCACCCCTGCCCTTGGTCTACAGCAAGGATTCGGTGTTAGGCGAGGAGGGAGAAGTGGCAGACATAGAATTTTGGGATGACGAGGGCCTAGCACAGGACAAACCTACCTCTTCTGGTTTGTTTCATCCAGCGTTATTTAAGTCCCTCTTGTACAAGGCAAAGGCCACTACCAACATGGGGGGCGCCACCACTCAGTCTAGTACAGCAGTGGGGCTTGATTCTACGGAACGTCTGTTTGCGGAACAGATGCAGGAACAGGATGTCATCCCCTTTCCGAAATTGTTTCTTGACGTTGTCCAAAAACAATGGACGCAACCAACTGCTGTTCCCCCACCCAGTAACGGGGACAGAAAACTTTATACTTCCATGCCAGAACTGGATAGCATCCTTCAGTTCCCTCCGGTAGATCCACCAGTAGCGGCCTTGACTTCCCCAGCTTTAATTCCGTCCGAAATTTCGGAAGGTCTTAAAGCAGAGGACTGCAAGGCCGAATTGGTCTTCCGCAAGACCCACCAGGCAGCTGCCTGGGCTTTATGGGCTGCTAAGGTGGCCTCGTTTTTCAATAGGACTTCACTTGTCTGGCTTAGGCAGCTAAAGTGCAGGTTTGCCCCTGATGACATGCGCCTCCACCAGGATGTCAACAAACTGGTAGCGGCGTTGGAGTTCTCTTCTGATGCTGCTCACAACATGGTCAAGTTCGCGTCTCGAGCTGTAGCATCCAATGTGGTGTCCCGCCTCCTCCTTTGGCTCTGCCATTAGCAGGTGGACCTTTGTTCCAAATGGTGCTTGGCATCGACTTCTTTCAAGGGTGGGCCTCTGGTGCTGCGTTGGACCCTATCTTAATCGAGATAAGGGACAAGCACAAGGTGCTCCTGTCAACCAGCAGACGCGCGGACAGGAGACAGCAACGTGGCAATAGAAGGCAGCCTTTTCGTGCTGGGGATTCTGGTTACAACGCAACCCTTATATTCCCCAGTATAATAGACCCTACACCCAGACACAAGACTGGACCCTGGACAGCTCCGGTACCAGGGATAGAGGCTGCCAGCAGATCCAAAATCAGTCTCGGGGCCGGTAGCCATTTCGTGGAGGCAACAACCGGTCCTTTCGTAGATACCGGTGACTCACATTGGTGGGACCTATTGGCGGGCGGTTAACAGCCTTCGCTCACCAATGGCAGAAACCACCTCAGATGCCTGGCTCTCCAAACACGGACCTTCACGAAGCTGCTGGCAGTCATAGCCGCTTCTCTTCGTTCAATACCCATAAGAGTCAATTGCTACCTGGACAACATCTTGGTCCTATCATCATCCCAGAACTAGGCAGTTCAAGACCTGCAGTGCACAATGGACACCTTGTAGCGGCACGGCTTCATCTTGAACTTTCCAAAGAGTCACCTGCAGCCAACTACGTCTCTCTTGCACTTCGGGACAGTCATCAACTCGGAGAGTTGCGAGGTGTCCTGTCTCAGGAGAGGCGACAAAGCCTACACATCCTGGTGAGTCACATGATGTCGCAGAGATCCTTGCCGCTGGCAATTCTTTCCCAGCTGCTTGGGAAAATGATATTGTGTATAGACATTGTTCCCTGGGCGCGATTCCATGCTCACCCGCTCCAATGGTTTTTGCTCCCCTTCCAGAGGGCCTATACCAGTCACTCACAAATCAGAGTCCAGTTACCAGCCAAGGTGTTACGGTCTCTTAGGTGGTGGACATCCTCCAAGCTACTCAGGGCATGCCTCTTCAAGGAGCCAGACCACATCGGGGTAACGACAAATGCGAGCTTTTTTGGATGGGGAGCCCACGCCTCGGACCAAGTCACGCAAGGTCGCTGGACGGACCAGGAATTAAGGAACAGCATCAACTGGCTAGAGCTGTGGGCCATTCACCTAGCCCTCCACGAATTCCGGAACTTGGTGACGAACAACCACGTACTAATTCTCACCGACAACGTGGCCTCCAAGGCTCTTGTCAACCGCCAGGGATGCACGCAGTCCAAGTCCCTGATGATGGAAGTGGAGAGACTCCACCACTGAGCAGAGAACCGGTTGCTGTCAATCCGAGCAGAGCACATATCGGGTGCAACCAACACGCAGGCGGATTGGCTGAGCAGAACTACTATAGACCAGGCGGAGTGGTGCCTCCATCCTACTCTATTCCAGGAACTCTTGCAGGTTTGGCCGGCCTGACATGGACCTCTTTGTGCAGCCTCACAACTACCAGCTGCCGTGGTTTTACACCAGGTACCTGACACCGGGGCGGAAGGCATCGACGCGCTCCGCAATCCTTGGCCGGAGGGCCTTCTTTACACCTTTACATTTCTATCCATCATCCCGCTTGTCGTTCAGAAAATCCTAGCAAAACAGGCAACCTCGTTCATCTCTCCGTCTCACGACCTTGGAGAATCCCGGACGATCAGATCCACCTCTCCCAGGGGGTTCTCATTCACCCAAACCCTTAACTGCTGCTGTTAGCTGCGTGGCACGTGAGCGGACTATCTTGACTCAACAACATTTTTCAGATAAGGTCATCGACACGATTGAGGCGGCATGATGCCCATCCACGACTTGTATCTACGAGGCCACCTGGCAGACCTGCAGATGGTGTCAGACAGCTGGCGTTGACCCAATCAAGATGTCTGTGCCACAAGTATTGGAATTTTTGCAGATGGGCTTAGATAAGGGTCTTGACACCCAGCACTCTCCACCCCCAAGTCGCAACCTTATCAACGGTGATTGGTGCCGGGCAGGGCTGTTCTTTGACACAGCACCTAAGGGTCCGCTCATTCCTGAAGGGCGCAACGAACCTCAGGCCACCGGTAGTGCATTGCTACCCTACCTGGGACTTGTCCCTGGTACTCAGAGCCCTCACAGCTGTGCCATTTGAGCCCATTCACACGATCAGTCTCATGTTGCTGACCCTCAAAACTGTTTTCTTGGTGGCCATACATCGGCCACGAGGGTGTCGGAATTGGCAGCACTGTCGATCTGTGCGGACCTCTATCTTTCATCCTTGCAGTTGGACCCGGCGTTCCTTCCAAAGATTAACACTTGGTTTCACAGGCCACAGGAGCTCATTCTCCCAGACTTCTGCCCGCGCCCATCACATCCACAGGAACGTCTGTGGCATCACCTTGACATTCGCAGGGCGCTTCGCCGGAATGTAAAACGCACTGTAGCATTCAGAAGATCGGAGGCACTGTTTGTGTCCTTTCAGCCATCATCCATGGGACAGAAGATGCTGGTTGAAAGGGTGCATCACCTTTGCCTATGACAATCAATCCCAGCCGGTTCCCAGATGCATCATTCCCCATTCCACCAGAAGTGCGGCTACCACAGCAGCCTGGGCAACGCAGGCATTAGTGGAGGACATTTGCAGGGCAGCAACCTGGTCATCACCGTCACCCTTTATCAGACACTACAAAGTGGACATGTATGCCTCGGCTGAGGCCTCCTTCGGACGGCGAGTCTTGCAGAGGGTGCTCTCGCCACCTGGGCCCCTGACCAGCCTAGCTCCCGCCCTTGACTCTCATTGCTTTGGCATGTCCCATGCTTGGATTCTCCAAGCAGCACATAGGAGAAAGACCGTTGTCTTACCTGAACGGTCCTTCTATGTTCGTTGCGCGGGGAATCCAAACCTGCCCTCAGCTTCGGCTGGTCCGGGCATTGACATCAGACTTCATTTCACTGCTATTGCTACTGGTCTCTTGACTATTGACATTGGATCTACTTACTTACCTCATTGGCTCATGGTCAACAATTACATAACTCAGTCTCTAGGCTAATGGATAAAGTTAACCCATGCTTGGATTCCCCTCGCAGCGCACATAGAAGCATTCAGGTAAGTCAACGATCATTTCGGGGTTGAGCAATTGAAAATGCGGATTGCACCTTAGTACAATCGATGCTGGTTACAATTGTTGAGAGTTGAAGTTTTACATTTTGGAGGGGAAAAGATTTTGCAATCCTGATGTAAATGAATGTTTTTGCATGATATCAAAGCTGAATGGATTTTTGAACTGTTTGGACATTTTTAATTCTCCAAATTGATACTTTGCAAAACTGCTGGTCTAAAAACAATACGTTGGATTTGTCTTAATGAAAACCAGAGACTGTGATGAGTGATTTCTTACGTAGAAAAACAATATATAGTTCTAAGCCATTGTAAATCATCGATTGAAAGGAGACAACTACTTTCCCTGGCGTCTGAAGCACATTTGGTCCAATAGTTAATGGGATTATGTAGTACGGCTTTGTCCTGATGTTGCTGATTTTGCCTCCAGATTCCACAGAAGAGGATGAAGAAAGTGAGCAAGAGGAAAGTGAAGTAGAGGATGCCCTTGAAGAGGAAAGGAGGGAAGCTTCAGTAACCCAGGAGGAAGATTTTGGTGTTGAGTACCTGTTGAAGCAGGATGATGATAATGGTCACGAGGTAGACAATGATTCAACTCCAGCCCCAGGGCCAAAAAAAGAGATCACAGACATTGCAGCAGCAGCCGAGAGCCTGCAGCCAAAAGGCTATACCTTGGCAACCACACAGGTGAGTCATTTCTGGGGCCAGCCAATTAGGGAGGGAGCAAAATAAAACAGACAAATTAATATTACCATTCTCCCTTGCAGGTTAAGACACCAATCCCCTATTTGTTGCGTGGAACGCTGCGAGAATACCAGCATATTGGTCTCGATTGGCTGGTTACTATGTATGAAAAGAAGCTCAACGGTATCCTGGCTGATGAGATGGGTCTTGGTAAAACCATCCAGACAATTTCCTTGCTGGCGCATCTGGCCTGTGAAAAAGGTGAGCAAATAGTTCAGAGAGAGCTGGGCAGGAATGAGATCAGGGAGTGGAGATGGATTTCACATAAGAAAAAAGTCACAACTGTTAATTATGCTAAGTCATATGGGATACTAATGTCCACTGGCATCCTTGGTAGAGTAGCTAAGCTAGTTGCTCTCTACCTGCAATTGATCCTTTCCAGTGGCTCATAATGTATTAAATAACACCGTTACAGGGATAGATCTGTAGAATCTAGAGAGACAATCCCTGTAGATCAAAGCATCCCAGTATCACGGTGAAATATAAGCAAACCACTGCAAAGCAGTCAAGGAAATCAGACTACAGCTCCCTCAGCTACTACAACAAAGTGCTATGGTTGATGGTACCCAAAACTGCCAAGAGATACAGGATACTAATAGTACAACAGTTGCCCATAGTGCCCCCCCCCTTCTATTTTAGTACACATCCATACATCAGGGTGATCAGGGAAAGTGGTTCTCCATGCCAAATCCAGCTAAATCCAAATTGAAAAGGTCAAGACATTTAATTTAATCCAATAACTCTTGGAGCAACCAGGCACATGTAATCAGGAGGCCTGCAGGTCTCATTAGGGAGATCTTGAGATGGCCCTCTTGCTGATCTCTTGAATGTGGTATTCTTTTTAAAAAGTGTTTACTATGACTTGTTTTGATATATTTATGGTATACAGATAGTCCTCAACTTTACAACAGTTCGTTTAGTGATTGTTCAAAGTTATAACGAAACTGAAAAAGTGACTTACGACTGTTTCTCACATGACTGCTACAGCATCCCCATGTTCACATGATCAACATTCAGAAACTTGGCAACTGACTCTTATTTATGATGGTTGCAGTGTCCCAGGATCATTTAATAACCTTTTGTGACCTTCTGACAACAAAAGTCAATTGGGAAGCCAGATTCATTTAATAACTATTACTAAATTTACAATTGTGATGAATCTGACTTCACAACTGTGGCAAAACTCAATTGTCTCACTGAGCAACAGAAAGTTTGAGCTCAATAAGTCAAGGACTGTGTTCTTATATGTGTGGGTGTGGGTGTTTTGCTATATGTCACCTAGGGTCATTTCTTGTGAGATGGATGGCCATATAACTAATAAATAAATAAACTGTTGAATTGATCCAACCCAAATGTGTTGTCTTAGGTAGGCCTTCCTCACTGGCTCTTTTTTAGTGAATGGAGAATTTCTTCTATGAAAAAGGATTAATGTCTCCAGTGATAACTTAGCATGACAGAGTCTTTAATTGTCCTTAAAAATCAGGGTGGGGAATGAGCCTGGGTTGAAATAGTTCCCCAAATCTTATTGACTTTTTTAGGAAACAATACCTGGGATTAATTCAAAAGAACGTTGCTACGTGGTGTTATTATCATCCCAAGTATGCTTTGAATTGACTCAAAGCCCAGCATGAGTCAGTGACCTTAAAATGCCACAAAATTGCTCGTAAGGTTCTGAAATGGAAGCTGGAACTGATAAGGGCCCACTGCAAGATTATTCATCCAGCAGCCTGAAAGAGCCCACTTGGACAACGCTTGATAAATAAATACAGCTGGGAAGAAGATTTGATCCCCCCCCCCCCAAAAAAAAAAAAAAAAAAATGATCTGCTTGTGATGGTATTGCCATCTTTGTGGTAGAACTGAGTGTATCCAGGGGACATATATGGCTGGGGAATAAGGTGAAGAAATGACCTTTGTCTTTAAAGACATAAACATTTCTGGGTATAATGTTTGTTTGCTCCTGCAGGCAGTTGGGGTCCTCATTTGATCATTGTTCCTACCAGTGTGATGCTCAACTGGGAGATGGAAATCAAGCGCTGGTGTCCCAGTTTCAAGATTTTAACATATTATGGGGCACAGAAGGAGCGTAAGCTGAAGCGACAGGTGAGAGTTTTTAAGCACTCGCAGCTGGTTTTCAACTGTCCTATTCTTCAGTTGTGTATAAGAAGATCGCCTTTTGCTTTATCATCTTGTGTGCCTGATATCTGATATTCGTAGGTATGCTAAATGTAGGGTAAATAGGAAATGTTCACATTAATGCCGTTTCCTAGTAGTTAAAGCTAAAAAAAAAATTACTTGCAAGGGATTGGACATTGATTTCTGTGCCATCTCAGAACTGTATATCACAGTTCTAGAAACAGCAAGCACACTTGACTTTGTGGGTAAGGCATGCAGAGAAAATTGTATTACAGTGATGGATTTAGGAACGCAGATCCTGCTTTATAGATCATTGACTTGAGAAGTAATTTTGCTGAAATGTTTCTACTAGAAAAAGGGTAGAAGGCAGTTAATAGAGATCTCTCTTACTATAGCCCTCTTGTAATTCCTTCACTGCCTCCATTTAGGGTTGGACCAAGCCCAATGCCTTCCATATCTGCATCACCTCCTACAAGTTGGTGTTGCAGGATCACCAGGCCTTTCGACGCAAGAATTGGAAATATCTGATCTTGGATGAGGCTCAGAACATCAAGAACTTCAAATCCCAACGCTGGCAATCTTTGCTCAACTTCAACAGGTGAGGAGAGAGAGAGACTGTTTTCCTCAGTATTGAATAGAAACACTTTTTGTTTCAGAAATTTTCAAGTTTGTGTCTTGCTTGTGTTCTAGCCAGAGGCGACTACTGCTGACTGGAACTCCTCTCCAGAACAGCTTAATGGAGTTGTGGTCCCTCATGCACTTTCTGATGCCACACGTCTTCCAGTCACACCGTGAATTCAAGGAGTGGTTTTCTAACCCCCTGACGGGAATGATCGAAGGCAGCCAGGAGTACAATGAGAATTTAGTCAAAAGACTGCACAAGGTGAGCATAGTGGAAGGAGAGGAGAGTCTTATGCAAGGGACTGTTGAAAGTGGACAGATAATTGATTTAACCAGATAGGAAAAGATTTGGAACAGAACATGTTCTTCTTTGTCATCATCCCAACAGGTGTTGCGTCCCTTCCTCTTGCGAAGGGTAAAAGTGGATGTAGAGAAGCAAATGCCAAAGAAATATGAGCATGTCATCAAGTGCCGTCTTTCCAAGCGCCAGCGTTATCTTTACGATGATTTCATGGCCCAGGCTGCGTGAGTATAGAAAGCTAGTTGAGAAGTGACAAAGGAAATACTTTTTTATACTAGGCTTCTTGGGTTTTGTGAGGAAGTGTAGTCCCCACAGAACAGTAAGCTGGTCATTGAAGGACTATAGACCATGGTGGTTTCTCTAGCTTTTATTTCCCCAACTCCACATCATAGCAGTGTTTATGACTTTTGAAATTCATTATTTTGTGCCTTGGCCTCTGTGGTCATAATTGATTATATGTGGCTGTCACCCTTTCAGCACCAAGGAGACGTTGGCTACAGGGCATTTCATGAGTGTCATCAACATCCTGATGCAACTCCGGAAGGTCTGCAATCACCCCAATCTTTTTGACCCCCGGCCGATCCACTCGCCATTTATCACACAGGGCATCTGCTTCAACACCGCCTCCCTCGTCTTGCATGCTCTTGATTATGATCCTTTCAAGGCAGGTGCCTTCTCTTCTGATCTCTTGGAAGGGCAGAATTGCTCCATTTGTGTGTGTGTGTGTGTTTGTGTGTGTGTGTGTGGACAGGTGACACAGCTGCTTTTGAGACGGGGGGGGGGGGAATGCAAGACTAGAATAAAGCATCCTGATTTTGTTGCATGTAAATCTTAACCTCTTACAGAATGTGGACTTCGGCATTTTTGATCTGATCAATTTGGAAGGCTCTGTGTCCCGTTATGAAACAGACACATTCCTGCCCAAATGGAAGGTGACAAGGAAAATGATTGAAGAGATTGCTGAATCCCCAGACCCTCCTCCCAGACCCAAACCAGTCAAAATGAAAGTGAACAGGTACTTGCAATTCTCTCTTCTCAAGAGGCTTCATTGCATCATAGCCATACTTTTCCCTTTGGACACAAACTTGCCAGCTCTGAAGGATTTGGGTTTTCTGACCTAAAGGGAATGTTAATATTGGGATTATTCTAGTGGCAATTATATGTGCTATTAGTTAAGGTGCTGTGCATTCATTATCCTGACTTTGAATTCTGAGTATTACCTTAGCTAGAATAAATATTATGCAATAATCTTGGCTGAGAACTGTCTTGTGGGGACTATTACTTCTCTCGATCTCTGTCTCCATCAGATGATCCTTAGCAAAGTTTTTTTTTTAATTGCATAGCAGAAGAAAGATAATTTCCATTGCTCTGTGTCATCTTTTTCAGGATGTTACAGCCCATACCCAAGCCAGAAAACAGAACAGTAGTTCTGGTGAACAGCCCTCGACCCACAACCCCTCTACAGAGACCGATAACTCCTGTGCTTTCGGAACCACTGACACCTGCTATAGTTCCTGTACCACACACAGGCCCAGTATTGCCAGGGCCTTTACAGCCCACCACGCTCCCTGCCTCAGTGTCTCTCCCTGTGCCTATCCCGATGCCTCCATCTGTGACCATGTCAGTACCAGTGCCTCCTCCTGCCAGACCACAGACCCCAACTCTAGTGCCTACTTTGAGCCAGAACAACCCAGCTGCTGCTCTGCTGCAGAGCCAGGCCTCTGTTCCTCAGGGTGAGGTTCCAGATTTTGGGGGGGAATGAAGAAAGGGGATGGGGTGGGAGGCTGAGCTCTGTTGCTTCTTATCTTCACATTTACTTTTAAAGTTGTTTGCATGAAATGTATCTGCACCTCTTGAGCTTATTTTGAAGTAGAAATAATATATTTTTTGTTTGACTTAAACTGCAAGCATCCCTTTTGGTTGCAAAACTGTTTTGGTTGCTTAAGTTAGTATCTTAATATTTTAAAAGAATAGAGCTGCAGGTCTCTAACCTTGTTCTCTTTCCACCCCCCACAGTGCTGCCCTTGGCAATGACTGCAGCTCAGCTGGTCCCAAATACTCCCCGGCCTCTCCTCCCACCACCTCCTGTTTCTTCTACCACAACCACTGCCTCCTCCCTTAAGGCTGCACCAGCCCCGGTCCCAATGGGGCAACAGCCCCCAGTTAGCTTGAGTGCCACCCCAGTGCGACAGCAACCACCCATTAATACATTGAGTATTGCTTCTGTCCAACAGCAGCCCCCCATCAGCACCCTGGGCATTAGTCCTATGGCTCAGCAACCACCCACCAACACGCAATCCATTAATACAGTTAGCATATCCCCCATTAACCCTCTGGGGGTGTCCCCTGTAGGTGGGCAGCAGCCTCCACCGACCAACACCTTAGGCCCAGGACCTGCAAGCACTACCGCTCAACAATCCTCCAGCTCCATTGGGGGCATGGTGAAGCCCATGAACATCCATTCTGCTGTACCTACCTTGCCTGGATACAACTTCGCAGCAGCGGCCGGAGGTGTGCAGCAAAGGCTTTTGCTGTCCCCAGATATGCAGGCACGATTGCCTTGTAAGTATTAAGGAGCCAGCAAAACACAGGCAGCCACCATGATAGTTTGAAAATCTAACCCTCTTTTTCCTCCCCCACTGCAGCAGGTGAAGTGGTCAGCATTGGGCAACTTGCCTCGTTGGCTAATCGGCCACTCCAAGGTGCCCCAGGCAGTAAACCCCTCACATTCCAGATCCAAGGCAACAAGCTTACCTTGACGGGTACCCAAGTTCGCCAGGTCACTATGCCTCAGCCAGCCCGACAGCTGCCAAGTAGGTAAACCCCAGTCCTTAGCAACCCCAATGACTCCCTTGTCCTCTGTCTTGAATAAGTTAGATTTGTTTATGGTAGAGAAGAGCAGAGTAGAGTAGGCAATTTTTTTTAAAAAATAGGTAGATAGAGAGATAGGGAGAGAAAGAGAGAAATAGGTAGGGAGAGAGAGAGTAGTTGGTAGGTAGGTAGGTAGATAAAGGGGAAGAGAAATAGAGAGAGAAATACAGTAGGTAGGTAGGTAGGGAGAGAGTTGGGTAGGTTGGTAGGTAGAGGGTAGAGAGAGAGAGAAATAGAGGGAGAGAAATACTGTAGATAGGTTGGGAGAGAGAGAAGAGAGTAGGTAGGTACGTGGGTAGGTAGAGGGGGAGAGAGCGAGAAATAGAGGAGGGAGGGACAGAGAGTAGGTAGGTAGGTAGATGTTTCCAGGTGTATTTATCCATGTGTTGGAGAAGGAAATCGCTGACAATCTGCAGAACCTTTGTTTCTGCTAGCACAGCACTTGATCAGTGTAATTGTCATCAATCAGTTAAAGAGGAAAAAAAGTTTTTGCACTCTGCAAACCTCCGAAAAATGTCCCATTTTTTGCGAAAAAGGGCCCTTAAAAAAAAAAAAGGCATGAGTAGCCTTGGGGCTTACAGAGCGCTCCTGTGGGGGTGCCCCCCAAACAAGCAAAAAACAGCCCATTTTTTGCAAAAATAGGTCCGTTTTTTGTCAAAAAAATTGCACGCATAGCCTTATGGAGGCTTATAGGGTGCTGCTGGGAGCTGGGGGGGGGGGGGTGCAAAAATGGCCTTTTTGCTCATTTCTGCCTTCCCCAGCCCCCAGGAGCTCTCTGAAAGCCTCCATAAGGGTATGCACGGCCATTTTTTGAAGGGGCGGGGCTTCGGGAAGCAAAAAATACTGTATTTGTATAAGACGCACCCAGATTTTCAGCCTCTTTTTTGAGGAAAAAAGGTGCGTCTTATACTCCAAAAAATATGGTATGCAATCAGCCTAACTCATGGGATACTGAATAAAAAAAAACGTAAACCATAGGATACAAACAACAAAATTATAATCATAAGCTAGGGTAATGGATAATAGGAAAGATGAGAAGGATAATAGTAATACTATCCTTTTCATCTTACTAAAATACATTACTACTATCCTCCTCCTCTTTCCAATGTTTTTATTAAGCTAAACATAATTATTTAGCTTAATAATGTTTTATGAGACTGAGATCCAGCAACCTGAGCCCTACTACAAAATAATGGCTTGGGAACCACGTACTTCTGAGCACTCAGTTCAGGGATTTGTTTGTGCTTTAATTCATCTGCCATACATGAATACAGGTAGTCCTCGACTTACAACAGTTCGCTTACTGACTAAAGTTACAACAGCACTGAAAATAGTGACTTATGACCGCTTTCACACTTATTACCATTGCAACATCGTCATGGTCATGTGATTTACATTTGGAAGTTTGACAACTGGTTCATATTTATGATGGTTGCAGTTTCCAGGCATCATGCAATCCCCTTTTGCAACATTTTGACAAGCAAAATCAATGGGAAAGCCAGATTCACTTAACAACTATGTTAACAATTTAACAACTGTGGTGGCTCAAATATGGCAAAACTCATTTAGCAAATTTCTCACTTAGCAATATAAATTTTGGGCTGAATTGTGGTTGTAGGTTAAGGACTACCCATACTTTCTTCTTAGAATTTAACACCATTTATGGAAGAGAATGGAATCATCTGAATTAATTGATCCACAGACAGGATAAAGTGCTTACAAGATTAAATACCTCCTGTTAAGGGAAAATAATAGTGACAGGCAGTAGTGAAGCAAATGTTGAAAGGGAAACAAAGAGGTAGATAGCTTATATTTATTGGAGCACTCCCTCTAAGCTCCTGGTGTCTCTTTGTGAGTCATCCGGTGACCAGAGGGATAGAACAAAACTAGAGCTTTGACTCAAGAGGACCACTGCTTCTCAGTGGGCTCTCGAGGAGGGCTTACAGATGTATTTAAAACTACTACGCATTGCAGATAGAAAAGACAACAAAATGGGCAAGAATTCTCCTTCCCTTCTCTCTCTCCAGGGAATGTGGTTCACTTGGTGTCTGCTGGAGGGCAGCACCACATAATCAGCCAACCTGCTCAAGTGGCTTTGATCCAGGCTATGGCCCAGCAGGCAGGGCAGAACCCAGTTGGTGTGCAGACTGTTCCGGGCCAGCAGCCTCCCACCATCTTGCCGGTCCCAGCTACCAGTACAACTGTTCCACCTGTTGCTTCCACAGCAACAATCAGCGTCCCTATTGCCGTTACTCAAGGTCAGTACATCTCTGCATCCTAGATTTTTCCTTCTGGCTTGTGAGGGAAAGTAATTTAGGAAATGGGTTTGGGGACTTTAAGCCTCTTTCTGCAACTGGTTCCCCTCCACCAGCTTTTCCCCCTGGTGACTGTGTTTGAGGCATGCTTCGTCTTGAATTATAACCCCAATCGTCTTTCTTGTCTGTTGGCGGCCTTTTTTTTCCTCCCATACCTTCTTTATGTTTCAGTTTTCTCCCTATTCCAACAAATAAAATACAGATAGTGCTTGACTTATGACCGCAATTGAGCCCATAATTTATGTTGCTTAGAAATGTATTGAGTTTTGCCCCCCTTCACAACTTTTCTTGTCACGTTTGTTAAGTGAATCTCTGCAGTTGTTAAGTTAGTAATATAGTGGTTAAGTTAATGTGGTCCCCCATTTACTTTGCTTGTCAGAAGATTGCAAAAGGGGATCACATGACCCTGGGACACTGCATCTGTCATAAATGTGAGTCAGTTGCCAAGCATCTGAATTTTGGTCACATGACCATGGGGATGCTGCAAAAAAGTCAGTCACTTTTTTCTGTGTTGTAACTTGAACGGTCACTAAATGAACTGTTGTAAATCAAGGACTCCCTGTAGTAAATAGTAATAACCAGAAATAATTGTACTTCACAATCGAGCCACAACTCAGCCTCTCTTCACTGCCTTTGTTTCTCACAGTGCCATCCTCAGCAGTGAACAGTTCTGGTGTAGTGAAGATTGTTGTACGACAGGCTCCTCGAGATGGCTTAGTGTCCCCATCACCTGGGCCACAGCATCCGCCCATGCACCCTGTGACGCCAACAACTGCCAGTACTTTACCTGGCCTTCCAACAGCTCTCTTGGCCCAGCGAGCCCCTCTTCCTATGAACCCAGCCTCATCAGTTAGGCTGCCCAACCAGCCATTGGGCCCAGTGAGGCCACCTGCACCAGCTCCCCTCCAGACCCTGGTGAGACCCATGCTGAGAATGGTACAAGCCTCAAATCCCAACCTGGAGCAACAGCTGGGTAAGCATGTCTTAAAATCACCAGGTGGGATTGCGGGTATGTAAGAAAATTTGGGAGTTGGATCCTGGTGTCAGCTTCAAATTGATTTTTTAAAATGATGTTACATCGAAAATAAAAATCAAGGAATGTTTATCTGCTAAATAAAGACTGACTATAGATATATTCTACTAATTTTATGCAGATAAATGGCTGATAGTAGCTCATGTTTTTTAAAAAATTACATTTTTATATATTTTGGCTGATCTATGAAACATACCCTCTGTATATAGCAAAAATGTACACTTTTAGCAGAAATAATGAAAAAGAGTTGCATAACATACTATTACCCCCTGAAAATACCCCAAATTAATTAAATTCTTATTTACATCAGTGTAGGCTAAAAACTAGGGAATTCAAAATAAATTGGTGCATTTCAAAAACTTCCAGGAAATCGTATCAAAAGCATTTTCTATCCAGAATAATAATTGCTAAATTCTACTTGTTTTGAATTACAGCAGTTACACCAAAAAATATTCTCCAAATGTTGACAGTCCTGCATAGATTCAGGTTTCCACATAGCGCTCTAAACAGTGGTAAAAATGATAGTTCAAACATAGCAAAAACATGCATTCTTTACAACATTTTGCAGTTGATGGAGAACTGGTAACTTTCCAGCTGTGATACAACATATTTTGAAGTCGTTAAAGGTGTGTGTTATTCATTTTTGTTGTCATCTTTTCAAAATGCATTTTCAAAGATTACAAGTACCTACAGAAGCCAACAAGTCTTCCAAACATTTAACATGTACAGTAACTCCAGCCCAAAGAGGGAGCCAAGTGACACGTTGCCATACTCTAAAAAACATGAAAGAGATTGTAGATTTGTCGGCAATCCTCACGATTGCTCTTCTGTTTCCTTCACAGTTCCTCCTTCCCCGCCTCCCACAGTTGCTTCATTTGCTATCAGCCCAGCTGCCACTGTTACTGTTTCTGCCAACACTTCTCCTACAATGGTGTCCCACATTGCCTCAAGCCCCATGCCCAAGGAGGAACCGGAGATGTTAACTCTGCGTTCTACTACACCTACACCACCACCACCCCTTTCCATCCTGGCCCCAAGGCCGAGACGGCAACCTCCTCCCCCACCCCGCTCCCCTTTCTTTCTGGTGAGTTCCTTGGCACAGGGACGTGGTTTTCGGGGGTGGGGAGGGCTGGAACAGGATAGTTGACAGGTTGCGGCAGGGAGGTGGTAAGAAGTTAAATACAATTCTATCTGCTTGCTCTGGCCTTCAGGAAGCACTTGAAGAGAAGAGGAAGAAGCAGAAGGAGGAGCGCCTTGACCGGCTTTTCCGTCTCAATGAACAGCATTGCAACCTTGCACCCATCTACGGTACCGAAGTGCTCCGCTTTTGCACCCTCTTTCCTCCTGCTCCGCCGCCTGCGCAGGAAAAGGAAGAGGAGGTAGTCGTAGAGGCGAGTGAAGAACGAGCTATGGTAACCCAGAAAGTGGAACCAAAGGGCTCGAGAGGATCTGGATACACCCATTGCTACGCAGCACAAGTCCAAAGGGGTGCTCAGCATCTTGAGGCCTATTGGCAGCGGTCAGAAACCTTGGCCCAAGCTGTCCTGACACCCCAGCATCGGATTGAGGAGCTGACAGACATTATAGAGAGGTAACATTTTTCTGCAGGCATTTGGCTGTTTTGAAATGGTGGCCCTAAAGGGGAGAAACATGGAGAAATCCTTGAGGTTTTTCAAAATATTCCTGTGAATTCCAGTTTTAGTCAACTCTTCTATTTCCATTAGGTATTTATGTATCTATTAGAGTTTTAACTCATTAAAGTGGAAGATATACCTAGAGTCTCCTTCCTCTTTCTATTTTCCCCACCACAGCAATTCTGTAAAGTGAGTTGGGCTGAGAGAGAGGAATTGGCTCAAAGTTACCCAGCCGGCTTTCATGCCTAAGGTGTGACTAGAACTCACAGTCTCCTACTTTCTAGGCCAGCACCTTAACGATTACACCAAACTGGCTATTGAATATGTGTTTTTACACATCCTTTACTGTCTATTCATCTTTGCAGGTTCATTTTCGTTATGCCTCCTGTGGAGGCTCCGGCTATCACCATGCACACCTCTCATCCTCCTCCAACACTCCTGCTCCAGCAGTCGGTCTTCAAGGAGACTTTGCGGCAAGAGCTCTCGCTCCATGCAAGTTGTCTGCATCGTATCATTTGCAACATGAGGACCCAGTTCCCAGACCTTCGCCTCATCCAGTACGACTGTGGTAGGTGGTGAAGAGTTTAGGGTCCACTTGACGCTGATCGGAAAATAAGGGCCCTGCGTCAACCTGCTTGTAAGGTCAAGCAAATTTTTTCTGGGTTGGCAGATATATAATTGCCCATTGTCCGGACTTTCTCCTTTTGTTTGTCTTCAGGGAAATTGCAGACTTTGGATGTTCTACTACGGCAGCTCAAGGCCGGAGCCCACCGGGTCCTGATTTTCACCCAGATGACCCGCATGTTGGATGTGTTGGAACAATTCCTCAATTATCATGGGCACATCTATTTGCGATTGGATGGTAGCACTCGGGTAGAGCAGCGGCAGGTAAGTAATAGTAGCTTGTGCCCGTCTTGAAATGCTAAGCAAATCCCTACCCATCTCCCAGAAGTGGTTTATGCTGCTTTCTTCCTCATGTATTTATATAAACAAAGTATAACCCTCACCCGTCTCATAGAAGTGTTTCTGACTTACATGCAAAGATTAAGAACGAGCACAATTTAATAAAAAACAAATGTCGAAAGCAATAAACAGTTCAATTCACAGTGAGTAACATTACCAAAACAGCACAAACACCTGGGGGAATAGCAAGAGGCTCAAAGGATTGAGGCCATCCTAATCTCTGGAGTGATGCAGATTCATAGGGCAGACATTGCCATAGAGAATGAATGACTCTGGGATCCAACCATGTGATGTTTAATTGAAGGGGCTAGGAGCTGTCCTCACTGTTGTCAAGCTTCCAAGTAATGTACCCATAGAAAGCAGAACTCAGAGGCAGATAGATTCCTCGAAGAACAATTTATTGGATACATTATATTAGCACAACTGGTGAAAATCGACTTTGAAACTTCCTGCGGTTTTCACTTAATTAAAAAGAGAAAGTTCTACCTTTTCCTCAAGTCATCAGTCATGTTGTCCAATAGAGGTGCTGCCTGGTTGCTTGGTTATTCCACTCCTCTCCTCAACACCTGTTGGAATGTCCTTGGTTCCCCACAGGAAACCTTTTTGTTTTGACTACAAACCCTAGCCCTCTATTTTCCCCCTTCCCTGTCCCTTCTGCCTTGTGGCAACTCTGAAGCCTCCAAGATGGCCTCAGCCAGGTTCGCTTCAGGGTTGACATCTGTTTGTTAGGCAAATCGGTGTGAATATTTCATTCAGAATAATTTTTTAAAGACATGGCTTTTTCTTTTTCTGGAAATATGCAGCATAGACAAGGGAATAACTGGGATCATTGACTTTCAGAATGAGACTATTGCAAATTATGGAGACTATGTCCTGTAATGGAAGGGATTTTTTTAAACATACAATATACAGGTAGTCCTCGTCCTACGACCACAATTGAGGCCAATATTTCTGTTTATTAAGTGAGACATTTGTTAAGTGAGTTTTGCCCCATTTTACGATTTCTCTTGCCACAGTTGTTAAGAGAATCAGTGCATTTGTTAAGTTAGTAACACCATTGTTCAGTGAATCTGGATTCCCCATTGACTTTGCTTTTCAGAAGGTCGCAAAAGGGGATCACATGACTCCTGGGCATAAATATGAGGCAGTTGCTAAGTGTAAGAATCTTGATCACGTAACCATGGGAATGCTGCAAAGGTCGTAGCTGAAAAACAGGTCATAAACCACATTTTTCAGCACCGTTATAACTTTGAACGGTCATTAAACGAACTGTTATAAGTCAAGGAACAACTAGTTTTGGAAGAAAATTGATTTTCTAAGTTGTCAAATTAAGATAGTTGTATCATTTACTTTTAATCATATAATTCATACAGGATGATAATTCATAAACTTGCCTTTCCCTCCTGAAGCTAGGAGGTAAAGGCAGAATCCCAGTCCAGGATTTTATTTCTTCCTTTGATTTTGGCAGGCACTGATGGAGCGTTTCAATGCAGACAAGCGCATCTTCTGTTTCATCTTGTCAACCCGAAGCGGTGGGGTGGGAGTGAACCTGACCGGTGCCGACACTGTAGTGTTCTATGACAGTGACTGGAACCCCACCATGGACGCCCAGGCCCAAGATCGCTGCCACCGTATCGGGCAGACACGAGATGTTCACATCTACAGGTTAACTAAACTTTCTACTTCATGTGGTGGTGGTGATGATGGTGATAGTGATGTTACTTAGTCTAAAAGCGAAACACTTAGAAGCTAAATTGAAAAAAGCTTGGAGAGCAAACCACAACAAAAATCTAAAACTATAAGTCTTTTCTATTATTTTAGAGCACCTGTTAGTCTAATTTAGCCATTATTACATTGACTGGCAGTTACTCTCCAGGGTTTCAGTCTGCACACTTGGCAAATGAGATTGGAGAAGAGGTATGAAGCATAGGATCTAATTAATTATGTATCTGTCAAATGGGAAAATCAGAAGATTCAGGCAGTTCAAATGAGTACAGGTTGTCCTCGACTTACAGCAGTTCATTTAGTGACCGTTCAATGTTACAACGGCCTTGATTAAAAGTGACAGGATCATTTTTCACACTTGCAACTATTGCTATGGCCACATGATCAAAATTCAGTTGCTTGGCAACTAACTCATAATTATGATGTTTGCACCCCTTGGGGTCATATATCAGCTTCTGCAATCTTCTGACAAGATTGGGGGAAACAGATTCACATAACAACCATGTTACTTACTTAACTGCAGTGATTCACTTAACAAGTGTTTAGTGAAAGGTAAACAAGTGAGAGGTCGTAAAGTGGGCAAAAGTCACTTAACAAATGTTTCACTTAGCAACAGAAATTTTGGACTCGGTTATGGTCATAAGTTGAGGACTACTTGTATAAAGCTTTATTGCAAGCTTAAACTCTTTATAAGAATCTCACCAACTGCTAGCTAAGAGGCATTCAAGATGGGCTGGACTTAGATCTCTTGCTATCTAAGGACTCGTGATTTATGATGCACTTGACCCCTTCCCTTGGGCTCAGCCTGGCCCCATTTTTCAGCACCAGCCATTAGAAGCAGTTCTGGTAGCTGCAGAAAATGATTTAGATGGCTAATGGCTAGTATACTAGATGGCTAGTATTATAGCACTAACTTTTTTTAAAAAAACTGTTTATTAGTTTCATAGGTTTTTCCTGATGTAGACACATTTGCTAGCAGAAACTTATATATTCACTCTCTGATGCCTTTAGATTGATCAGCGAAAGGACTGTGGAGGAAAATATTCTGAAGAAAGCTAACCAGAAAAGGATGCTAGGAGATATGGCAATTGAGGGAGGCAACTTCACTACAGCCTACTTCAAACAGGTAACCATAAACACCTGTAATCGATCCTAGACCTTGGTGCTGAAGTGTGATATGCTTGGTGTAACCGTGTATAGGACCCATAGTTCCGATCTTAAAGAAGCTTCTTAAGTCTGCCCTGTTTCTCTTGAGACATCCTTAATTATGTTAATCTACAAAAAAGGCAACAAAAGGATTATCAGATGTGTAGGCCAGCAGTTCCTATCTTAAGGTTATTTTGTAACTTAATTTCTCTGCCCTCAGCAAACAATTCGTGAGCTGTTTGAGATGCCACTAGATGAACCCCCTAAGAAGGAAGGAGAGGCCCCAGTCCCAGTCCAGGAGGAGGAAGAGGATTCCATGGCCACCAAGCAGACACAGATTCTGGAACAAGTAGGTTATTTTGTTCATTATGCTGAACAAAAGGGAGTTGCCTCCCCTTTGACCAGGGCTGTTGTGATTTCTATCTGGAAATGTCTTCCCTCTCAGGCACTGTGCAAGGCTGAAGACCCGGAAGACATCCGGGCAGCTACTCAGGCCAAGGCAGAGCAAGTGGCTGAACTGGCAGAATTCAATGAAAACATTCCTTTGGATGCAGAAGACCGGTCCAGCAAAGAAGAAGAGGAAGAATTTTCTAAAGCAGAGCAGGAAATCGCTTCACTTGTAGAACAGGTACATAAAATCCTTCCTTTTAACCTGAGATGGAAGTGGAAGGCTGCCCCTTTGTTCCATGACAAAGACCTGCTGCAGCCATACAAAAATATTGTTTCCCTAAGATCAGGATTGTCCAACCTTGACAACTTCAAGGTTTGTGGACTTCCTCTCCCAAAATTCTGGGAGTTGGAAGTCCACACGTCTTAACAGTTGCCAAGGTTGGACATCCCTGTTTTAGATTCAGGCACAGGATTTTTTTCTTCAGCTTGTTTGTTTAAGTGTATATGGCTACCCATCTCATCATGACTCTGGGAGACCAACCATAACAAAAAGAATATAGCCGAACAGCAGCATAACAGTAAATCCATAATTGGCAGTAGGAATAAAATGTAAACAAACATTCAACATTCAACACAAATGGAAACATTTCACAAGCACTCCCCTGCATTCCAACCTCCATGTCCAAAATAATTTTAAAGCATCTGATCAGTTCTTTTCAAAGATCCCTTGTGAATTTTTTCTTCTCCCATTTTTTTAGCTCACTCCTATTGAACGCTATGCCATGAACTTTTTGGAGGCATCCCTGGAGGACATCAGTCGGGAGGAGTTGAAGCAAGCAGAGGTAAATTTCCACTCCCTGGTGGGTGAAATTCTTTTAGATAATACCTGGTCAGAAAAATGGGAATCAAGGATCATGTAGCTTTTTTTTTTAAGCCGGCTAAATCTTATGTTAAATGTTGGTCAGCTCCTCAGTCTGATTCAACTTCTTTAAAATAGCCGCAAAACAACCCTCTTCCAGGCTGTTGTGAGTCCCATTTCTCTGGTCTCTCAACCTTTCATGGAGAGGACAATTGGTACATCATGTCTATAAAGCACCTTCTGTCATTTTGAAATACGATGAGGATGTTTAGCATTTGGTCCTATTCAGAAGAAAAAAAAGGTTATGTCTCTCTAGTTTTACTTTTCCTGATGTCTTTGAGTAGCTCACAAGGCTAAAATCCTTGCCTGATTTCTTTGTTGTTTCAGGAACAGGTGGAAGCTGCCCGCAAAGATATTGACCAGGCTAAGGATGAGGTGGTATTTAAACTGCCAGAGGATGAAGATGAGAGTTACCTCCTTGAGGAAGGCTCCAGCAAGAAAAGCAAGAAGGCCAAGATGTCCAGCAGGACATTCTCAGAAAGGACCGGCACCCGCATGAGCGAACGGCTCCGTAGCACCCGTCTTCCACCAAAGGATGGGGATAGCGGAGATGTGGAATCCACCCAGACGAGGCTGCCCAATCTCCGGCATTCCCGAATGGTGACAGATGAGGATGATGACAACCTGCCCCAAGTAGCGTTGCACACCAGAAGTGCTTCTATACGTAGAGTGACGGTGCGGGAAGAAAAGCGGGCTCAGATTGTCCTGAATACTCGAAGAATTGTGGTCCGTCGGGAAGAGCTATGGAATAAAGGCCCAGCTAGTGGGGAGAAGGTGCAGAAAATGTCCCTCCACAGAAGTGAAGCTTCTGGTGACAGGATTTTGAGAACTAATCTCCATAGACCAGATACCCCATCTGTTAGCGATAAGCTGCTACAAGCTACCCCACAGAAATCAGATCCTGGAGCTGCTGGGGACAGAATTCTAAGAGGTATCACATCAAAGACCGAGACCCTGCTTGTTGATGAAAGATTACCAGGAAGTGCCCCACTTCCCACTTCAGATACAAACTTGGATAAAGGGCTGAGGCCAGGCCTACAGAAGCCTGAAAAACCTTCCGGGCCAGATAAACTTACATGTAGCTCACCAAAGCTTGAGGAGATGTCATCTAAGCTGGAGGTAAAGGCCCCAGGATTTCACTTGCAAGGACTTGATGGAGAGGCATTTAAATTGAAAGCAGATGTAGAAGAGCAGAAAACAGAAACAGATATTTCCCAGTTTCCCAGTCCACCAACCCTGGATTTCCACCCTGCTGAATCTGCTGCAGTTAAGGAAGTTCCAGCATTCCAAGAACAAGACACTCTGCTCACTGGGAAATTATTGGGTACACAGGTATTACCTGATGCTGGGAAGCTGAATATCCCATGTAGTAAAATAAAAGCAACTACTCCAGTGCCACTTGGCACTGTGGAGCTAACTTCTGAGAGCAAACCTGAGGTTACAGGTGAAATAAATTTACCTGTGATTGAGCAAAAGATGAGTGTGGAGAAGCCAACGGAAGGAGCAGATATGAGCACCAGCTGCAGTGTTGCAGAAGAAGAACTTGTCAATTCTGCAGATGAGGCAACTAGGCAGATCTCTACTCTAGAAACCACAACACCTCCTGATGACACTGCTAAGGTAGTAACCGAGCCTCTTTCTCCTAAAAGCACAAAAGACACCACTTGGGAAGCTGCAGACAATGCAGTGTCGTTTGTGTTGGACAGCGAAATCCCCAAGATGGACTTCCCTGTGTTTCCTTCCTTGGATCACTCTCCAGATACCAGCTCTCTCCTCCAAGTGGAAACTTTGGCCTGTATCAAGGAACAAAATGGCATGAAGGAATCTCTGAGAAGTGGAGACCTCCCTTCTCCTTTTTCAAGTTTGCTCACTGAGCCCCAGCTTGAAATCGTGCCCTTGGGGGGTACATCGCCAAAATCAGAGACAGGTGACAACCAAGTCAATAGTCTGGGTGAAACAACAGCTCAGAATCAAGGAGCGGTAGGGAAAAGCAATCATGGCGAGGGCCCCCAGGAGGCTAAACTTGCAGTATTCTGCCCTGGCTCTGCCTCTTCGCAGGAGAGTTCGTCGCTTCCAGGAAATTTGTCTTCAGATGACAGCCTTTCACCGAACAAACCTCCTCGTCGCCGAACCAGCGCTGATGTGCAAATCCAGCAAAGCTGTCAAACGCCAGATGGCCCTGCCGCCAAAGTTTTACGCAAGTTGCCAGGGCGCCTGGTCACAGTGGTGGAAGAGAAAGAGCTCATTCGTCGACGACGCAATCGCCTGTGCAAGCTGGATTCGGCCCCCAGCACTGCAATGAATTTGGACAGCAGTCTGGCACAAAGCCTGTCGGAGCCAGAAATTCCGCCTTCTACAAAAGCCTTGCCTCTGCTGCGGGACTTGCCTGCCCGGCGAAGAATCGAACTGGAGAGCCGGGCAGCAGCCAAAGAAAAGGGCGATGGTTCGAAAGGGGAGCTGCTAGGTAATAAGTCCTCTGAGCCCATCAAGCGCAAACGAGGACGTCCACCCAAGAATAAGTCACCAGATCAGCAGAGTCCAGGGTTGCTCCAGACCTTTTCTGAGCCAGCTCTGGAGATCAGCCCCCAAAGAAAAGCACCAGTTAGGAAAACACCTGAGGGCCATCGACGTACTCAGTCCCCAGAGCAGAAGGGACCTGAGAGCTCCTCTCCCAAGAGCGAATCTCCCAAGAGTAAGACAGACAGCAGTGAGAATGGTGACTCCCCTGTGGAAAAGCGGAGGCGTGGCCGGCCCCCTAAGTCTCGGCAGTCCCCTGTCATGCCTTCTAAGTCTCCTGCTTCAGAAGCGCTGCTATCCCCATCCACAAAGCCTCAGACTGTAGAGCTGCCTGCTAAGGTGCAAAAGAAGCTGCCAAAATCTGAGGCAGTTTCTGTAATAGAGGCCACCTCGAAGCTTCATGAGCCTTTAGACTTGCATCCCAAAACGGCAGTCTCAAAAACCTCACCTAAAGCACGGAATCGAACTTCACTGCATTCTCAACCTGAGTCGGATCCTAAATCCAGCTTGAAGGCACGAGAATTGTTGACTGCTTTCCCTAAAGCGCTTTCCAAACCATCCACTGAACTGTGTGAACCCCGAGCATCTTCCCCACGAAGGGCCTCTGCCACAGAAACTTCACCGGAGATGCAAGGTCCGCCTCATCTATCCCCCGTGTCACACTCGCTACCCAAAGGTGCCTCCAGTTCCCCAGCAGCAAATTCTCCACCTAAGCGAAAAAGGGGTCGTCCCCCAAAGAACCCATCCTCACCTCGGGTGGAGGTGGCACAACCTCCTGTCTCCAACTCTGACCAGGAGACCTCTTTGGAGAAACACACCCCGGCTCCTCCTGGCCGCAAGCGACGAAGGCGTAGGAGAAAGGATAACCTTGGCTCATCGTTGCCCAGCGCCAACCAGAGCTCTTCGGACGGTGAGGAGACTCGACCGCTCACCAGACTCGCCCTGATGAAGCGGGAAGAAAAGCCAGACTCTTGCAGCGGGGTATTAGTTCCACCCTCTCCAAAGCACACAGGCACTGAGAGGGCTTCATCTGCAGAGAGTAGTACTTGGGAACAGCCTTCCGGTGACACCCCTGCCCGCTCGACTCGCCTGCGGCCCGGCTGCCTTGTTCCACCTCTGGAGCGGGAAACCCAGCGAAGGAAACGGCGCTGCTCTATGGAGGGCAAGCGGGTGAGGAAGAGCAGTAAGTCACCTGCTTCCCAAGGCATCTCTGAACAGGAGTGTGAAGAGTCAGAGTCTTCTCTGAAATCCTCCTCGGAATCCAACAGTTATAAGTGTATCCAGAAGCCAAAGCGCCAGTGTTATGACTCAGCCAGGCGGCGCAGTCGAAAAAGGGGCCAAGGTCACCAGAGTGGAACAGCCGACCGCATCCTCCGTAGCGCAGCAAAGCCTGCCGACAATATCCAGTCAAGGTCCTCCCCGATTCCTCCCAAGAAAACGGGTCCTGCTTTTGCTTCTTCGGCTGCGGTGGTCACTGGAGGCCTCTCTTCCCCAACAACCCCTTCCTCCACCGCCCCGGTTACCTCTTCGCAAAGTAACAGAGGCCGCAAGCCCAAGACGTGACCACAGTGCGAGAGGTTCCACCGTTCTTTCTCTGCGGGGATGGCTCGACCGCCACCTCTTTTCCCGCACATAACCGTAAGCAGATCTAGTCCCTCCCCTCCCTTTACTCTTATTCCTCCCATTAATGTGGGGGTGGCTACTGGAGCTCCCTGCATTCCAGTCTTGACTGTTGGAGTACTACTTGAAAGGAGGAGGAGGACTGTGAGCGTGGCTCTTCATTCCCAGGTGCTTTTTCTGGGAGCAGGCAAGGGGCACTCCTGCTGAGGTCGCTCGCTTGGGCTGGGGAGTTCAGTTGCCCCTCCGCAGGTTATAGTGGCAGGGCCAGCACTTTGCAATGAATTCTGCTACTTCCTAACCGTGAGCAGAGAGAGTGGGGGGGGGGGGAGTAGCTTCAGAGTTGTTGCCCCTAGAATAACACTACAGGGCACCTACTAACCTTAAATGCCCCCCAACACTTTGGGCAGTCCAGCCCAGGCTTTTGATCGGCACGTGTCACGTTTTGGGCCCAGGTGTTCCTTTGTCCTCTTCCCTCTCACCCACCCCCTAATCCTGCAGAGGATGCCCTCCTGATTTATAAACACGATTAGCTCTTACTTTTTTACTGGCTTTGGGTTGGTTTTTAAGTGACAGAGACCAAATGCTAGGTCCCCTTTCTGGCTGCCCCTTTTGATTGTCTCCCTGCTTATTCCGTTCGCCAAGTCGGGCCCTTTTGAGGCATGAAGAGGTGGGACAGTTATTTCCCCAACCAACCTGGAGGGTAAGGGAGAGGAGACACACCACCCAACCCAGTAAGATTATGTGCTCCTTTTCTGCATCACCACCGTGAGAAAAATGTCTTATTTTAATGATGTCAATCACAGCCTCACTGCTCCAAGGACTTTTTTTTGTGGGTTCATGAGTTGGGTCAACGCCTTCCCTCCCTTTCCACTCCTCTTGTGTACAGCTCTCATTGTAAAATAGGTTCTTTTGAACATAAACTATGCAAAGGTTATTTTGTATAGGGGAGCACAATTTTCCCTCCCCTCCCTCACTGCAGTGGGTTTTAGGGGTCAGCAGCGGTTCTCTGGATTTGGGAATGGGCTGCAGTTGGGGTGGAGGGGGAGGTGTTCCCATGGAGCTGTCTTTCCTACTGAAGCATGTTCAGAACTTGTACAGAAGACCGATGTAATCTTTCTTCAGAATAATGCTATGAATAAAGTGTTAAAAGGGGAAAAAACACACGCCACATGGATCTTTTTTTAAAGGTTGTTTTACTTTCTGTGTCTCCATCTCTTTGGAAAGCAGGTTGCTTAGGCACAGTGGGTTGGATTGTATAAGGCAGCTGGGTATTCGTGTTTCTCCACACATCGTGCTCAAATTCTGCAAATTTATTTGGTCTGTAGCATAAGGTGTCATTTGCTGTCATAGTCAGTTAGACAAACTCGAATCTCTATTTGCCCTGGTTCCCATTTGTCCATTTCAAACCAAAGACCTGGTTTAGTTTATTGTCATTGTACCTTGTACAACGAAATTAAATGCTATCTTCAGTTTACATCATACATAAAAACAATTATAAAAATAAAAGAAAAACACACATCCTTCACATTCTATACAATTGAATTGAAAACCCCTGATACTGCATTAGTATTACACAATACAGTAGAATTCAATATAGTTACTTCCCTGGGATAGAAGCTGTTTTTCAGCCTGTTTGTCTGTGTTTTTATTATCCTGTACCGTCTGCCAGATGGTAATAGTTCAAAAACAGGGTGCCCAGGAATGAGATGGATCTTTAAGAATGTTTTGAACTAAATTAAGCAAAATAGGCACTTTGCTTTGGTGGTCAAACCTATTATTTTAGCATACATGCATTTTAAAAGTAAAGGTTGTGCTAAGAATGGTAGCAAATTATATCAGAGCTTATTAGGAAATAGGTAATCCTTGATTTACAACAGTTTGTTTAGTGACCATTCAAAGTTACAACAGCACTGAAAAAGGACTTGTGACCATTTTTCACACTTATGAAGTTGCAGCATCCCTGTGATTTATACTCAGCTGCTTGACAGGTGGTTCATATTTATGACAGTTGCAGTGTGATTCCTGTTTTACGAGTCAACGGGGAAGCCACATTCACTTAAGAATTGTGTTAGTAAGTTAAGAACTGCACTGATTCACTGCACAAACGTGGCAAAAAAGTCATAAAATGGGGTAACTCACTTAACAAATTTCTCACATAGCAACATAAATTTTGGGCTCAATTTTTGAGGACTACCAGTATCATTTGGGAATAGATGTGGATGATGTGTCATATTCAGATACAACATTTCGTATGACAGCACTTTCATTGTAACCTAACTGATTTATTTAGTGCCTTTATATCCTACCAAGGTTACATAAAAGATCATGATGGTATATAAATGTACTAAATAAACAACTGGGAGACAGAAGAGCCAGACGCAAGACCAACTAATTTGCCTGTTGTAATTGTACCGTTTTCCCGAAAATGTGGAAAATAAGTCCTAGCATGATTTTTCAGAATGCTCTTAATATAAGCCTTACCCTCTAAAATAAGCGCCAGTTAAGATTGTCAGCCTCATGGATGCATTTAGTACTGTATTTCCCTGAAAATAAGACCTAACCAGAAAATAAGCCCAAATGCATCTTGGAGCAAAAATTAATATAAGACCCAGTCTTATTTTGGGGAAAACACAGTACATTCACATCCTTTGTCCACATATTTCATTTAGAACGATTCTCAGGAAGACACTATTTTTGAGTAAAACATTCTTCCTTGCACTGGATTAGTTCTTGTGAGGAGGTAGGAAACTGTTCAGAGAAGGAAAATTCTGTCCATCTACACTCAGCTGATTACCCACCTACACTATAGCTGATGTCCCTCTGCTGGCAAGCATGACTGAGATGGAGCACATTCGTCTTTTAGGTAAAAAGGGTATCAATGTTAAGTCGGGCAGGAAGTCTACCTCTCGCCTGCAGAAGAGACAGCCATGGGGGGGAGATGATCGCAGTCTTGACCTCCAAAGGTTTGGCATGTAAGAGAAAGAACAAATTTCCTCTCTTATCCCACAAGTTGGAATCAGAACCCAGTTGAATTAAAATCATGTGAAGTCCTTACATGATCGACCTCACAAATTGTCACCCATTGGAACAAGCTGCCACGAAATGTGAATTCTTTATTGAGATCTTCAAACAGCCTGGATGGTCGTTTCTCAGAGATGCTCTGGTGAGTCTTATCCTGAGCAGGACCTGCCTCCATCCTTGTGATTCTGTGATTCTAGCAAGACCAAGGTGGTGATCATAGGAGTTGTGGTCCATTATTTGAACACTGCAGGTTCGCTGTTCCCATTACTATAAACCAAAACGTGAAATATTTAGGTATTGGTCAAGAAAACGGTGATTGTAGGGAGTGGTAGTTCCAGCCCACGTGAGGGCAGCACATTGGAAAAGGCTGGCCTACACTAGAAGGAATGTGGGAGGGGGAGACTTTGTGTATGTTAGCAACCAAGTTTGCCAGGAACAAATAAAACCAAACTTCTAATATGCTCTAAAAGGAAGCAAATTATTTGGCGCATAGCTTTGTTGTAAGATTTGTAGTTGCTAGCTTAGGAATGTAGGCAAACCTGTTCCTCGGTCTGCAGGGATTACTTGACAGAAGCTGATGTGATTCTCCAGAGTTGCAGTTGAGTGTCCTTGATGGAGCTTTTTCTAAGCTGCAGTTTAGTTTCCCTTTTCATCTCATTGACCTTGCTACTTGCTTAAAAAGAAGGGTCTATCAAAGGATTGTTGAACGGAATTTAATATGTTCGTGGCACTGTCCAAAGAGGAGGAAGTCCCAGGCTAAGAAGGAAGGAGCCAGAAAGAAAAGTATCCTGCCTCAGTTTTCTCTGTTCTTCAACTTGAACTTGAATTTGAGCAAATCTGCAGTAGGGTGAGTACTTTATGAAGCGAATTGAACCCTCCATCGATAAACACTGAAAGATGAGAAATAATAAAGGAAACATCCATTAATAGCACTTTGACTTTGTATATACTGTCCTACATAGGGCAGTTTACAATATTGGTACTGGAATATTGCCCCCTGCCCACCAATCTGGTTCCTCATTTTACCCATTTGGAACGATGGAAAGCTCAGTCAATCTTTAGCCCCTTCAGGATTGAACTCCAGGCTGTGCGGCACAGTTAGCCTCCAATATTGCATTCTAACCACCGTGGTGCAGTGCTTACAATGTAGTATTGCAGGCTAATGCGGCTTACTTCCAGGAGTTTGAGCCTCACCTGCTCAAGTCTTCCATCCTTCCAAGGATGGTAAAATGAGAAGCCAAATTGTGGGAGGGCAATATGCTGACTATGTAAACAGCTTAGAGAGGGCTGCAAAGTACTATGAAGCGGTATATAATATGCCCTATTGCTCTTGCTAAGCTAGCTTGGCTAAACAAGCCAGTTGTTGTTCCTTAAGCCACCTGATTTCCTCTTCATTGTCCCACCCTGCCTAGGAGGTATTCCTCAGAATATTCCCTGTCTTATCTGCCAGGCTTCATCAATCATCAGTTAAAGGCAGCCGAGAAATCTTTCTCACTCAGCTTTTTGCATAGCCAAGCAGAGATTTCCAAAACGGCAGCACCCAGAAGACGGGTTGGAAAAAGGAAAGTAAAAAGAGGTCACAAACGCAACCTGAATGTTTTAAATATGACTTCATGTTCAGCAGGAACCCAACCCAAGATAGGCGAAACTGGTGGGCGTGTGAGTACATAACAGTCAGAGAAAACCAGGAAAAAGTTGTTCAGAAGAACATTGAGAGGTGCAAGTCCTGCCGGATGTGAGTCATTTCTTGTTTTCTTCTGTTCTCTTCATTCCTCTGGAATGAAGGACCCAGTCAAAAAGCTTTCTTGATCTTGATCTCGTAGATTCCGTTTGTGAAAAAATCTGGCTGTCTGGCAGTGTTCTGCCTTGTCTGGTTTCGTGACAATTTGCCCAGGCTCAACTCGAGAGACAAGAGCTTGGCTCAAAAAAGATGGATGTCAAGATGATGTGGTTGTTCTCCATGCCACACCAAGACACAGAGTTGGAAATCGGCTCTTCCAAATGAATTGAAGACATTCATACTTCCGGCCTCTGTAATTAGACTCACAACCTTGGATTACCGTAATATCCTGATGCTTTGGGTAGTTAATGTGAACCATTGAAGCAGCAAAAGAATCTAGTTTTTTGACTTTTTATGAATGGAGGCGAATATACGTGTCCCAATATAATGTTTCAGAATCCAATCTGGGTCAGTCACCAGGACCAGAGGTTTACTCTTCCGAGTTTTCGGACACGTGCTGGAGCCCATCTTCGGGGAACTTCTCTTTAGCCTTTTTTTGTTTTTTCTTCAGCAACCTGGTGTTGTGTCCTTGAGTCATGGATGAAGAAATGGGGGTCCTCAATGAGGGGGAGAGCAGAGGGATGGCAAGACCAGACACCTTGGAGAGTGACAACCCTGGCAAGTCCCCTGCTTTGAATGTCCGCAGATTGCGCAGCCTGGCCATAGCTAGCATCATCTGTGGCTGTTCGTGCATTGGGGTCGTGGCTCTGATCTATGCAGTCAAGGTGAGTGATTTCCCATATGGAAGAGTCTGGCTGGGAAGGTGGCGATAAAATTAATGTCTCTGTTTTGTGTTCCCTAAACGAGAAAGAGAACAACATTGAGTCCAGTTTTCTTTGGGAAAATAATTCCTGGAGATTAAGAAAAGTAATACTCTGTTTCCCTGAAAATAAGACCTCCCCGGATAATAAGTCCTATCTGGCTTTTGAGCACATGCTCTAAAAATAAGACCTCTCCTGAAAATAAGCCCTCCCCTAAAATATTTAAATGCATGTGCAGCCAGTCCCCGCCATTTCCTGGGGATAAAAGGGGGGAACATGTCCCATGTGCCCCACATGCACCTGCCATCCACACAGAACGGCCTCGCGGAGGCCACTCCCGCAAACCCTAGCTACTGCGACCTTTCTCTTAGTGGTGGCTGCAAAAAGAATAGGCCCAGCAATGCTAGGGCTGAAAAGAGTATGCCATAAACAGATAGAGAATGTCTGCCCCTCTCTGGATCAGCTGATCCATGGGCTGCAGACTGAGATTAAGGGGCCTCCTGCACCTCAAAAATAATAAGACCTCCCCAAAAATAAGGGCAAGCGCTTATTTTGGGGGAGTGGGTGTCAAAAGAAAATAAAACCCTGTCTTATTTTCGGGAAAACATGTTATATACCTCTCTTATTTAATAATTTAATTTAAGAGTATGATCCTCTTTCCTTCCCAAATATATGTACTGATCTAAAAAAAAGAAGTGTTTAGAACCTACGCCAATAAAATGTTCTTATCCTCATTATTTTTGCCCCTGGTTGCCATCATTACCAGAGAGAAGAAAAACCCAGACACCATGAAACCACCTATGATGTGTCTCTAGTGACACATAGAGAGAAGGGGTATTTTGGTTTTAAGGACTTCTTGCTAAAGTTGATGGCTAATCATCTAGTAGACCTAATTACATCCAAAGGAGAAAGGAGTGAATTATGTTCCATTTCTCCAAGCTGAGAAAAACGAGATTTTTCACAAGATACCAAGTATGGCTTATAAAACTCTTGATAACTGAGGATAATAGAGTGGGGTTTGAATGGTGGGAGAAGATATTCCTCAAGCCGATGTGGAAAATAACTATCCCAGAGCTGGCGTTCATTAAAATTCCCTTCAGGCGGCAAAGCCTGAACAATATTTTGCAAAAGTGTCGAATTCCAGAACTGAGGAAAGCTGTTGCATTCCATGGGCTGTAAGGTTAAAAAAGCATGGATCCATATTTTTCTAAGGAAGGTACCTGAGGCCTCTCATGAAGCGGGCTGTGAAAAGCTAATGCTAGAAGAAACAAATGAATTTTTAAGACTCTTGTTTTTGTCCTAAAATAACTTAAAGGCTTATCCAGGATTAATCAATGGACAAGCCAAACCAATTGCAGGGGACAAGATTTCCTATAAAACTAGAGAGAAGTTTATAATCCTAGCAAAAGATTTGGGCCACAGTATTTGATCCTGCCCTGAAAATGCACAGCCTCAGGGATGTTTTTAAGGGAGAACATTCAATAACATTGTCGTTTCACAAGAATTGAAAATGGAACTGAACAGCTTGGGTGTTTTATGGCTGGAAGACAATGGCCAAAATATTCCTTCAGGGCAGGAGAAAAGCAAAAATCAATCTTGTGGTGGAACCCATGACAAAACGTTACTTATCGGTAGTCTGGCTGTTTCTTTTTTGAAGTTTATTTAAGTATTTATTAAATTCCTATACCACCCATCTGGCCTAAGTGACTCTGGGTAACTCCTTCAAAGCAATTCTCTTTCCACCCAGTTTCCTATTACGTCCTTCAACATTCAATCAGAATTTGGTCAGGCCAAGGTAGACTCATCCCTTCTTTCTCAGTATTTTTGTTTTTAATATTGTGTGTCTCCCCCCCCCCCCCCAATCCTCCCAATCTCTGCAAATATTCAGTGGCTGTTCAATCTGTTAACACCTCTCTGGAGTTCCAAGCTTGCTAATTTTTATGCTCCTCCATAATAAGAGAGAAAATTGTGTTTTGTTGGATGGTCAAGTTGATTTATTTATTAGTTCACAATGTGGGAAGTTATAAGGCAGTGTTTCAAAGACAGATCCAATCTAAAAGTAAGATTTTTTTTCTGACAATGAGAACCATTAATCAGTGGAAAAAAGTGGGCATGCATTTATTCAAGATGGTATAAGGCTGTGATGGCGAACCTATGGCACAATTGCCAGAGGTGGCGTGCAGAGCCCTCAGTGGACACTCACACTGTTGCCAGCTGCTCTTCTGGGTTCCGTTGCGTGCATGCACACTGCCCAGCTGCTCTCTTCCAGGTTCTGGTGTGCACATGCACTCCAGCCAGCTGGTCTTCCGGAGCAGCTAGCCAGTGCGCATTTGTGCCCGACCAGCTGTCCAGCAGACGGGCATGCAGTGGAACCCGGAAGAGCAGTTGGCTGCCACACGCATGCACACCAGCCAGCTATTCTCTTCCAGTTCTGGTGCTCTGGCACATGCATGCATACACACACATGCTCCAGTTTTCGCACTCGGTGCTGAAAAGGTTAGCCGTCACTGGTATAAGGCCCCCTACTTTGGGCAGGGGATTGTACTAGAAGACTCTAGTCCCTTCCAACTCTATGATTCTCTGTTTCTCTGTTTACATTTGACCTGTAATGTTATTTTCTTTAAAAATAATTTTAACTTTAAAAGGGAGGATTGTTTGCATGAAATCTGTCTCACATTTAACTTGCACCTGGCTAACCAACCTATTCACCCCGCCCCTTTTGCCTAACCCTGTTGAAATGCTGCAATAGTTTAGCCTCAAACTGAATAAATTACCCCAAACTGGGTAAAACTGAATTATCTGAATTTTCATTGGAACTCATTACCCAATCAAAATTCAACGACTTAAAATGTGTATAACCTGCACGTTTTATCTAAGCAGCTTGCAAAAACTTAGGCCTTTTAATAACTTTGTGAGTGTAAGAAGGTGCTACCTAGACCAACACTGCTCTTCTGCAACTCCTGCAGGAAAGGAATGTGCTGGTTGAGCTCAGGTGGTAGGAATGTCCCCATCAGCCTCTTTGCCAGGTAGAAACAGATGGAAAGTGTTTGAGAAATCGACTTTAAAGATACTGAGTGGGTAGAATGCAAATCTTTAGAGCTGGAGTTGTAAATATTTCCAAGCAACTAACAAGATAGGAACATATTTCGGTGTCTTACCTGAGAAAAAAAGGAGGCCCAGTTCCTTTCTTGCCCTATCTAGGTTTGTCTGCCCATCTGGACTCTGGATTTAGGATCAATATGCAGAAATACAGGCCAAGGACATTAGCATGACATGTTACCTATGGTTAATTGAGTGAAAATTCCCTGACTGAATCCAATGTTTTGATTCGGATGATACAGTGAGTCTTAAACTAAGCATAGCCTCTGACCCAACATGGTCAGTTGATGTGTGAATGGGTTATTTGTGATTCAGTGTGTTGTACAAGTATGGCAATTCTCTAGGGAAGAGAAGTCAAGAATTCTGAAATCTACATCAAGCATTTCAGCAGGTAATGTATACAATGTATGAAAAGTCGGGCTGAAATTTATTTCCCTTAAAACGAATGATTTCCGGTGTCTTTAATCTACATGCAGAGCGAATAATAAAGCTATATTTTTTTGGCTCCTTTATAGGCTAATGAGAAGCAAAAGACCCATTGCCAGAATGCAGCGCTTCACTGGGCTCGGAAATCTCAGTTTATGTCTTGCCTGAGTATCATTGTCTGGGTTTCCCTTCTTATTCTGACCCCCATGTTACTAGTCCTCATGTCTTACCTCATAGCGAAAGCAGAATGATGAGCCACATCATTTGGTGATTTTGGGCTTCCAGAATCCATGTTGACTATTGTGGTTTCTTTGGTTGGATTAAGCCAAGCAAGCACTGAAGTATTTCTTGTGGTGGCACTTTTTTCATTGATTTGGCTCCATGGGCGGGAAAAATGGCGGACCCCTTTTTTTTTCTCCTGCAGTCAAGCAGAGGTGGGTTCCATTGTCTGCAGGAGAAAAAAAATGAGGTCCGCCATTTTCCCCGCCCATGGAGCCAAATCAGTGAAGAAGGTTTTATGCTCAGCGGTGGCATCTTGATTCTCTGTTCTACACTTGCGCAGAATAATCTTCACCGAAAAAATGTAATTCCCCCCTTTTTAATGTTGTGCACATGCACAGACCTTTTTACGTGCAAATGTGCATGCACACAGAACCAGTAGTAATGCCGGCAGGAACCCACACCTGAGACAATGTAGAAGGATTCATTCTGCTCGACGTAAGACACCTAGCTTATTCCATCTGTTATCATACTTCTCCATTTGATGTACTCTACATGTTGGACTACACCTCGCATCATTCCTAGCCAGGATTGCCACATGATGCGGAATTCTCAGAAGCATCTGTACTTGATTGAAATATTTCTATTTCTGTTTCATGAAATGTTCTTCCCTGGTGGAAAGATATACACCTACTGTAGAAAACCCCTGATAGTGAAAGAGTGAGTTTGGAAAAAAGGAAATCAAATTTATTTGGCATACAGATGATTTGAATTATTGTGTGCTTCAGGCCGAACCATCTCATTTGGGCTCAAAGAATCCCTCCCCCTTTCTACCAAAAGTAGTTTCCCTTTGATGGAGGGCACAGAAAGCTCTATATCTCCAATGAGGGGTTATTTCAGTAATCTTTTTATCTCTTGTGGGTGGCACAAATAACTTAGGCTTAGAATGACTTTATTGTCACTTTGAATGTACACGGCATACATGAAATGAAATGTTGCATACAGCTCTCAAAGGGTCACCACCTCCAATATACGCTACATAAACATGACAAAACAAATAAATAAGTACAAAATTATGCATATACCCACATGTATTATATGACACAGCAGAACAACACAGTCTAGTTTGGATGTATACATGTACATGGTGAGAAAAATCGAATCTTGCGAGTTTACTAGACGGCATAGGGGAACAAAGCTGTAACAGAATCTGGTACTCCTGTTAGAAATACTTCAAAACCTCCTTCCAGAGTGGAACAACAGAAACAGACCGTGAAGTGGGTGTGTGGGGTCTCTAACAATGTTTTGAGCTCTAAGCACATAGGGCTTATAAGCAGCATCCTGAATACCAGGAAGTGAGCTTCTTATGATGATCTCAGCTGTCCTTACCACTCTCTGTATGGACTTTCTCCAAAGTTGGTGGAGACAGCGGTCATGCATGGGTTAACTCAGCCAGTAACCAATAGAACTGAGTCTACCAAAGTGATGTCATCGCCTCTGAGGAGTGTCCTCCCGCTTTCTTGATGAAGGAGATAAGTTCACTGTGATCTTGCTGCTCCGAGATCGCAGTTGATTTTTGCCGCTGGACAGTCCATTTGGACCTAAACCATCCCACAGAGATGGTAATTGAGAAGGGCATCTCCTGCTGATCTCGGGGACACCGCAAAGTCCCTGAAAGATCCAGGAATAGCCTTTTTTTCCAGTGACAGAAACGCAGCTAATGAAGCTGCTGAAGTTGGAACAGCTCCGGAACAGGAAGAAAGCGGAAAGAGAAAGTATGTTGAATTGGTGAGGAAATTTTATTATTACAGGAAGAGACTACCCAAGAAAAAGAATTAAATTAAGATTGAAGACAAAAGACTGTAGGCAGCGAGAGTGATCTGCATTGAACTTAGTGTATTATCCAGTTTCTTTTTTTTTTTTCACGGATGGAACTTTTGCAGGGGCTCCCTATTTTTTAAATTGAATGGATTAAATTGAATGGGTTAAGTCTTTCTTCTTCTTTTTTCACTTTTGCTTATATCTATGGATTAAAATTCTCCCTTTTTAAATAATGCTTGATTTGATTGATTTGATTGTTTTTGAGCTCCATTTAAGGTTTTTCTTTCTTAAGTTTGGAATATAAAGAAGAAAATAAGAAGGATCAGAAAGAGGGTTGTAACAACAGGAGGAAAAGCAGTTACACTGCCACTTAGAGGCTGGAGGCTGGATACATTGTTTTTTCTTCTTTCTCTTTGATCACTTGAGATTCAAGGTTCTTTCAGCTTGTTTACTGATTGATAGTAGGAAGAGCATAAGTTGTTTATACAGGTGCCCTTTGGAAGTTCTATCACTAGCTTTGGAGGGAAGACAACATTTTGACTTGAAAGATAATAAATGAATCTGTTCGAAGTTTATTAAAGTAGCCTTGAACCCTATAGTGGCAGTATCTGCAAAATTGAAAAAATGGCCCAGCAGGAAAAAGAAACTATAACATTGCAAATGATTATGTTTGAAATTCAAAATCAATTAGTTGTGACAGAGAGAATTGAAAAGAGATTGGAGAATATGGAATACAAAACAGAAGAATCTGACGGAGAATCTGAGGATGTTTACCAAATGAAGACAGTGGAGGACAGAGTTCAAAAGATGGAAGAAAAATGTGAGCAAAGAGATAAGAAAACTGTGGATACTGATAACAAAGTGAGCGTGGTTGGTAATGGCAAGAGCGGAATATGGGAAGGGGAGATGGATGGATTGGAACTCTACCCCAGACTTCAAAGCACAGAAGAGAGAAAAATTGACGGAGATAAGAGAAATCTTGATAGAAGCATTAGCGATAACCAAAGATAAGCTGATGGAAAGAGCAGATGTTGGGTTTCAAGCTTTTGTGAGATACGAAAGGAACAGCATGTTGCCAAGGGAGGTTTATACAAGATTTATTAAGAAAGTAATTAGAACATTAATGCTACAAATGGCAAGAGATATAAGACCGTACTATTGCTGGAGGGACACAGATTGATGCAATGAAAATGTATAATAAAAATTAAGCTAAATTTAGTTTACTAATAGTATGTATAAAATGAAGTGACAATAGTTATAGTTAAATAATTATTAATAATGATAACAATACATATAGATATAGTAGTTTGATAATATGAAATGTTATATAAACAATATATGGAGTTTATGAGAGGAGGTTTAAAAGCTTTATCTAGAATATGTTATAAAGATGTATTGTGATTGGATGATTTTAGGATGATTTAATGGAATGTTATATAATCCTATTCTAGATTTTGAATATTATATATAAAAGGATGCAAGAACAATTATAGTCAAATTAAGGTTGAGATATAATAATTGTGATATACATGAATATGGGTGAATTTAAAATATGCGATTTGATATGAAAAGCAGGTGGTGACCATGGAAGAGATGCATGGAAATACTGTAACCTATTGACACACTTTCTACAATTTGTAATGGAAGATGGGGTTTTTTTTATTTTTATGTTTGTTTGTCCTTGTTCAAAAACAAATAAAATCGTTTATATATATATATATATAAAAAGAAAACGGGAGGACACCCTTCAGAGGCGATGGTATCACTTTGGTAGACTCAGTTCTATTGGTTACTGGCTGAGTTAACCCATGCATGACTGCTGTCTCCACCCACCCAGAGAAGGGGCATATCAGGTAAGAATCAATGCTCCATTCTATCTGAGGCACTGTTGCCACCAAACCAAACAGAGATGCAGTTTGTTAAAACACACTCAATTGCACCTCTGTAAAAAGTAGCCAAGACCAGAAGGAGAAAGATGTGCTCTCCTCATCCAACGCAAGAAATGTAGATAACATGGCTGGGCACAAAAGGCAGTGTGAACATCAAGGTGGAATCAAAGCATAGAATGACCGTGGGGAGAGTTGGATTCAAACCCTGCCCCATCTATAAAGATCCCTCAGGTGACCTCAGACCAGTCCTTCAATCTTCGTTCTGATCCACCTTGGAGGGTTGTTGTACAAATAAAAGTGGGAAGTGGAAGTCCCTTTTGGATGAAAAGTGATTAAAAAATGGCAACATAGTTTTCTTAAGGAGTCAGGTACATCGTGGCATAGTGGTTAGAGCACTCTTCCCACCCTGATGCCCTCTCGTGATTCCAATTCCTATAATTTCCATGCAAGCTGCTCCCACACATTTGCATATCATAAAATGGAAGGAAATTGGCCTGATTAATAGGAAGCCCAGATTTAGATGGCTGCAGATCTGAGGTGACCTCGAGCTGCCCATTTGGGCCGAGGGTCCAGCTAGGGCAGATTGTGTGCAGTGGTGGGATTCAGCTGGTTCCCACCAGTTCACCCAAACCGTTAATTAATTAATTGTGCGGTTTGGAGAGCTGGTGCAAAATAAAGTGCAAGAGAGTTTTTTTTTCTTCTCTCTTCAGTTAAAAGTTCCAAGAACCACTTAATAGTTGAAGCTAGAATGCAGCCTGCACACACCTTGAATAAAGTCAATAAACAATAGAAACTGACAGGGTTAGGTCAGGGAAATACCCAGGAAACCCATCAATCACACATCTAGAGATGGGAAGTACAAGATTACAAACATTTTCATTCTAAATGGTATTAAGTTAACACTTCTGTGGTCAGCTGATACTCCCTGGAGTTTCCCAAGACCTTTTATAGCTGCTGCAATGTTGGCTACTGCTTGTTTCTTCCTGGGGGGGGGGGAGATACAGGAGGGGACAATGATGCAGATTGATCATACAGGCTGCAAACTTAATGCATGTGTGGTCCAGTCAGCTGTATTGCTTCTACTGCAAAGCACCCAATTTAGAATATAGATAACATAATAATAGAGTTGGAAGGGTTAATGGCTTTTGGCAACATGCCCAGCTTTCAATTAGCATGAGCAGCTGCTCTGTTTCTCTCAGCTGGTGCATTTGCTTTTTGACTTTTTGGGGGTTCTGTCTTTTTTTTAAAGGGGAATGGCTGTTTTAAGTTTTCTACATTGGTTTAAGGGCATTGTCCTTTGGGGTGTACTTCCTAAAGCTTCTAGTGATGGAGCACCCACAACTTCTGAAGGCAAGCTATTCCATTGATTGATTGGTCTCACCCTTAGGAAATTTCTCCTTAGTCCTAAGTTGCTTCTCTCTTTGGTTAGTTTCCATCGTTGTTTGGTGTCTTTTGGTGCTTTGGAAAATAGATTTGACTCCCTCATTTTTGTAGGAGCCCCTCACATTTCCTGACAGAACAATTAGTGGAATTACTTGCCTCCAGAAGTTGTGAATGCTCCAACACTGGAGGTTTTTAAGAAGATGTTGGATAGCCATTTGTCTGAAGTGGTGTAGAGTTTCCTGCCTAAGCAGGGGCTTGGACTAGAAGACCTCCAAGGTCCTCCCAACCCTGTTATTCTATTGTACTCGCACTATTGGAACAGTGCTATTTTATTGTGAGTTGGAGTAAGGAAAATTTTCCTAAGGGTGAGACCAATCAAGCCCACCTAGTCACACTCACCCAGCTGGTCATTAGAGCAAAAAAACGGTTATTATTTGAATCCCATCACTGATTGCGCGTAATAACACTGCCCTCTGTGATTACGTGACCAAGCCTGGAAGAAAGGCGTGGAAGAATCCCCCCCCCCCTCCGGCCTCTCGACCTTTCCTTTGGCGACCGTGAAACCTAGAATAACCCTTTCGCCTGGCACTCGCCCCTTCCCTTTCCCGATTGGCTAAGCTTCACCCAAAGTTTGTTTACCGGGCCGCGCCGCCTCTCCCTCCCTTATCCAAATCCCAGCAGTCGATTGGTTCATCCTCCTGACACCTTAACAACCTTTCCATTCTCATTGGATGAACTTCCTCTCGTCGGTAGGGTGGGGTAGGAAACAGCGCTTCTCCTTTTTAATCCTCGCCCTTCCATTTCTTCTTTTTCTTTTTCTTCTTCATTTGATTGGCTTCTGCCGTTAGACAAGCCCGCCTCCCTCCGCTCTCTGTTTCGTCTGGCCATTGGGCGCCGCTCTCGCCAGTCCGGTTGGTCGCTCTGGTCACACCCCGCCGCATTGAAGGGAACGCGAACCAATCCCATCGAAGGGGCGGGGCCCGGGAAGTCGCCGGCTGTGGTCGTGGGGCGGGTGCCATTCACTCAATTAAAGCGAGGGCGCCGCCAGGTGAGCCTCTGGGGGCGTCTCTTCCTGCGGGAGCACGTTGCATAACGGGAGACCAAAGGCCCCCCCTGCAAAAAGAGAGGCCGAGAGGAGGTAAGCGGACCGGGCTTATGGGCCGGGAGAGGCGGGTAATGGTGGGGTGGCGTCGTGGGACTCGGAACCGCTCAACCCCGGAATTTCTCCCCCCCCCCCTCTCGCTGCTAGGCCACGGACCTAAAATGCAAAGCGTGTAGTTCCTGAGAACGCTCAGAGTGCATTTCTCCTCGTGGCCTAGCAAATGTTGGCGGCGGTGGTGGTGGGGGGAGAGGGATGGAAGATGAAGCTTTCGCCGCAGAGCCCGTTCTTGTAATCTCATGGGCGTTTTCTGTGTTTTGTCCTTAGGACGCTGCGTTTGATGGCTTCGCGCCTGGCTCCTTGATTTCTGAGTAATTGCAACAACCTTGGAAGGTAGGCCGGTATTCTAAGTATGTTCAGGAAACAAGGGCCAAGTGCAGGGATAAGTATGCAGGTATCCCTTCTCCCCCCCCCTCTCCCTCTCCTTCCTTTCCTCCTCGCTCCCTCCTTTCCCTTCTCCCTTACCCACACCCCTCCCTCCCCCTCCTTCCATTCCCCTTCCCACTCCTCCATTTCCTCCTCCCTCCCTCTCCCCCTCCTTCCATTCCCCTTCCCACACCACCATTTCCCCCTCCCTCCTTCCGTCCTCCCTTACACCCCACTCTCCCCCTCCCTCCATCTCTCTCCCCGCTCTCTTTCTGTGATAAGGCATAGAAATGGATGGTATACTCTAGGCCAGCGGTTCCCAATGTGGGCCCCACAGGGGAGGGGGAATTTAATTTTCAATGCTGGCAATTTTAACCTTGTTTAAACCAAACTAATGGCCTTTTAAGCCTCCTCTGCATGAGTAGAGTTCACTTTTTGAGGAAAGTAAGAATTATAGGGGGAGGGGCATCAGGATTTTAAAGATGCTTAGATGGGCATGGCCAAAAAAAGGTTGAGAACCACTGCTCTAGATAAAATCATGTAGATTTTCATGTACTGAATCCAGATTCGTAAACCAGGTTTCTTGCTATCGATTTTTTAAAAACCAAACACATCAATAGTGCTTAAAGATAGGAGATGCCCTTCTTAATACCCTTTAATATTAAATTGTGGAGAATTTCAGCCTGTAGATTCAGCAACACAACCAACGAATGCCTTCCCTTTTTTCCTGGTATCATTTGGAAATTTTGGATTACCACTCATGTAATTTCTTAGCAAATGTGACAAACAGATATTTGTATTCGACAGTTATGAGTTCCAGAGGGCGTGAAGTTGAGAAAGCTATCGTAGTAAGTAGAACGCTCTCTGAGCCAATTTGATTTACCATGCTATTAGAAATAACTTATAAAGGAGAATATTTGTAACTCAGGGTTGAAATGAGGGATCCTTGGTGGTCTCTGAACTTGCTTGTTTTCTTGCAGATGTTTCATTACCCAAATTACATAACATTATCAGTGCTACTGTAGTATTATCTAGTTTGGGTAATGAAATGTCTGCAACAAAACAACTAAGGTCAGAGAGCACCAAAGATCTCTCATTGGACAATATTGTCAGGTTTATGCATCTTTTCTTGGGGAAAACCCCCATCTCATTTAAGTTTAATGACATTTATACTCCTAAGGAAACATTGCAAGATTTACATCTTTATTGAGGGGAGATCTAGATTCCAATTCTAAAATTGTGATGAAGCTAAAATGATATGACTTTTTAGAGGTTTAGACATAATTTTAGTGGGATGGAAAAGCAGACATTAGGAAGAAGGTATGACTCTGGGCAAAATGTGGAATTGTAGTGGCTCAGTGCCTAAGACGCTGAGTTTGTCGATAAGAAAGGTCGGCAGTTTGACTGTTCGAATCCCTAGTGCTGCATATCGGAGTGAGCTTCCATTACTTGTCCCAGCTTCTGCCAACCTAGCAGTTTGAAAGCATGTAAAATGCAAGTAGAAAAATAGGAACCACCTTTGGTGGGAAGGTAACAGCGTTCCGTGCGCCTTCAATGTTTAGTCATGCTGGCCACATGACCACGGAGACATCTTTGGACAGTGCTGCCTCTTTGGCTTTGAAATGGAGATGAGCACTGCCACCTAGAGTCGAGAACGACTAGCACATATGTGCAAGAGGAACCTTTACCTTTTAGAGGCTGATACATATTTGGAATATTTTAATGGGATATTCCATGGGGATATCTTTGCTTGGTCATGCCTCTAATCCCATTATTTCTTATACTATATATGGCGTGTGTGTCAAATCTTTGTGGCATTTTTGCCCTGATTTGCTACACCCATTGTAGCACAAAGGTGCAAAATGTTAATTGATAGATTGTTTATTTGTTAATAGATCCAAATGAGGAATCACAGCTCTGTTTGACTGTAGGGGAGAGCTCCTTGGGGTAGTTCCCTATGTCTTAAAATCCATCCTGCCACTGAATATTTTTTTTTTAGAAAGGGGGTTAGTCTCTTCAGTCCAATTAAGTCCTTTTCCTTTGTCTCTTCCAAGAAGTCCACCACGAAAGACATGTGTGCATTGGAATGTCTCGGCCTGAGGCTGCCATCACGTAGGTTGATTTTCCCACTTAGGTCTCTTCTTAGACTTGTGCATGGAGATGAGGGAGCATCCGCGTCCAGAAAGTACCTTTGACAGGTTTCCCTTTGCCTCTTTGTGCATTTCAGAATCTGAATCGGCACCTGTGGTTTACCAAGCCTCCAGCAAAATGACACGAGACGTGGGCCTGGATGACGAGCTTCCAGACTGGGCTGGAGCCAAGGAATTCTACCAGAAATACGACCCCAAGGACGTTATTGGCAGGTGAGGCTAGAAGGGATGCAACGGAAGGACTTGGAGGGGTGGAAGTATCTCAGTTTATTTTCCCACACTGGGACACATTAGTTTTTCTGGAAAATTGATTTTTCTGCACATCGTCTGCTCATCCCACTCACAGAGGGGTTAGCAGCGTGGTCCGGCGATGTATTCACAAGCAGACAGGACAGGAGTTTGCAGTGAAGATTATTGAGGTAACCCCGGAGCGCATGACTCCCCAGCAGCTGGAAGAAGTGCGCTTGTCAACCAGCAAAGAGATTGCCATCCTGCACCAGGTGTCCGGTCACCCATTCATCAGTAAGTGTGGCTGTACCACCTGCATCCTCTCAGCACCCTCCTCTGTCCTGCAGATCTATTATATTTATTTGCTTTTTATTCTGCCTTCTATTACTTTATAGGTAACAAAAAGTGATAACGTACATAATACAAGTAGTCCTCGACTTACAAAAGTTCATTTAGTCACCGTTCAGAGTTACAAAGGGCCCTGAAACAAGTGACTTATGACCATTTTTCGCATTTTATGACTGCTTTGCCTCCCCACGGTCGCATGATCAAAATCCAGATGTTTGACAACTGACTCATATTTGTGAAGGTTGCAGTGTCCTGGGGTCACGCGATCACCTTTTGCAATCTTCTGACAAGCAAAGTCAGCGGGAAAGCCAGGTTCACTTAACAACTGGGTTAGTAACTTAACAATGGGGCAAAATTCACATAAGAAATGTCTCACTTAGAAACATACATTTTGGACTCAATAGTGGTTGTAAGTTAAGGACTGCTTGTACTACTTACTACTCCTATTTCCCTCCTTGACAACAATCCAGTGAAGTGGGTAGAGGTGAGAGAGAATGGCTGGCCCAAAGTCACCCAACCAGTATTCATGCCTAGGAGAGGACTAGGTAGGCAGGTGGGCTGCACATATGTTAACAACTGGTTCACTGGAAATGCACATATGCCTTCCTCACTTTCGCGCGGCTTCAAGCACACAGCAAACCACCTCAGGCAGCCGTGGTGAGTAGACCAGGTGAGGCACGGCAATCAGCTCGGCTTCGTGGTGGGGGAACAAATCAGAGCTTGAGATAAATAGGACGGGTTGGTGCAGGTGGGCGTGCCCATCCGGTGGTTGGAACCAATGTTCCCTCTAATTTTTCTTCACTGTGTGCAGAAAAGCATGGTGTTTGAGCGGCACATTTTCATGCCTGAGCACCTGATTTTTCTTTTTTTAGCCATAATTGCTTTCAGAGCAGATGTTGGGGAGTGGGGCAAGGAGGAAAAGGGTCCTCTCCCTCAGACCCCCAGGAAGGAAGGAAGGGAAGGAAGGGGGTGGGAAAGGAAATGGGAAAGAAGAAAAGGAAAGGAAAGGAAATAAGGAAAGGAAAAGAGAAAGAAAAGGAAAGGAAAAGGCAAAGGAAAGGAAGATAGAAGGACAGAAAGGAAAGGAAAGAGTGGAATGGATTGGTACTGCTCAAAAATCAAGTCTCAAGATCCCGTGGACTCCTTTGGCTCAGGCAGTCCAACTCCATGCTGCTTTCCTCTCTCCGCAAAGCGAAGGGATTGCAGAAAGACTGAGGAGCCCAGAACAAGGCTTCCGACAACACAATGCCTGAGAAACCCTGGATGTGCAGAGAAACGCAGGCTACAACCAGCGAATCACGTTTTCCTAGGAACCGACGAAGCCCCAGAGGACCAATGGGAATTCTCCCTTCTGCAGCGTCATCGGTCTCTGGGCAGAGTCTTCCTTGATTTCACCAATTACCAGATGGAGGAGAGAGTTCAGTGCAGAGAGAGCAGGAAGGGAGGGGGGGATATTTTCAGTCATATTTTAAGACATTAAAAAATACTGTGGGGCTGTTTGAAACTTCTGCGCAGTGTTTTCTTGTTCCAACATTGGTCGGAACTACCAGTTCACCTGAAGCGGTCCGAAGTGGCAGCACCCCTCCTCTGGGACTAGAGCTCAGTCTACTGGCGATTGGCCCAAAATTACCCAACTGGCTTGTAAAGAGATCATGTAAGCAGTCATAAAACCAAATCAGGTCACAAGGTTACCTGCTTAATGACCGCAATGGCTTGCAACCAAAATTCTGGCCTCAATTGCGGTGATTAATTGAGGACTGCCTGTCTTTGTATTCTGCCATTAGATACAAGTGTCATTTTATAAACACTGAAGCAATTATGACCTAAGTGACCATTCTTCTTTTTTCTCCAGTCACGCTGATAGATTCCTATGAGACATCTACTTTCATGTTCCTAGTCTTTGATTTGTAAGTAACCAACGTTTGAAAATGGGTGGGAAATAAAATGATACGCTGGTTGGGGAATTCTGGGAGTGAAGTCTGCACAGCTTAAAGCTGCCAGTATAACCCTGCATTAAATTATAATTATGAGAAAGAGAGCCATACACTAAATAAAACAAGTAAATGCAAGAAAGAGAGCATTCTGCTTTCAGACTCTTAATTTTCCTTGCAGAATGAGACGTGGTGAGCTTTTTGACTATCTTACGGAGAAAGTAACCATCAGTGAAAAGGAGACCAGGTAAACCGAAAGTCCACTGTTGGGCCTAGATTGCGAAGGGCTTCAAGGCCTGGTCCTTGCATCAGCCCCGGCCTCTATGTTGCCTTCTTTCAGGTGCATCATGCGTGCCCTCCTGGAGGCCGTAAACTACCTTCATGAGAACCATATCGTCCATCGCGACCTCAAACCGGAGAACATCCTGATGAACGACGATCTTAGCATCAAACTATCTGATTTTGGCTTCTCTTGCCATTTGAAGCCGGGAGAGAAACTTCGAGGTGTGGTGTGGGGTCCCCTCCGGTGCCGTTTCTTTGGGGAGGCCTTTCCAACTGCTCCCCATGGAGCAGCTTTCTGTTAAGGCACAGGGCAGGCAGGAAAGCTCAGCTCGCAGCGTCTTTTCGTAGGCTATTCAATCCACCTTTCTTGTTCTGAAAAGGTCTCCCAATTTGCATTTCTCTGAAGTTCTCTGAATCTGTTGACTCTTCCCTGCAGAACTATGCGGTACCCCAGGCTATCTGGCACCAGAAATATTGAAATGTTCTATGGACGAGACTCACCCTGGTTATGGGAAGGAGGTGGATCTGTAAGTTATACTTAGGGAATGGGATGGGGTCAGGGAACCTTCCCCAACCTTTTTAGCATCAGACATCCTGGACTACGATTGTCCTCACCTGCCAGCCAAGGTGGGGTGAGGCATCCGAAAATAATCTTCTCCTTTTGGGGTCCTTAGTGCTCCCTGAGGTTGTTTGTTTTCTTGCAGATGCCTCATTACCCAAAAAAGTGACATCATCAGTGCTACAAGGGAGTGGAGTTCGTTTATATACCGGTGACTTGCCCTGTCAGGGTTGTTGGGAGTGTTTTTGATGGTTCCTTGATTAGGCTGTTGTTTACTGTTCGATTGCACTGGTGATTAATTGGGTAATGAAACATCTGCAAGGAAACAACCAAGCTCAGAGAGCACCAAAAACTCCATAGTTAAAGTTTACTTTACTTTATTGTCACTGCACTTCGTACAGTTAAACTAAATGCCATCTTCAGTGTACATTATAATTATAAAAATAAAAACACAGAGACACATCCTTCACAGTCCAATCCTGAGTTACAAATATTCTCTACTTAATGTTCCTTCCCTGCAGCTGGGCCTGTGGCGTTATCTTTTTCACCCTCCTGGCTGGCTCTCCCCCTTTCTGGCACCGCAAACAGATGTTGATGCTTCGGATGATCATGGAAGGCCGGTATCACTTTGGTTCTCCAGAGTGGGATGACCGATCCGACACAGTCAAGGATTTGGTAAGAAGGCAGCAGCGTCATTGGGCCTCGCGGGGTAATGGAGAGAAATGAAAAGGCTGCAGCTCTTCCACGTTGGAGCTTGTCAAGCTGGAGGGGACTTTGCCATCCCAAACTCTACACCAGGGGCCCCCAACCTGTGGGCCAAGGCCCACTCCCGGACTGTGGCCTGTTGGCAACCGGGACGGATGGATGGCTAATCAGTTAACCACACCCCTCCCACTTGTACTAGCACTGCAGTGAGCGTCACGACTGGTGCTGGCGTTGCAATGAGCATTGCACATGCGTACCTGTTTGCATCCCGCACACATTCATGGTCTCATTTGCGTGATGTTGCAACCCCATTCATGTGATCTTGTGCTGCCTTGTTCGCAGGCGCACATAAATGCTCCTGCCCCTCCGCCCACCAAACCAGAATGGTTGGAGAACTCTGCTCTACAGGGTTATCCATGACTTGCGACTGGTCACTTAATATTGTTTTGAAGTTATGATGGACCCCCAAAGGTACTTAGATCCCGGTTCTGAAGTACCAAAGCCAGCCTTCCCCCCCACCCCCAACTCCAAGCTGGTCATGTGACTGCATTCAGGTACTTGGCAACCAGTTGCATTTGTGGCCATTTGCATTGTCCCAAGGTCACATGACCACACTTTACAACGTTTTTTGAGCAAAACCCGGCACTTCCAGTTTTTGGCAAAAACGGCCATTGGTTTGCTTTGCAACCATAGTGGTCGCTTTCAGGGCTGCTGTTAAAATGTCATAAAAAGGGGTCCAGTTGTGCAGTGACTAACTTTATGACTGTCACGACTTATGATTGTAATGGGTTGGCTTCGTTTTGGTCGTAAGTCGAAGACTATCTGTATTTTTTGTGGATCATGTTGGCCTGCCTAGCCTGACAGACAGAAGGGTGGGATTGGGGAGAAATCAAATCAATACATGTTTAAACCATGAGGTTGTTTCTCAGTTCCTCTTTTCCATGTCAGAATCCATCAGCAATCCTCTTTCCCCAGAATGATTCTTAGGAAACTCCCTGCCCCTCCTTTCTTTCCTTTGGCAGATCTGCCGACTGCTGAAAGTAGATCCCGTGGAAAGGCTGAGCGCTGAGGAGGCGCTGCAGCACCCCTTTTTCCAGCGCTACGGAAAGGAGCAGCGGCATTTCAGTCCCTTCCATAAGTTCAGAGTAAGTGGCAGTATTCTTACTTCATTTAATGACAAATAGATAAGAATAATACATGGTATTGATTTAAGTCGTCTTTATTCCATTCTTCATTCCCAAAAGGGTATTTTGTATTGACTACAAAACAGGTGTTTTTGAGCGTTCCGGAAGCAAAAATAAAATGGTTATGGGCCGAAGTGAAAGCCAAACATGGCTTTTTTTGAGGATGTCTGCTTTTAACACTTCTGAGTGTGGGAGACATTTCAAAATGGCTCACTTCGTGAGGGTTTAAAAAAAAAAGGTTGGGTGGCTGGGGGGATTCTAGAAGTTGAAGTCCATGCCTCTTAAATGTGCACAGTCACATGAGCCAGTCCCTTCCACAAAACCGTCTCCTCTTCCCACTCCAGGCCACCAACCCGGAATGGTTGGGGAACTGTGTTCTAGACTCCATTCCTTTTAAAATAAAATAAAAATGTCAAAAGGAACATGCTTTGGATGCAGAAAGTTCCAGATCCAGCACTCTGTCTCTCTCTCTAAAGCACCATTTCTCAGTCTCAGCAGAGTGGAAGGTATATATATGCTGGCTGGGGAATTATGGGACTTGAAGTCCATACGTCTCCAGCTTGTTGAGAATCACTGCAGGAGAGCAAAGGCCTCTACAAATACCCTGAAGCACTACAAGTAATCCTCAACCTACGGCCACAATCAAGCCCAAAACTTCTGTCGCTAAGTGAAACAGTTGTGATGTGAAATCTTGCCCTGCTTATGGTCAAGTGAATCACTGCAGTTGTTCAGCTAGTAACCCAGTTGTTAAGTGAATCGGGCTCCCCCGTTGACTTTGCTTGCCAGAAGGTTGCAAAAGTGGATCACATGATCCGAGGTCACGGCAACGGTCATGAATATGAACCAGTGGCCAAGGGTCCGAATTTTGATCACGTGACCGGGGGGATGCTGCAATGGTTGTAAGTGTAAAAAAACGATCCTAAGCCACTTTCCCCCCCCAGTGATGTTGTAATTTCAGAGGGGTGCTTAATGAACTTTTTAAGCTGAGGACTTCCTGTACCACTAGTAGGGAGGAGATGACTTATGAACCTCCTCGCCTCCTTCTCTCTGACTTGTGGCCTGTATTTGTGACGTCTTCCTCTTTCCCCCATGGCAGGTCATTGTGTGGACAGTTCGGGCTTCCATCCGCATCTATTCCAGCTACCGCCGGGTGCGCCCGGTCACGAAGGAGCTGCTGCTGTGCGACCCCTATGCCCTCAAGGGGGTGCGCAAGCTAATTGACGCTTGTGCCTTCCGAATCTACGGCCACTGGGTCAAGAAGGGTGAACAACAGAACCGGGCCGCCCTCTTCGAAAATGTCCCCAAGGCCATCCAGATGGTCTTGCTAAACACGGAAGGAGAGGAGGCCCCGCCCTCGGAAGACCCCCTTTGCCAGAAAGACACCTTCGAGCCCCTGTGAAACAGGAGTGGGTGAGGGGTGTTGAGGGGGCAGGGGGGGGTTTCACAGAACTGAAATCTCATCCTTGCCCCATGGGGAGAGGACAGCCAATGGCTAAAGTCCTCCTTTGGGTTCCTTGTGCACGGAAGAGACTTTCTAGGGAACAAGAACCCGGGGAATCTTGAATTTTGGGTTGATGGGACAGGATTCCCTGATTGTACCTGGAAGGTTGTTCTGGATTTGGGTAGGGTTGATGTCACACTGATGGTGTTGGTCCAAAAGGAGGGACAGGGGAGAGCAATCTGCTTCTTCTGCAAGACCAGGAGCCCCTGACAAAACCCTTTGCGCAGTAAGGACTGTCCGGGGGCCTCATCCATCACTGGAATCCCTTCTGCTGAGGGAACAATCTGTGTCTTTAGATTTGGACAGTATTGGAGATCAAGTATGGGATCAGATTTTGCATCTCTCCTCCTTGCTGCAATCAAGTAGTGGACGTGGCTTTTTTGCTGATCTGCTTGTTGTTTGTTTCCTGTCATCCCCCACCTTACAATTGGACAACTATAATAAAAGTGAAATATGATCGCAGGTGTCTTCAGAGTTGGGCTTCCTTTTCGTTGTAAGGTTTGGAGGAGGAATTCATAATAATTTATACTGAAACAGAGGCCTTGCCAGACATGTCTTCCCCAGGTCCCAGAAATTCCAAAGCACTGTGCCCAAAGTGGAGGGAATGATGCAGCTGGAATCTGGCATGTCCCAGGAAAAAAATATTTAGGCCACAATGGCAGAGTGGGTGGAACTGGGCTAGGATGAGGGAAGGTTTGCCCAAAACAACCGTACCCAGGTTCACTGGAGTCTAGTTGGCAGTGTTGTATTCCAGTCAAAGCTTCTAATTAAAGAAATATTTCTGTTTGCCCAGCCAAGTTACATTATGTTGGCCAGGAGTGCTCAGATTGAGGCACGAGGCTCCCCAGAATCTTTCCAACACCTGAACGTATTTATTTATATCCTGCCTATCTTGTGCAACTCAAGGAAGCATTGATAACGCTCTCACTTCCTGTTTCTTTCACAAGAGCCACATTATATGAGGTAGGTTGGGCTAAGAGTGTGTGAGCCTCTTTTCCTGCCTGACAGATTAGAATTCAAGCTCTCCTGATTTCTAGTCCACCACTTTACAGATAATCCTCGACTTATGATCAGAGTTGAGCCCACAATTCATGTTGCTAAGTGAAAATTTTTATCCCATTTTACAACTTGCCATATTTGCTAACTGAATCATTGCTGGGGTTAAATTAGTAACACAGTTGTTAAGTGAATGTGAATTCCCCATGGACTTTGCTTGTCAGAAGGCTGCACAAAGGGATCATGTGAACACAGGACACTGTAACCGACTGTTCTGACCGAGGCTTCCCAAGAGCTGAAGCCAACTTCTGGTCCCGACAAGAACCCCTTTTATTTATTTACTATGAATTCTGCTCCTTCACATCAAGCGAAGTCTTTCAAGGGAGAATTTATAGTCACGGACCTTATCTGGCTTGGAGAGTTGACAGGCTGTTATCTGCAAACCTTGGCAAGGAGTCTTGGAGAGTCAGGAACCAATTAAGCAAACTAATTGTCTCCTGCAAACTCCACTCCCCTTTCGCTCCTCTTTTATTTCCTCTGGGAGGGGCCATTCATCATCCACCTGTGGCCTTTCTCCCAAGTCGACCCCTGTTCTTTAGCTGTTCCCTTTGTCTGGCAACTCTGTGCATGTGCACACTGGGAACAGGCTCCAGCTGTTTCTCTACCTCACTAATGTCTGATTTTGAAGGCAGCTGATAACTGCCTGACGGCTCTGGCCCCCTCTCTGCCTCTGACACAGAGCCCTCATCAGAACCTTCCCCAGAATCCAAAACTGGCCATGTTCTTCCCCAACCTCCTCACTGTCCGAATCTGCTGCCAGGTCTGCTGGTGGGCCACAACACTGTCATAAATATAAGTCACTTGCCAAGCATCTGAATATAAATCACATGACCCTGGGGATGCTGCAATGGTCATAAGTGCGAAAAAGGATCATAAGTCACTTTTTTCAGTGCTGTTGTAACTTTGCATGGTCACTGAATGAACTGTTGTAAGTCGAGGCTACCTGTATACCACCAAATTGATAATCTAGGTTTTTTTCTCTATTAAATATGGGAACTAATCATATTGGAATGACTTGATTCATTTGGTTTCATTAAATCCTTAAAAATGTTCCTCAACTTAGAAGCATTTATTTATTCACCATTAAAAGGAAAAAAATGACTTTTGACCAGTTTCACATTTACAACCATTGCACCATCCACACAGTTATGTGATCAAAATTTAGACGCTTGCCAACTGACATGTATTTTTGACAGTTGAAGCATCCTGGGGTGATGTGATCACCATTTGTAACCTTCCCAGCTGGCTTCCAGCAAGCAAAACTGAGGAGGAGGGGAGAGGCAGGCTTGTTTAACAACTGTGGCAAAAAAGGACATAAAATGGGGCAAAACTCACTCAACAACTGCTGTGCTTAGCAATAGAAATTTGGGGGTCAATTGTGGATGTAAATGGAGAATCACCTACATTCAGATTGGCTTTTGATCTTGATAATGCTGCTATTTTTGAGCTAGAAACAAATAACGAACAGTAGACAATATTTTACCCACACTTTAATATCACAACACAGTCTGCTTTATACAACAGTTCCTTCTGTGAGTATATGACCTTACCCAGAAGAGATTTTCCGTAAACCCTTATCACATTTTCCAAAGCAGATTTTCCATCTGCTTCCCCTATTTTAACTGCCATTCCCTTCGTGTTTTCTCTTGCTCTCTGGACGACCCCTTTTTGCAGAAGCCTCAGAAATGAAGAAACAACCCTGGGACAGGAAATGGTCCTCTTGCACTCCAACCTTTCTCGTCTGCTTACTTCTTCTTGCCCTTGGCAATCCCCTTGCTGGCAGCAGAACCTTTCTCCAGCTGGATCAGCTTGGCATTAAACTGGTCCTCTGTGACTTTTAGACGCTGGTCGATGGAATGGCGCAGCTGGGTTAACTCCTGATTGAGTTGTGATACGATGAAGTCTCTCAGGGCAGTCGTGGGACCTGTAAATGGGTGAAGCAGTGAATTGTAATTCTAACAAAGGTAACCTAGTGGGGAAGTGCTTAGAATGCAGTATTGCAGGCTAATTCTGCTGACTGCCAGGAGTTCGATCCTGACTGACTCGGTTGATTCAGCCTTCCATCCTTGAGGTGGGTAAATGATTGTTGGGGGCAAGAGGCTGACTGTAAACTGCTTAGAGAGGTCTGTAAAGCACTATATGAAATGGTATATAAGTGCTATTCCTATTGCTAATAAGCAACCCAAGAGAAGCACTGCTATCAGGCTTCAGGCCCCTCACTGCCAAACGTCATGTATTAGTTAGCACTTGTAATTTATCTGATAGAGAATTATTATCCCTCCTAAGGCTAAAAGAGAATGGCTATTAATGGCAAAGGGACGATCTATGGAGCTGTTGATTGTTTGCCTCTGAAACCCATACACCATACCAGCTTCAAGCCCCTGTGGACACTTACTTTCCTCAGGGGCCCCAGCTTCCTCCAATTCCTCATGCAAAGAAGACAGTCCTGTTTCTGTACTCTCGGCCATAGCTTCTGTAGAAAAGAGAAAGACGCTAAATCTTTTAGCAGCCCTAGAAGAAGAAGAGTGATCAGATAATGCTCTCATTTTTAATAAATTATTATTTTGCATGATTGGTTGATATAAGCTAACTCATTTTAGGTAAGCCAAGCTTTGGAAGGAGGGCTATTAGCAAGTGTTGGCCCCTTCGATGCCTGCGAATTTCGCTCCTGAAAGGAAGAAAGGCCACAATTGCAGCATATCCACCTTGCACATCCAAGGTCCAAGATTCCTTCCCCAGTGGACGGATCTCAAACTGATGGAGTTGAGAAAGAGACCATCTCCAATCTGAAAGCCTCTTTGAGGAGGGAGATAACTAATATCTAGACTGGCCAATGGCCTAAGCCCATGTCATGCAACTTGGTATGTTTTCAGATCCACAGATTTGGGGGATGATGTATTACTTAGGTATTTTTCAATCTTGGCAACTTGAGGACGGGTGGACTTCGACTCCCAGAAAGCTATGGCTGCTGGTGAATTCTGGGAATTGAAGTCCACCAGTCTTCAAGTTGAAAAACACAATAGTTTATCTTGCCCCCTAGACTACAATGCCCAGTTGCTGGGTTGACTGAGAAGGATCAGTAAGCCAGCCATATCTGGAGGGCATCAGACTGGGGGAAAGCTGTCTTAAACCACCTTTCCAATCTGATTATCACTAGCTTTAACTCTATTCGATCTGGGAGGAAGATTCCCATCCTGTTCCATTCCTTTTTCTTCATCCTCCCAATTAAAAAAAAGGAATGGATCAATGTATAGTAGAACTTCAAAAGTGAGTTACAAAAGAATCCTAGCCCTCCTCAACACTCACCGTCCTCTTTGGGTTCTGGTTCAGGCATCCCAACGTAAGTGAATGAGATGTCTAGCCGCACCTATTGATTTAAAGCACAATCAGGGATGTAAGCCCAGAGTGATGGACTAATATTTGGATTTCATCTTCTTGAGCCTCTATGTTTAGTATGCTCCCTTCATAAAGATGCTGCTCCATCTTGTGGCAATAAAATTCTCAGGAGTAGCCAAACGATTTCAGAGGTCACATTTTGTAATTGGGCTGTTTTCTAGAGGGGATGATCTTCTTTTCCCATTGCAGGAAAATGGCAAGAGAACCCCAGCCTTTCCCTAGAACTGCCTGGGCCAAAGGAAATCAGCCTTACCTGTGGGGTGAAAGCGTATTTGTAAAGTTTGTAGTGACGGAAGTAACTGTTAATCATGTAGTCGGTTATGAGCACCAGCTGGTCCTGACTGAAGAGATCGATGCTGAAGGGGGGCCTCTGAGAGAGAGAGAAAGGATAGGAGCCATAGAACCACTGCAAGGAGAGGGGAGGAGAGGAAGGCTCTCTGCAGGGGAGCTTCACTGAAAGCAAACCACAGGTAGTCCTCGACTTATGACCATGATTGAGCCCCAAATTTCTGTTCTTAGGTGAGACAACCATTAAGTGAATTTTACCCCATTTTATGACCTTCCTTGCCACAGTTGTCAAGTGAATCACTGCAGTTAAGTTAGTAACACAATTATTAAGTGAATCTGGTGTCCCCCTTGACTGCTTGTCAGAAGATTGCAAAAGGTGATCACATGACCCAGGGACACTGCAACAGTCATAAATAGGTGTCAGTTGCTAAGCTTCTGAATTTTGATCACGTGACCATAGGGATGATGCAACAGTTGTATGTGAAAAATGGTCATAAATCACTTTTTTCAGTGCCATTTGAAAAGTCACTAAATGAATTGTTGTGAGGACTACTTGTATGTGGATAAGGTAACATAAAGTCACTTTTGGCCTGCCTGGCATTCACGCACTCACCCGAATGGAGTGGCAGAACATCAGTTCAGAGAAATATTTATAGCATTCCTCCACATTGGGCAGCGGTGTTTCTACACAAAAATAACATGGTAGGAATAAGCAAAAGGTCCACTTTAGCCTCTTTCCTTTCCTCCCTGTCCTCTTCTTTCCAGTTCTAGCCTCACCCTGCTGCCCCGTTCCTCCATATCACTGTCTCTGGTGGGGCTCTTTTTCCTTCCACTTCTATGGCTGGCTGCTCTTATTCACAGAGACATTTTCTCATCATGTATTCCCACATAACATCAAAGGCAAACATAGCACATGGGACTGGTGGTACTATAGCCAGCCTAAGACAAACAGGGTCAGGCCAAACTGCAGAAACTTAATGTGATCTGGACATCTGAAACAATTATTATTTTCTCTTACACAGCCTATTACACTATTAAAACTCTTAAGTAAATAATGAAATAAGTTGCTTAGAGCTTTGGGACTGAAGCAGTGTGAAAGCCCAAATACACAAGTTACTAAATAAATAGTTTCCATTTTCTTCCCTCATGTTTCTCCAGTCCTACAACTTTCCTTTTTGCAGTCTTTCTCAAAGTCCAGTTCCTTACCCACACAGGCCTCGTGCACATCCTTCACAATTGAGAAGAAAGCAGAGGTTTGTTCCCGGTTGAAGCTCTGCTCACGGCTGAACTGGATGGTGTAGAAGTACAAATCTAACAAGATAGCAGAGCGAGGATTTGATTCAAAATCCTTCAGATCAAAGAAATCAGAGAGAAGCCTGCAGAAAGTAGGGAAAATTGGGGCGGGGGGGGGAGAGATGTGACAGCTTGAACATTCACACCCATTTACCGGCTATTTTCATTACTTAATAATAACCTTTTTAAAAAGTTTCTATGTCTATGGTAAGGCTGGTAGGTTTATTTGTTCAGAACTGGCATAATTTCAACTTGGTTTTTTCTAATTGAACCCAAAACTCACTGCCACCACTCCAAAATGATAAATGTTTATAGTGTGATTATCTCCTCTGTTAATGAGGGGAGGGAGATAAATCTGTTTATTGCACTACATTATGCTGGGATTCTCAATACATCTTTTTTTGCAAGATGCTTAATACTAGAGAACAACTAGGCATCTTATTGTATATGAATACACTTCTGGGTTGTGCTATAGATGAAAAATGGTTTTATTAATCACTAGGTTGGCAATGAATTTATTGAGATCTTCATTCTATGCACTTCTCATGTTTTTCTCAAGAAAGAGATTAAGAAAGGAAGTCATGAAATGTTTCATAATCTTAAATTCCCATCACCTTTTCAGTTCATCAGTTGTTTCAGCATTATTGATGAGATCCATGGAATGAACATCTAAATATTTCCTGAAACATCACAAAAAAAAGAAAAGAGAAAAACTAAGGCTTGCTATTGTAACACAGTTTTTTCCGTTTTGTGTGATCTTGTACAGGTTTCTTTTGAAAATAAGGTCCATTTAAGTTTAAAGATGCTTACAATAAATAGATAAAGGATGTAGCCTAGTCATCCAGAAATTCAAGGAACCTCTCTCTGTGGATCAACATGCAACTGGCTCTTAGATAGTAAATTTAATAACTCTTCAGAATCTCAAGAATGAAAAGCTACTTACCACATACATATTTTTGCCTTATGGGGCTTGGGCTGAAAGAAAAAGATATGTTTTAGATACATTTTCTGATAGTGTGATGTTTAGTCCATAATAAGATCAGTTCATTGTTTAGTAAAAGCATCAGCTATACTAATAGACTATAATAATATTCTTTATTGGCCAAGTGTGAACACAAAGGGAATTAATCTTTGGTATATATGCCCTCAGAGTACATACAGAAAAATAAAATACATTCATCAAGAATCATAAGATACAACACTTAGTGATAGTCATAGGTTACTAATAAGCAATCACTAGGAAACAAAACAACATAAATTGTAGAGATACAAGCAACATGGTTATAGTCAGGTACTAGGAAGGATGAGAAGAATAATAGTAATACAGTCTTAATAAATTGACAGTGTTGTGGGAATTAGTTGTTAAGCAGAGTGGTGGCATCTGGGGAAAAAAAACTAGCCACATTTTATTGGTAGAACTGTAGATTTAGTTCACATACTCATTATGGTCTATAAGCCATGTTTCATTCGATAAACATCATCTGATAGATTGCAATAAAGCATTGTCTACTATAACTGTAAGCTTATATGTATTTTAACCTTTGTGGTGTTTAATTATATTTGCACATGTATTTTAGACATCTACTTGTAGCATTGCAGTTTATTCAACAAGCCACAGTTCAAAAAAGTATGCTGTGTCAACTCTGTTATAAGGAGAAGATGTGTTCATGTTTACTTGCAGGATATCTAGCCACTCAGATTTCAAATATTTCCATTATGCTTCCTGCAGCAATGCACTGAATTAATTTTATTACTGTTATGTCAAATTACATATGATATCTGGTATTTCCCCTACAGGTAGTTCTCATCTTACAACCGTTTATTTAATGACTGTTCAAACAGCAGCACTGAAAAAAGTGGCTTATGACCCTTTTTCACACTCACACCATTGCAGCATCCCCATGGTCACATGACTGAAATTAGGATGCTTGGCAACTGACTCCTATTTATGACAGTTGCAGTGTCCTGGGATCATGTGATCAACTTTTGTAACTTTCTGACAAGCAAAATCAATGGGGGAAGCCAGATTCTCTCAACAAATTTGTTACTAACAACTACAGTGGTTCCATTAACATCTGTGATAAGAAAGTTTATAAAATGGGGTACAATCTACTTTACAAATCTCTCATTTAGCAACATAAATTTTGGGCTCTATTGTGTTTGTAAGTCAAGAACTAGCTGTACTGGATTTCTTCACTGGGTAAATCTTATTTAGTCAAGAGGGACCCACTGACAGCGAGGGTAATAAAACAATTTTCATTAATTTCAACCCCAATTATTTAACTATAGAATAAGCTAAACATCAATTGACTTGAGTTTTGCCATTTTCAGCTTTAGCTCTCTCATAGACATGTTTTTTCTATTACTTGTAGCCAGCGGTTGCATGACAGGCGGTTGGACTAGATGACCTCCAAGATCCCTTCCAATTCTGTTACTGTTACAGGCAGACGTTCAACAGGTGAAACGTCTAAGCGATTTTGGATCTGTTGAATGTGCATTTCTGTCCCTCAAATATCACAACATTCTCCGTCGAGGAAATTATTTATTCAAGATAGCAATTATAACTATTAATTTAATATTAATTTCACTTCTATTTTACCGGCCCGAAGTTCTCCGGCCCCATTTCGACGAGTTGGGCGGCGAGGCTCGGGGAAAAGCACGCGTTGCCATGGCAATCGCTGCTTCAGCCTCTCCGGGCTCCATCAGTAGCGGTGCAATCACGATGAAGTATACTAAGGAGGCGGGTCTAATGAAAGCTTCGCCAATCGCTGACATTTTCATTGGGGCGAAAGAAACGGAAGGAATTCCAATGGAAATAGAATATGGTAACAAAATAAAATAACAAAAAACCCGGAATGGTTGCCAAAGGAGAATAAACCATTTCTTTGTCTATCTTGCATAGAATTCATCTCTAGCACTTGATAGTCAAATCACCTCTTGCTACGTAGATAGGAAAAACTTAATCCCCCCTCAGACAAAGTCCAATAGAATGATTGTCTCTGCATTTTCTATCTCTATCTCAATATCAATAGAAGGAAGAAGCCAATACGCCAGCGTAGCTATGGCAACCAATCTTTTCCTTCAACGTAGGCTCCAATCAGAGGGGACCAGAACGCAAGCTCTTCTGCACCTTACCCAATCACCTTCTTGTCCCGTCCCCTTCTCCCGACCAAGTCCAGAATAATGATCCCGCCCACTTCTCTACGATCCTCGAAAAGGTGGAGCGTTGGTCGCCTAGCTAGCACGAGCTTCCGCGTCTGCGCACTGTGCTGAGCGCAGAGCGAGGGGAAGACGTTGAGTTCCGTTGAAAGCGGAGGCGGAGGTTGGGCTCCGGGAGGAGAGGCGGGCGAGCATGCGCGGTAGCTGCGCTGGCGTTGCTTGTCGGCAGCGTCGTAGCGAGCCGAGGGCTATGGAGGAGAGGGACCTCGGTGTGGGCCGGTGAGTGGTTGGGCAACCTCTCTCTCGCCGGAGGCTTTCCTTTCGTCCCCTCTCCTTTGCTCCCTCTCCTCACTGAGGTCTCTCGCCTTGACTACCTTTCTGCAGACGGACCGTCTCTTCTTATACCGTATGTTAAAACAGGAGCTGGGACGGAAACTGCAATTCGTAGCGGATAGAGAGGGGCGTCTTTGGGGAAAGCAGTCCGTGAAGAGTCACTGCAGGTGGAAACAGGAAAGTTAGGAGAAAGGGCAGACAATGCTCAGTCAGGTTCTTTCACCTCTTTTAAAACAACTCAGATGCTGACAGTCCTAGGCTGTTTCTCTCACCCCCCCTCCTTTTTCTCGCCCAAACTCCCTTCCCCGCCTCTTCCCTTACTTCCAGTTTGTTGTATGTATGTATGTACCAGTATGTATGTATGTACCAGTATATATGTGTGCGCAGGTGCACGTGTGTGTATATATGCATATATGTGTATATATAAATACATATACATATATACATATGCATATGTATGATGTGTGTGTCTGTCTGTGTATATGTACGTATATATACATACACGTGTGTGTGTGTGTGTATGTATGTATGTATGTATGTATGTATGTATGTATGTATGTATGTATCAGGTCAAAGCACCTGTACACCCAAATTTACCCAGGTGCTTTGACATAACAATTATTTCCTTGGCTCAGCTGATAAGGGAGGAGAGCTTGTGGCTTAAAGGCTAATACAACTGCCTAACGTATAAAAACAGCCCAAATTCAAATCCCAGTAGGGTATGGCTAGCTGATGAGAGCTAAATAGCTTGAAATAGATCTATACTAGTCTCCCTTTATTTATTTATCAATACACATATGCAATGTATATGTATGTATTTATGTATGTGTGTGTACACATACATACACACACACACACACACACACATATATATACACAAACATAAACACATATATACATACATACATACATACATATACATACATACACACATACACTGTATGTCTGTGTATACACACACCATACACATACATATGTGTATGTGTGTGCATACAAACACACAACACACACACTATCTTCCCTACAAAGTGACTTCGGGCTGCAGTTTCCCTTATTCCTTCTCTTTTCATTATTCCCACTTTTGTACTCAATCCTTACAATATTTAATAGCATCCACCTACCTGCTAATTGTATTTTTTTTAAAAACAGGATGGAGCAGGTTTGTGCTTGGAAAAAAACCCCATGCATTTAAAAATAATAATTTAATTTTAATGCAGTTTTTAATTTATCGCTTTAGTACTGGTGGAATGCTCCTCCCCCTTCATGAAATTTGACTGGTCCCAACTCTGATAGACTTCAGAAAGGCTTTGAAAATCTGATTGGTGGACCAGAACAAAACAGTGTTGTTTTGCTCTTATTGATTTTGGGTTGTTTTCTTTTTAAGGCCTTTGAAATTCTGTTTTTATTGATGTATGCTGCCTAAAGTTGCAAATTGGGTGCCCAAATAAAAATAAAATAAAATATGTTTCTGTAGTCCCTAATTTGTTCATGTTCTCCATCAAAAGCCCTGTGATAGGGCTTGTTTATCCCTCTTCTGGCCAGGTTTAGGCCAGTGATTTATTTATTTTATTTATTTATTTTATTTATTTATTTATTAGAAATCGTCCATGTCCCCCACAAAGTGATTCTGGGTGGTGTACAAATAAGGCATAGGAATATAAAAACTATAAATATTATAATACAAAGTATATTAAAACAAGAATAAAAATTCAGAATTAAAAGATTGAGGAGGGCCTTTAGACATTGTACACATTAAATACCACTGTAATCTTGCTTTGGAGTAATTTCAACTTTTTCTCTCTTTTAGCTAAACCGCTGCCTCTTTGGCTAAACTGCCTGATTCCTGGGTTCAGGCCCACTGCCGAAAGTCACCATGTCAGGAGCTGGAAGCAAGCGGGCTGCTGGAGATGGAGGAGCAGGGCCTCCTGAGAAAAAATCCAACCGGGAGGAGAAGACCACCACTACGCTCATTGAGCCTATCCGCCTTGGAGGCATCTCTTCCACGGTGAGGGATTTGGGGATTGAGTGCCGAGTGATAAAATCTGTGGCAGTTTATATTAGAATCCAGCATTAGGAAGAAATAATCTATCCATCCATCCATCCATCTTTCTTTCCCTTTTAATAATTGAGATAGAACATTTTGACCTATCTTCTGAACCAAATAGACTTAAGATACTGCCTATGTTGTCTGACTTATGAACCAGATCACATCTTAGATCTTATGCTGTGAAAGTTTCATTAAAAATGGAGGGTGGGAGTGGATAATGGTTCATCCTATCTAAAATATGTTAAAGTCTAGTTTTGTCAATCATGTTTATTTTTAAGGAGCAAAAGAGATTAGTTCATGAATTTGTTATCAATGTATTGCTAATATGATGGAAAAGCAGACATGTAGACAGGAATCTCTCTTATGTGGAAGATCTGAGTATGATCATGATATAATGCACTTGGTGTTCATCTTAATCTGATGCTCTCTAGATCTCTTAGACTGCAGTGGCCATAATCTCCTGCTGGCAAGGCCATTGGGTAGGGCTGAAGGGAAGGGCAGAGGTATAGGTTTGTGGGTTCGATCGTTGGAATGTAGAATTGTTCGTTAGAGAGGATTTCATTCTTGGATGTGACTTGGAATGGCTGCATTTGCAGGAGGAGATGGACCTCAAGGTGCTTCAGTTCAAGAATAAGAAGATAGCAGAGCGGCTGGAGCAGCGGCAAGTGTTTGAGGATGAGCTGCGTGAACGCATAGAGAAGCTGGAGAAGAGGCAGGCCACTGATGATGCCACTCTCTCGATTGTTAACCGCTACTGGAAGCAGGTCAGAGAGCCCTCCGGCCTGATCTCGTGTTACTCCTTTCAGCTTCTTCCAATCCATAAATTAACATACCAGGGGGAATCTTAAAAGATTTTAGCAGGATGTTTAGGGGTGAAAAGAAAGCTGCTGTTGTGGATCCTTAAATTTCTCTGTACTGGGCAGAGTCAGAACAGAAAATACTGCCATGTAAGTAGCCCTCAACTTACAGCCGCAATAGAATTTGTGCATCCCAGTTGTAAGTTATAACAGTTGTAAAGTCATCACTAACCAACCTGATTTTATGACCTTTTTTGCTGAGGTGATTAAATGAATTACCAGGGTCATTAAATGAATCCTTGGTTGTTAAACAAATACTGCAGTTGTTAAACCCATTGTTTGCAGTGGGGCATTTTTTGCTGAAAACGTGAAGCAAATTGCAGTTACCAGACTGTTGTAAATGTGAGCCTGTTGCCAAATGCCCGAAATGTCATGTGATTGTGGGAGGGGCATAACTGTTGGAACTTTGGAACTGGGTCATAAGTACCTTTTGACTGGTCGTAAATCAAGGATTACCTGTAATTCATACTATGCCTAAAAGCTGCCTTCTTCCTATATGCCCACCTCTGTTTACCTGCCCTTAAAATTCTCTTAGTCATTTCTGTTTCTTAAGTTCCAGTGTTTCCCCCCCCCCCCTTCCTACAGCTAGATGAGACGGTGCAAGTGCTCCTCAGACGTTATGATGGAGATTGTGGGCAGGCCCCTGAGGAGCCCAAATTGGAAATCCCAGGCTCAGAACTGGAAGCTGTTCACTTAGAGAGCTCTGAAAGGAGAGGTAATCCCAGGTTCCCGCATTCTGGAACATTTATTTATTTATTAAATTATTATTTCTTAAATTTATATGCCACCCAATCCCAAAGGACTCTGGGCGGCTTACAAAGAAGGAAGAAAAAAAAAGAAAGGAAAAATAAAAAGAATAGTTTAAAATTCACAACACACATTCGTTCTAATCGGGGCTGGACCTTAACAATAAGGTCAACAGCCCCAGGCCTGCCGGAACAGCCAGGTTTTAACAGCTTTCCTGAAGGCCATGAGAGTGGGTAAGGTCCGGACCTCTGGGGGTAGCTGATTCCAAAGGGTCAGAGCAGCCACAGAGAAGGCTCTCCTCTGGGGGCCCGCCAGTCGACACTGTCTGGCTGACGGCATCCGAAGGAGGCCCAATATGTGGGATCTTATCGGCCGTTGGGAGGCATGTGGCAGTAGGTGGTCTCGCAGGTACGCTGGTCCTAAGCCATGTAGGGCTTTAAAGGTAATAACCAACACCTTGAATTGCGTCTGGAGACCAATTGGTAGCCAGTGCAGCTCGCGGAGGACAGGTGTAACATGGGCGTGCCTTGGTACACCCAATATCGCTCGCGCGGCTGCATTCTGGACTAGCTATAGTCTCTGAACGCTTTTCAAGAATAGCCCCATGTAGAGCGCATTGCAATAATCCAGCCTTGAGGTGACAAGGGCATTTACATATTGGATGTTTTATCTGGCCTTTATTTTTGATCAGCTCCAGGCAGTGTGCACATCTGATTCTCCCTTCTCTTGATTTCCCTGCAGCCACAAACCCTGGAAGGTGGGTTGGGCTGAGAGAGAGAGTGACTGGTCCAAAATCACCCAGCTTTCATGCCTTAGATCTCCCTATCTCTCCTTTTCTAGCTCAGCACCTTTGTTATTACACAAAGCATGGTAGGAGTGGATCAAAGTGGTGCCTGCCTGCCAACAACCCTGATCTTTTGTCCCTTTTCTTTTGGTCCCTTCAGAGGCAGTGCTGTCCCCTGTTACGCCCCCTGTACCCTGGAAGGCTGGGGACCTTGTGCTGAGTGAGCCATCCCTTTCCTTCTTGGCTACCTTGGCCAGCAGCAGCAATGAAGAAATTGAGCTTCAACTTCAGGAACGCATGGAATTTTCCAAAGCTGCCGTCTCCCGCATTGTGGAGGCTTCGGATAAGATCCACCGGCGCACAGAAGAGCTTTGCCAGAAGATCCATGCACGGGGTGAGACTAGATCCCAGCTAAGGGACACCTTTGAAACCTTTTCAGTGGAGGCCTCTGAAATTACTCCCCAAATGGAAGATTTGGGGCCTCAGATTATTGAAAACTCAACAAGGGAAATGGGGAGAGTGGAATTGCATGTTGTCATTCTGGGTAGGTAATTTACTGTGGACTTGGTTGCAAGGAAGAGAATTGGTTTAGAAGGGCATTTTTTCTATCTCCTTTCAGACTTATTTTTAAATTAGTTTATAATATAAAATGCAAAAATATGCAAGAAAATAGTAGAAAAAATAGGGGAGGGAAAAGGGAAGGAAAAAGTGTAGGAAACGGTGGAAAAGAAAGAATAGGCTTCCAACTCCCTTTGGTGCAGTAGAATAAGATAATAACATCAAACCTTAACTTTTTACTTTTACATAATAGTGTAAACTATTGTTTCTATAACAACAAACCTATTTAATTGGCAAAACCCAGAATTAAAGATTCATTTTTCCACCTCAAATACCAAGTCCAGAAGTGGTTTCCAAGTAGAAACAAAATCAAAGTAGTCAGTTTGGCGATCTCTGCTTACTCCATTAGCTTTTGCAGCTGTTCATTCATTGTGGGAATCAAAGTGTCCTTCCATTTTTGTGCATACAGTAATCTTGCTGCTGTTAACATATATATAACATCAAAGACATCTCTCAGATTTCTTGAAGATGTGCTACGTGTAGAGATAGTTCAGACAGAAAACATTTGTAGACTCCACCAGACTTATTGTGTGAGGATGTTAAAAGTGCATATTTTGAAAGAAAAACTGGGAGTGTACTGGTCTCAGGTAGGAGACATGACGTAGTAGAGTTTCCAAAGAACCTATTATTAATATGTTCAGCTACAATGTGGGTCACGATTGATTGAATTTATATTGCTTCCTATTCAGCTTACAGAATATAAGACCACATTTAAAACAATAAAAACTAACAAAAAGTAGTTAACCTGGTTGTACTTAATAAATTTTAGGGTGTCCACGCCTTATAAAAATGCCACTTTGAAATCTGCATTTAACATTTCCTACATACTTAATAATTCAGATTTTTGTGCAGTCAAAGCTGAAGGATCTGGCAGCAAAGGATTTCTTGTATTCTGACAGATGATATGCTTTACCCTTGGGATGAGGGTGGAGGTAAACAGGCTTCTTAAAATATGTTTTTTTAAACAACTTTTTTGTTGCCTGACAATTTACAGTTATTCAGGGAGGCTGTTCTGTGTTGTGTATTTCCAGAGGAGGATTAAAGAAAACAATTTTGCCGCTGGAGAGCGTTTTTTTTAAAACTCAATCCAAGTAGAGTATTCTTACCTTGGGTGTTCTGTTGCTTAAACTTGTGGCTCAAAGCAAAGTAACATCACAAAAAAGATTTTTGGCAAAAGCGAAGTACATGTGTGTGAGAACATAAGTGGTTGCCTGCTGACTCCTCTAATCCAGCAATCTGTCCTCCCAGTGGCCAGTCAACTAGGCAGGGAAGGCCATTAGTCTCCCAGCAGAAGCCCTCAGAGTCTGTCCTGCTGCCACCAAAGCTAACAGTCTTTGATCCCCAATGTAGTTTGGAGGAGAGTAAAAATTGGGAAGCCCAAATCCTGAGGAGAGTTAATGTCTTATTCTGCAGTGGAGTTTGACCAATTGGAAGAAGTTGTGAAGGCCCTCAACAAGGAGCTGACCAGAGAGAATCGCCACCTTCAGGACCTGATCACACAGATGCAGGAGAAACACCATAAAATTTCCTTGGAGGTAGGTTCCCTGCCCCATCTTCCCTCTTGTGGCTTCTCGGGGCAGGAGCTGTTCTGAATCTGGCTTCTTTTTCAGTACACAGAACTGCAGGACAAAGTGACTTCATCAGAAACTAAAGTGCTGGAAATGGAAACGACCATTGAAGACCTGCAGTGGGACATAGAGAAGCTGCGCAAACGGGAACAGAAGATCAACAAGCACCTGACTGAAGCGTTGGAGCAGGCAAGAATGGCCTTCAAGGAGGTCCCCTCCCTTCTCGCTGGGGGAGGCTGCCTGTTTCCATTGAATTGTAACTGTCGGGTGAGGGAGGGAATGTTCTTCTGAATGCCCAGTTCTAAAGGGCAGGAAAGGGCAGGGAGTCCTTGTCTGGCTCTCCATTCTGAAGAACACCCAGACAGTAAGTGAAGCTTCTGCCCCTTGGTCATGCTCTCGGAGCAGGAGGAGATCTGGTGAGTTTCCCACTTTTAGGAGACCATTTCAGAAAGCTGCGGCTCTTCAGATCTTGCTGACCTGCGACTCCCATCCCTCTCAGTCATCATGGTTAGTGAGGAGGAACGCTGACAATAAAAGTTCAGCTGATTTGATAAACAACATATTTCCCACTTTGGTCCTACATCAATCAACATACTTCAAGAAGCAGAAATAATATATGCTGTGAGGCGAAAGAAGATTCATATCCGCAGGGCCAAGATAATTTCTGATCTTTAGTTCTGAATTACTCCTTTCCCTCATCAGCTCATCTGCCCCTTAGGAAAGATTGGATCTGTTCACTCAGTAGACAAGAGGTCTCTTCTGATCTCATGGACCCAATAACTTTTTAAATCCAAAAATGTTATTTCTTGGGTTTAGGAAAGCTTTGAGGATAGTTCTGATGAAAAAAATTAAAATTTCAGGTTGATCTGATGCAAACGTGTCAGATCAACCTGATATGGCAAGGATTATAGGTAGTCCCCGACTTATGACCACAATTGACCTCAAAATTTCCATTGCAAAGCAAGTTTGTTGTTAAGTGAGTTCTCCATTTTACGTCCTTTTTTGCTACAGATGTTAATTGAATCACTACAGCTGTTAAATTAGTAACTGGTTGTTAAGTGAATCTGGCATCCCTATAGATTTTGCTTGTTAGAAAGTCGCAGAAAGTGACAGAGAAACTGCAACTGTCATAAATACATGCCAAGCACCCAAATTTTGATCACTTGACCATGGGAATGCAGCAACGGTCATAAGTGTGAAAAATAGTAATGTCACTTTTTTCATTGCCACTGTAACTTTGAACAGTCACTAAATGAATGGTGGTAACTTGAAAACCATCTGTACTCTGCTTTTCTCAGTATAAGGACAACAAATATTTATTTTCTCTACACAATTATGATATAGGTTATTAAACACATTTGACAAGGATTTGCACTTTTAAATCAAACTATCACAGATTCGATCGGCTAAATAGTATAATTATTGATACAGTGAAGAATTGGCACTTTTAGCAATACGATATAACATTTTTAATTATAATTAAAAATATATATTAATGCTGAATTTTTATTTTATCTTAGCCGCTGCGAGTCTTTAAATTTTTTAAGGAAATTTTTTAATTAAATTTTATTATAAGTTAAAATACAAATTCAAAAATTAAGGAAATTAGAAAAAGATGCCAGAAATAATTTAAAGAAAGGTAGTGACTTCTGACTTTTTTCAATGCGATAGAATATATATTTAAAAAATCAACCTAAAGCTTTTGCTTTATACTTCTTAACAGTTCGAGCCACTTCTATAAACCAAAAATTTACCAACTCATTTTCCCAAAAGCCTATCAACAAAATCATTGCAATCATCAAAACCTAAAATTTCAGTTTCATTTTTTCAGTTTTGAATACGAAATCCAGAAGGGGTTCCCAAATGGAAACAAAACTACTGTATATACTCGAGTATAAGCCTAGTTTTTCAGCCCACTTTTTGGGCTGAAAAAAGCCGCCTCGGCTTATACTCGAGTCAGTGAAAAATTTGCCCGAAATGGAGGAGAAAAAGGGGCGGGGCCATGCCGCTGGGTGACACTCGTGAATGGCCCAGTGCCCCTGTGAGTTTCCCCTCCCTCTGTGTCAGTTTGCCGCGCAGCGCGCACCGCACCATCCCCCCTCCTCACGTTCTAATGTAATGCAGGGCTGTCTTACGATTCCCCTTCCTCCCCCTCCTGCCGCTCTGCAACGATGTCCCACCTCCTCCTTGTTATGGCAAGCAGCCACATAGCGATGTCCCACCTCCTCTGGTACAGTGATCCAATGATAGGAATCACTGTGCCGTGTGTCATAGGAGGCGGGACATCGCTCCCGCGGCTGCACGGGACATCATCATCACAGCGGGACATCAGCATCATGAGGTGAGTGAAGTATTTCATTGAATACACCGCTAGTTTACTGTTTTTCTTTGAAATAAATATTCAAAAACATTATTGGTATCTATTTTTATTTTTGAAATTTACCGGTAGCTGCTGCATTTCCCACCCTAGGCTTATACTCGAGTCAATAACTTTTCCAGTTTTTTGTGGTAAAATTAGGTGCCTCGGCTTATATTCGGGTCGGCCTATACTCGAGTATATACGGTAGATAAATTCTTCTCTTTAGTTAGAACTCTTCTAATTAATGCAAGTCCTGAAATTTGATGGCATGTACATTTGATATATAAAATTAATAGATCTCTACTGTTAGAGGCAGAACCTATTGAAATCCAGAACTGTGACTAGCTATGCAGAAGTTGATTTAAATATATAACAAATCAGAGAATGTACTTGTATGCACACCAGATTAATTTTTCAATGTTATGCAAGTCCAGATGTCTTGTGAAACATTTTATTCATACCGGTGTGTGTGTGTGTGTGTGTGCGCGCGCGCATACATTTGCTATTGGTTTTAACGGTTATTGATTTTTCACTTTTTTTTGGCAGCTCAATTCAGGTTACTACGCCTCAGGCAGTTCTGGTGGGTTCCACGGTGGCCAGATCACACTTAGCATGCAGAAGGTAAGCCAGAGAACGTGACTGGAAAGTAAATTGTAGCCCTGCATCTTGCAAGACTTGAGTCTCGCAACACATTTCCTGGACAACACTTTCTGCTGACTTAATTTGGGCTTGCTTTGCAGTTTGAGATGCTGAATGCAGAGCTGGAAGAGAATCAAGAACTTGCCAACAGTCGCATGGCAGAGCTGGAGAAACTGCAGCAGGAAATGCAGCAGGCTGTTAGAACTAATGAGAAGCTGAAGGTATTTGGATAGGTGTCAAATACAACCACCCTGTGGTGATAAGCTGGAAAGAACTAATGTAGCCCCTTAACAGCTGGCAGTTTTAACTACATTCTGAGCACCGAGAGTGGCAGGAAGCATTCGGTGACATCAAAGGCTTGAATTCAGTTTTTTTTTTAAAATTGCTGTTCATGCAATATTTGGAATTGGGTCAGCCTTTTTTTTCATTAAAACCAGTGGATTAACCCAACAGATACAATTTTACTGTGTATGTTTTAAGTACAGGTAGTCTTCAACTTACGACCACTTGTTTTTACAGCCATTCGAATTTATGATGCTGCTGAAAAGATGACTTATAGTTGGTCCTCATAGTGATGACTGTGACACTATCCCCATGATCACATGATCTCAATTCAGGAACTTGGCAACAAGCACTTTTTATTATGGTTGTGGCATTGCGGGTTGACATGATCGCCATTTGCGGTCTTCCCAAGAAGCTTCCAACATGCAAAGTCAATGGGGGAAGCTGGATACACTGAATGACTGTGTGATTCACTTAACAACTATGGCAGAATGTCATAAAAACAACTCACTTAACAACCGCATTGCTTAGCAACATAAGTTTCCATCCCAATTGTGATCATAAGATGAGGACTACCTGTAGCTGTGGATGATGCTGCTCTAAATGCCAGCATTTACCTATGTGATTTAGGAGACCTAGCAGAAAGTTAGTTTGTATTGCAGTTTACGTAACCTTGCTTTAAATATAAAAGTGTAAATCTCAAAATCTATTAGTCCTATTAATTCAGCTGCACTTAGTCTTTGTGATAGCAGTTACATTTCTGTCACTGATAAAAACATTTCTGAATGAGGCCTCCCTTTTCTGAAAATCTATACCACCATATATCTATACCACCGTATGCTGGGTATGGCATTGTGGGAATTGAAGTCCACACCTTAAAGCAGCCAAGGTTGAGAAACACTGCTTTAGTTTGTAAGCAATGTCTCAGATCAAGCAGCTAGTTTCAGATCTTCGATTGCTTCTATTACTTGATATTAATATATTATTGAAGATATTGCTGTTTGGGCCAGGGCAAAGGAACACTATTCCCCACTCTCCTTCCTATTTGCTCTAAGGATAGCATGTCCAAAAGATATCATCTGGATTTATTTTCCTTCTATACCTCTGGCTTGTAGGTAGCACTACGGAGTCTTCCAGAAGAGGCTGTAAAGGAGACTCTGGAGTACAAAGTGTTGCAATCCCAGTTCTCACTGCTGTACAATGAAAGCCTGCAAGTGAAAACACAGCTGGATGAGGCCCGGGCCCTGCTTCTCACCACCAAGAACAGCCACCTGCGCCACATCGAGCACATGGAGGTGAGCTTTCCAGCCCTCTCCTCCTGCCAGAGGTGCTGGGGTATTCTCCGTCTCCTGGTCTCAGCCATGGGTCATCATCATGGTCAGACTGCTTGTTCTGGCTTAGATGGACTGCGGAGCGGGGGTCTCTTAGCTGCGTCCTTTGGCTCCTGGGGGCTGATGCAGCTTCCTTCTCCTTGATGATAGAGTGACGAGCTGAATGTGCAGAAGAAACTGCGGACGGAGGTGATCCAGCTGGAAGACACGCTGGCTCAGGTGCGCAAGGAATACGAGATGCTGCGCATTGAATTTGAACAGAACCTGGCAGCCAACGAGCAAGCAGGTGAGCCTGCATTTCCTCTTTCCTCTTTCTCGCTCTCACTTCAAGGTCTTTGTTTCTTGGCCACAAAGAGAAGGCATCAGCTGGTGTCCCTGGTGTTGCTCATTACTATCTGAATTCTACTTCCTGGTCTTTTTCCTCCCCTCAAAAAAGCTAATCTCTCCCTGCCATGTTCAGGTTGGTGGAATGGCTGTAGTTATCTTCTGCGTGGATTCACTTTTAAATCATTCCTCCATTTTGTTGGGTGTTTTTAAAAAATGATTTTAGTTATTTTTAATAGTTTAAACTCTGAAAGTTCTCTCTGGTTATTCTACACAGCTCTAAGATTCTTTCTAAGGAGAGGTAGTATAGATACTCTTTCAATGAAGGAATGTTATGCTGGAACTCCCAATAGTCTTTTAAAATAAATATTTTTTTTGTTTAACTTTTGAAATGTGGGTTTTAGAGCTGGTTCGGCGTAGTGGTTCAGATGTTGGACCAGAAGGCAGAAACAGGATATAGGCCTCCCTCATCCTCAGAAGCTCCCTGGAAGACTTGGGGCCAGTCTATCTTACAGGGTAGTTGTGGGAAAAGATAGAGGAGGGAGCATCATATATGCTGCCTTTAGCTCCTGAATGAAAGATTACCTGAATAACAGATAAGGAGGAGAGATGCTGAGCACTCTGTGGAGAGCTGGATAGCGAAGGTGACTCAAACACTTGTTCTTTCTCCCTTTGTCTCCCCTCTCAAATCCGAGGTCCCATCAATCGGGAGATGCGCCACCTCATCAGCAGCCTCCAGAATCACAACCACCAGCTGAAGGGAGATGTGCAGCGGTACAAGCGCAAATTGCGGGAGGTGCAGGCCGAGATCAACAAGGTGGGTCTTGTTGGGGGAATGGCTGAAGGAAGGCCGGGCATCTGGTCAGTTGGCTTTCACGATTTCTCTCCTGCCTGGTTTGGATTTGGGAAGGACACAGTTATGCTTCAGAGCTGGGGACCTGAGGGCCTGCAGGTCATCTTGATATTCTTTTATTTTCATTGAAAAATAAATTTGGTGCTCAAAAGTGGCTTTTCACTATGAATCTAAAATCTAGCAGGCTTTATTGTGGGCCTGACCTGTGTTATAGCAATTTTCTGTCAACCATAGTGGTCTCCTCAGCTTCTTGTTCATCTCATGTTGCAGAATCTATACTTTATGGAAAATGGAAACATATTTTTTTTTGTGTGTATAGCAGACCTGGGCATTTGATGGTCTGAGGGCCACATCCGGCCCTTTGGGTGTCCCTATCCAGGCAGAGATGGCAGCCCTCCACAACAGTCCCAGTTTCTCAGGTGCCCCTTGGGAAAATGTATTGCCCACTCTGGGCAATAGAAGAAAGATTCAGATTTGCTTGGATGCCAGCTTGTTCTAAAATGCCTGTCGGCTTGTTCTTTCTTCAGGTCCGCATGCAACAGTGTGGGTTTCCTTCTAGTTTGGCCATTGCAGCCCCAGCCCCAGGGAACGAAGACTCCGGCCACCCTGGAGTAGCTCCTGTTAAAGAGGAGGAAGAAACGGCGACCTCCGAAGTAAAGAAAGAATTCAAGGAGGTGCAAGTAAAGAAAGAGCCCAAGGAAGAGGTGGTGTCTCCTCAGCTGCTCGGGAGCACGGAGGGCGTGAAAAAGGAAGAAGAGGAGACCTCTGCCCCCCAGCCTCCTGCTCCCCATCCGCCACCACCACCCCGCGCCAAAGAGTCTGAGCGGTCCAAGGGACGTGGTGGAGACCGGGGCGTTGACCGCGAGAGATCCCGGGATCGTGACAAAGAGGTCTCTTCCTCCTCCTCCTCCTCCTCTTCCTCTTCACGGGATCGGGAGAAGCAGAAGGGTGGTGGAGGTAGCGAAGATGCTAAGAAGAAAGATTCAGATTTGCTGAAGCAGCTGCGAACTGAGCTCAAGTGAGTCTTTGGAAAAGGGAGCAATGGGCTTGATGGGGAGGCCTTGGGTGAGGTTGGGTTTTGTTTCCTTTTTGAAACCAGGTTGTGAATAGTCCATGGAACACAGATGGGGTGACAATGTGCAATGTTTGTTCTGTTCTATCTGGAAAGCACTTTAGACTGAGAAAAGTCTTACTTATCTGGGAAGGAACTCTGCCAGTCCAGGGATTTGGTGGAGTTGCTGTTTTATTCACCCAAACTAGGGGAGAATTGGAGTGCTGGGGGAGCAGAGGCAGGCTGCCTACTTAGCCAGTATCGACAAGCCATCTGTATAGTGTGAATGTTGTGAGTGGATGCCTAGAGACTCAACTAACACACTTTGAAGGTTGGTCCAGAAAAGAGATTAATTGCAAGGGGGAGGGGAGAATCTGTCAAGAGGTTTTAGCTCCACTAGGTAGACCAAACCAGGAAATCATCTCCACAGGAAGGCTGCTGGAATGGTTTCTATTGAGGCTGGCTGTAAGTGGCAGAGTCTTGCACATAAGCACAGAAGTTGTGAGTGCTCCCTCACTGGAAGTCTTTAAGAAGCGATTGGACAGCCATTTGTCTGACATGGTGTAGAGCAGAGGGTTGGAGTAGAACAGGGGCCTCCTCTTCATGTGGATTCTGTTTCCTTTCTCAGAAAGGCTCAGGAGAGCCAGAAGGAGATGAAGCTTCTCTTGGACATGTACAAGTCGGCCCCCAAGGAGCAGCGGGACAAAGTGCAGCTGATGGCAGCTGAGAAGAAGACCAAAGCTGAGGTGAGATGAGGGTGGGGCCTATCTAGAGAAATAAAGTTCCCAAAGTTCCAGTTCTTCTGCCTACTCTTTGTCACAGGAGACCTGGACCTCTGTATCAGTCCAGTGCCTGGGTCTGCTAAGCTCAGCCCCATTAGAAGCTGCCAAATTTCATGCACTTGAGTTCCATCGTATGTTTCAGGATCTGGCTCTGGGCAAAGCATTTTGACTTCATGAAGAAAATGGACATAGCTTCCTCATATAGGAAAGGACCTGCTCCCCAGAGAAGGGTTGGCTGTGCTTTTGATAAATAACTTCATGGCATTTGTAGTTGGGCTTGTTAGTTTGACCTACAGGTATACCTGGGAGGATTCTTCCCTGAGGGGTCTCAAGCGAAGGAGTTGTCCCTGCTTTCTTTGACTCACTTCTTTGGACAGGTGGAGGAGCTGCGGGTGAGGATCCGTGAACTGGAGGAGAAAGAGAAGAAAGAGAGTAAGAAAATGGCCGATGAGGATGCCTTACGCAAGATCAAGATGGCCGAGGAACAAATTGAGCATCTCCAGAAAAAACTGGCAGCGACCAAGCAGGTATTTCTTTCTGGGGAGGAATTTGTGCTGCCAGAAGCAATGCCCCAGAACAGGAGCAGCCTAGAGAGCCTCTGAGGGCGGTTGCAACTTTCCCATAACCATAAACTCTCTGTTGATTTGGCCCACTGGTTGCTGTGAAGGACCACCTTCACAGAGGTGAGGCTCAGGGTCTGGTGGTTAGCATCTATAAGAAACTAATCAGAAGTCCCTCCAGACATTCTAGCCAGAGAAAGACACATACGGCTATTGGTAAGGGCTGGGGAAATTCCAGTTCATTCCAGTATTTCTTTTTTCTGTGGGTCAGGAGGAAGAGGCTCTTCTCTCAGAGATGGACGTGACAGGCCAAGCTTTTGAGGACATGCAAGAGCAGAATATGCGGCTAAACCAGCAGCTGCGTGAGAAGGATGATGCCAACTTCAAGCTGATGTCGGAGCGCATCAAATCCAACCAGATTCACAAGCTCCTGCGGGAGGAGAAGGAAGAACTTGCCGAGCAGGTGCTAGCCCTCAAGTCTCAGGTAGGCAGCCACCCACCACCAACAGGTTGGGGGGGTCAGGGCCTTGAAGGAAGAGGCCACTAAATGCAGGTGGCTCCTGAAACATGGGCTGAGCCTGACTCTTGAGGGTCCGCTTGCTTTCCTCAGGTGGACACCCAGCTCTTAGTCGTGCAGAAGCTGGAGGAGAAGGAACGGGTCCTGCAGGGCAATATGGGCACCGTGGAGAAAGAGCTCACGTTACGCAGCCAGGCCCTGGAGCTCAACAAGAGGAAGGTAAGGAGCCGACATGGGGGCTGCCAAGTTAGGACGTGACTGGAGGCACCCATTACTCCCAATTAAAAAAAAAAACCAATTAATTTTTAGAAAGTAGAAAAAAGGACAGCCCTAGAAATAGGATTCTGATCAATGGGATCTCATGGGGAGCCTTCACAACTAGGGTTGAAGGGGGAGCAACCTTTAGATGTTGGTGCAGGTGGGGATTGGATGCCGTGTTCTGCTTGCAGGCGGTGGAGGCAGCCCAGCTGGCAGAAGACCTGAAGGTGCAGCTGGAGCATGTGCAGGCTAAACTGAAGGAGATCCAGACCTTCATGGCGGAGAACAGGGCAGCCAAGGAGAAGGAGTCTTTCAACCTCAAGAGAGCTCAGGTACAAGGGGGAAAAGGGGAAGGCCATGACATGTAAAACAAATCGGTAGATCTCATGGCTTCAGGGAGATACTTCTGAAGAGGCAGCCCTGGTTTATTATGGGGTGTGTGTGTTTGTGTCTCATGATAGAGCTTATCCATTCATCTCCAGGTTCCTAGTTTACCCAGGTTCCCAATTTCTTGTTGGTCTTTATGTTTTAATGTTTTTCTAATGTTGTAATGTTTGTTTATCCTTGCTTTATATGCCATCCTGTCACTTGATTGGGATGGCTAGTGTATAAATTTAATAAACGAGCAGACAAACAAATAAAGAGTAGCTCTTCCCCCCCCCCCCCTGGACTCATTGACGTGCCTGATCTTCTCCCTAGGAGGACATATCTCGCCTTCGGCGCAAACTGGAAAAACAGCGCAAAGTGGAGGTGTATGCAGATGCCGATGAGATCCTACAGGAGGAGATCAAGGAGTACAAGGTGAGAAGAGCAGGAGGAGGAGGAGGCTTTTAAAGGAAGGGCAGCTCTTCCCAATAATGCCCCAGCCACTCACCCCTCTGCTCTGTGCACATCCCCAGGCCAAGCTCACCTGTCCGTGCTGCAACACGCGCAAGAAGGACGCCGTCCTCACCAAATGCTTCCACGTCTTCTGCTTCGACTGCGTCAAGACCCGCTATGACACCCGCCAGCGGAAATGCCCCAAGTGCAATGCCGCCTTTGGTGCCAATGACTTCCACCGGATCTACATCAGCTGAGCGGCTGGCCCCATTTCCCCTAACTTGCCCTCCCATCCATGAACTCCACGGGATGGAGTGGGGTTGGGGGTGTCTCGTGGCTTACCTTTTGAAGACCAGCCTTAGATCCATCAGGACTTGTTCCAGCTTTTTTGTTGGCTCCAGTCTGGGGATCCCTTGATAGCCATCTAAGGTACTCCTGAGGCCCTTTCTTCAAGTGGATCCCTTATCCTCAAAGTACCCCCCCCCTTTTCCTGAGGCTGCTCACAGGTTGTTTTTTTGGGGGAGATAATGTTGGATCCTTTCCCCTGGATCCTGAAGAACTTGACTCCGTTGCTCTCACTTTCCTTTTAGCCTTTCCTGAAGAGGCTCTTCAACTTTGCCTTGGGATTCGGTGGTTTCTCTTCTAGCGTTTTGCAGATCTAGCACATGATCCTCTATCGCTGGCTGCTGGCAGCAGCCATGCAGTTCTAATGCCCCGTCTTGGGAATGGCATTCTATTTTTTAAGAATTTCAAGAACTGCTTGAGTGTTTGGAAAATAAACACAGAGGTTGTCTGCTCCTACAAGATTCCTCTCTGTTCATCTAAACCTAAGTGTCTGTGTTTCATTTGTGCACCGTGTCCTGCTCATTGGAGAATTAATTATTTGCAGATCTATGAAGAGCTTTAGCTAAGGCGACTCTATGCGGAGCTGAAGAGCAGTATTCTTGCAGCCAATGCAGTAGTTTATTAATGTGCAATGACAGAAATTCAATACAAAAATTGTAATTAATATTCCTCTACAGCATACAATCCCCAAATCCTAAAACTACATTTTTATGTAATCCAGAAGGCCAGGAGCTATCCTTGCCTTAGAAGTGGGGAGAGGGGGTCATCCTGTTCTGGAAGAACATTTAGAGGCATGGGTATCTTTGGCTGCAATTTCTGGGGGCAAAAGCCCCTCCTAAACATACATTAGCATTTTGGGTGAGAGAAAGATTGGGGAGGGGGGGAATGGAATTCAAAGGGAGCCATTCCTGAAGACCAAGGAGAGGCACAGCAATTGGAAGGATTTTGTGTGTGCGTGTGCAGGTGTTTGGTTTAGAAAAGAAATGCAAAATATGAGAGGGAAGAAGAGGGTCTAGCACTCTGCTATGAGATGACTGCATTTATTTTATATATAGCTTATATTCAGGAGCTGCATGCTGCGTACACAGCACTCCCTATTTTTGCAGGATTCAATTTGGATCGGTTTCCAGAATCAAAGGTTTAGTTTTTGCATTTGTGCTAGAGCCCATCCTCAGGGAGCTTATTTATGTTAGACATTCTGTTAAAAGTTCCCTGAGGATGGGCTCCAGCACAAGTCCGAAAGCTTGGAAGATTAAACATCTGACCCCAGTGCCCAACCCAGATTGGATCCTGCAACATGAGCCTGGGACACACATATTTGCCTTCACCCCTATTTTTCCCCACCACAATAACCCTATGAGATAGATTCCGTTACAAAAAACAAAAACACAAATTTTCTGAGTGTCGCCCAGTGAGTTTTCATGAATGAAGGGGGATTTGAGCAGGGTCTTCTTCGACTTCAGTGCCATCACAACACCAAACTGATGGTTTAAATGTTAGGATGAGGATACAATTGGAGCTGGTAAAAAAAAAGTCACCAGAAAAAGGTGCCTGAATAGCAGGATCAACATTTTTTTTTTAAAAAAAAGAGCATATGGTTTCAAGCTCATTTTTATAGGACTTCAATTTATTCCACATCAGATCTGGGTTCACTTAATGGATGTTTATTAGATTTTTTTATATTAGGCTTATTTTTTCTGTGGATTTCTGAGACCCTTAAAAGCTGTCTCAAATATTTTAAATGTGAAGTGCCAATGCTTTTCTTTGTTCTAAGCATCTATTAGGGATGTTTAATACATACACTTTTAACGGAGTTTTCTTCCTTTACTCTCAGTTTTGATCCATCAGATTCATCTGTAGCTATGGAAAAAAAAAGAAAACTATATATAGAGATGTGAAGTCATAATTCAAGTTTTTCAACTAAACTAAACGGATAGTCAGACGACTACATTTCCCAGAGATCTCTAAAAGAAGAAGGCGCGACACTTAAATGAAGCCGGGTTTACAATTTGGCGGCGTTCTCTGGTTCCCCCCGCTGGACGAAAGCAATGTCTACGCTGCCAGCTGGAGACGCTTTTATGGCTACATTTCTGAATTAAAGACGTGGCGAAATGTCTCTTTAGGGGAAGGGAACTGCATTGCTTGGCTATATTTTAACTTCTTCTGGGTTCCCAACTCAAATTCAAACAGGAAAGACGCGGACTGTCGTCTTCATCACTTCTGCAAAAGGTTTTTTTCTTCTTTTCTTCCTATCTTTCACGATTCTTTGGGAAACCGACATTTTACGTGTAAAGCTTTCACGGTCTTTAGGGGGTGGAGGAAGCTGTTGCATGCAATATAACTGAATGCATTTTATTGTGCATTTATTTACATTTTTCCTTCCAAGTCTTATTAAAGTTCAGTGGGTCTTCAAGGTAAATAGATTTAGAATGCCTGGATGAAACCTTTAGAGACGCGTCATTAATGTTTTTTATTTAAATGGAGTTCTCAAGATAGCAGCAGCACTTAAGACTTATATATGGCTCTTTATAACCCTCTCCAAACAATTTACTGAGTCCACATATTTGAAAGATGAGGCATCTTCCTACCACATTGGGGTTCCGGAGTGTAATGAAAAAAATCACAAAACTGTGATTTGGATATGTGTGTTCAGAAACGAGATGCTGAAAATGCCTGTTTGTGTTGAATATTGTAATTGTCACATTGATCCTTTGTTTGTGCACTTCCAAAAGACTAAGTGAAATCTTTTAGGGGGTGGCTAAAGTACAACTTCTAGCAGTTTTCGAATGGAGTGACCAATGGTGTAGGGTGCAGCAACATAACCACATGCTGTTCAATTTCAGCAACTTTAAAATATGTGGATTTCAACTCCCAGAATTCTCCAGCCAGGTTAGGGAATTCTGGGAGTTGAAGTCCACACATCTTAAGATTGCTGTGATTTAAAAACACTCATCTATTTACTTTCCACTTCTCCTTCCCTGTTATAAAAAAAAATAGGTGCAACCACGAACATACCATTTATATAATTAAATAGAAAATTATCCAATTAAAGGCATTGACCACAAGTGGGAAGATTTTAGCTTTTATTTCTTTATTTGTTTTATATGGCTACCCATCTCTGACTCAGTATGCCTAACAATATTAAAAAGTAAATAAAAACAAATACATAGAAACATGCACGTTATATATGAGGGTATGTAGATATCTATATGTACATTTATGCAAACTTTCCAGATTGCTTGAGAGATTAGCCTCTTTTTTGGAAAGGATCTTGTAAAATATTGTCTTGCATGATCTAGTTCAGGGGTCCCCAAACTTGGCATCTTTAAGAATTGTGGACTTCAATTCCCACAAATCTTAAGGTTGTCAAGTTTGAAGACCTCTGATCTAGTTAGACAATGATCACATTTTTTTTCTGAGTTATAATGGCACTTGATTAATGCTGCATATTTTTAAAAGTTCAGGCCCAGTCATGACTGACATGGAAATTCAGACACTTTGCACAGAAAGTTACGGCTCTCGATCGGCTCGGCGTTACCAGGCCCTCCCTAATGGAAAGCTAAGCTCTGTGGCAGATGCCTCTGAAGCCTGGCACTTTCGTTCACTCCATCATATCTTCATGGTAAGTAAGCTGTTCTGGTTTTAAAAAAAAGGTTTAGAGCAGAGGTTCACAACCTTGGCAACTTTAAGTTACGCAGACTTGAACTTCCATGTTGGCTGGGGAATTCTGGGAGTTGAAGTCCACCCGTCTTTAAAGTTGCCAAGGTTTGGAAACCTTAAGTTTAAAGTTTAGAGAGCTGCTTGACAGTGAGGAATGCACAAAAGATGATTGACTTAATTAGAAATAGATATAGTAGATCTGATCCTCTCCAGCCATACTTCTAATAATTTTCTCATTATGTCCCCAAAGAATCTTACAATTTCACTTTTTTGTAGAGGTCTCCGAGTGGCAGTTATGGCTTTCAGGAGTCCCAGGTTCTCAGGTTACACAACTGGGATTCAAATAATTATTTTAAGATCTTGGTGAATATGGCCACGGGTCCCCCCCTCCCCCATCTAATAAATGGATGCTGATCAGCTGAGACACCCTTTTCTCTTGGACTTTCATTGGCTGTAGGATTTGACGGGACCCTAGTTGGGCCAATGGCAGGTGAGCCAGAGATATTTGATCAAGCAGAAGAAATTAATCAGTGCGGCCCTTAATTGGGGAAGAGAATGGATATCACTTGTCTGAATAATACCATATTCAGACAATTGGATATCCATTTGTCTGGTGTAGGGTTTCCTGCTAAGCAGGGGGTTGGACTCGAAGACCTTCAAGGTTCCTTCCAAGTCTGTTTTTCTATTCTATTCTATTTATTCTATTCTATTCTATTTATTCTATTCTATTCTATTCTATTCTATTCTATTCTAATGCAAGCAGATTGGCAAAATTGAGAGGGGATCCATGGGCAGAAATTGGGTGGGTCAGAAGGAAGAAGGTACTCACACTTTCTCTTTCCTGCAGTCCATCTTCCTGCCCCAAGGTTATCCTGAAAGCGTGAGCGCGGACTACCTCGCCTACCAGTTCTGGGACACCATCCAGGTGAGGGAAAGGCTCCTTTCTGAGGGGCAGGGCTGCTCTCTTTCCATGGGATCCATGAAGCTCAAACCTTCCTTCCCTTCTCACCCAGTAAGGCAGCTTCTCTGTTTTGCTATCTGTAGAAGAGCAAGTTTTTGAACAGAGGGCTTATTTTGACTGAATCTTTGGGGGTGGGTGGGTTTTTTGGGGTCTGTGAGCTAGGAGGAACCCAGGTGATGAAGGCAGAACAAGAAGCAATGGGTGGAAACTTATCAAGGAGAGAAGCAACCTAGAACTAAGGAGAAATTTGCTGACAGTTGGAACAATTAATCAGTGGAACAACTTGCCTCCAGAAGTTGTGAATGCTTCAATACTGGACATGCGCACTACCTCCCGCTGGGCAGCTAATTTTGGTGTTTCTGGAGGGGGAGAGGGGGGCACAAGTAGGAGACATACACACATGCGCAGGGGGTGAGGGGAGAGCGCAGGGGGGCAGCATGCCCCCCCCCAGTACACATGCATGTGCTTTCACACACGCATGTCCACTTTCGGCACATGACAACAAAAAGGTTAGCCATATTTGGTAGAGGGTCTCCTGCTTGAGCAGTGGATTGGACTAGAAGATCTCTTTCAACTCTTATGGTGATGGAACTGGACCTAGAGGATTCCTTATCTTGTTCCAACTGTTGCCCTTTCTCTCTTCCTCATCCCCCCCATCACCCTGCAGGCCTTTGCAAGCAGCATCACAGGGACACTGGCCACCCAGGCAGTGCTGAAGGGGGTGGGGGTCGGGGATGAGACCTCCACCGTCGCAGCTGCCACTGTCACTTGGATTCTGAAAGGTGGGCCTTGCTTGAATTTCTCTGGGCCTTTCCTTCTCTTGATGGAAGGCCTTTCTCCACCAGCTTCCTCATTTGTATTCTGGTGCTACTTCCATTGCCAAGTCCTATTTCTTGTGCCACCAGATTCCCTGGAGAGACCTCTTTGTCTCTCCTAATCCTCACTTAATGTAATAGACTCCCAAGGCTGTAGCTGTTCTGACCCTAGGTTTCCCCAAAAAGCACAAAGCAGATTCTTGGTCCCGACAAAAACCCCTTTTAACGAATGTGAATTCCATTCCTTCACATTCAGCAAAGGCCTAGTAAACAGTCAAAGGTGAATTTATGACCACAGACCTTTTCTAGATTGAAAAGCTGCCGTGTAAATATTTCTCAAATGAGGTGCTGTGCAAGGAAAGACTTGGCACAGAGTCTCTGAGGTTCACGGACAGATCTTCACACTCCTGAAACGAATAAGTGAACAAATTGTTTCCTGAAAAAGCCCACTCACTCCTCTTTTATTTCCTATGGGAGGGGCCATTCACTGTCCACCTGTGGCTTTACTCCCAAGTCGACCCTGATTTCTTAGCTGTTTTTTTCTTCTGGCAGCTCTGCGCCTGCGCACACTGGGAACAGGCTCCAGCTGTTCCTCGGCCTCATTGCTGTCTAGCTCCGAAGGCAAGCGAGAACTGTCAGATGGCCCTGGCCCCATCTCTGCCTCTGATGCAGAGCCCCCATCTAGCCTTCCCCAGCCTCCAGGACTGGCCCATGTGCCTCCCCAACCTCCTCACTGTCTGACTCTGCTGCCAGCTCTACTGGCCTCTGACGGACTACAACAAACAGTAGCAGATTAATCCCTCTTCTTCCTTGATACACAACATTACTGTAGTAGGTTCTCCAATATTCATCATGTTTTATTTTAATTCTTGTTTACTTTTGAGCAGGTCAACTTAATCTAAGTCTTAAACATTGCTTTACAAACAACTATGTTCACAAAAAACACTAAACCCTGAATATTGCTTTACAAACAACTGCCTGGTTTGCATCATTGTTAAATCAAAATTCCTATTTCATTATGAAGCAGTCAACTTGTGAATCCAGGTTGAATTTGGTGAAGATGATTGAAATAGTAAATAGTTAATCATCCACGAATGTTAAATCCAGAAGCTAGTTATTGCATGATTTGCCTGTCAGGCAAATAAAACACAAATGATTTATTTATTAAATTTATCTGCCACCCTTCTCACTTTTGAAGCAACTCTGGGGTTATTGTGCCATTTACATGATGATTAATTGATTGATAAAGTTGATTTAAAGTTGAATAAATGTGCTGGGAATGATGGCTGATTAGATCTCAATTCCTTCAAGTAATTGTTCCTTATGTTTGAGCAAGCATTTGACAAAGCTGTGGTGTATAAACAATTAAACTGCTTGCATAGAATCTTATTTCAGTTGGGCCTGGAGTCCCTGAAGCCATGTTGGTCTCAGTTTAAGCCCCTCCTACTTTCTTCTCCTCTAGATCTACTAACCCCGGTCTCAAACTTTCTCAGAATTCTCTCTTCATGTTACTTTTGCATTTTCTTACTTTACCCTGAGTTGCCATGCAAACCATGTCTCTTCTGTGACAGATGGAACAGGAATGTTGGGCCGAATCGCTTTCGCTTGGAGCAAGGGGTGAGTCCTTCTCTCCTCACCTTGGATGGGGCTATTCATGTTTCATCTATTGCCTCCTTTTTCCCTTAAGAATTCAAAATGGCATCTGTGAATCACGCATCCTCCCTCAGTAGATGCCTTATCACACCACAACCAACTCTCCACAACCAACTCTCCACAGCCAACTCTCCACAACCAACTCTCCACAGCCAACACTCCACAGGACAATGGCTAATTTGCTGTGGGACAACTTGCTACGTTACACTAATATCAAAGAAATGGTGGAATAGAATAATTAAAGAAAGGACGCAAAGGAAGGGACAAAATGAAATGTGAATGACAAAAATTAAGATAATGTTTTATTTATTTTAAATCAGTGTTTCTCAACCTTGGCAACTTGAAGATGTCCGGACTTCAACTCCCAGAATTCCCCAGCCAGCATTTGCTGGCTGGGCAATTCTGGGAGTTGAAGTCCGGACATCTTCAAGTTGCCAAGGTTGAGAAACACTGTTTTAAATAATTACATTGAACTGTTAAATGGCCCTGTGGCGAGTTGGCTTTGGTGAGTTGGCCATAGCGAATTGTCCCATTCTGTCCTGGGAAGTGAGTTGAGAGCTAGTGATGGGCCTAAATCAGCCCAGGAAGTTTGAAAGATAAGTAGGGATGTGAATCTGTGATGCTAGTTCCTCACCTGAACTTGATCTTTAAACCCTGTAACTTCCTTGCTTGTTTTCTCTCTCTTTTTCCAGGAGCAAACTGGATTGCGATGCTAAGCAGTGGAGGTAAAGAGAGATAAGGCCCTTCCTTCAGTTTTGACTTCCAATTAATAGATCTCATGCCCAGTCTTAGGTACACATTCATACATTATCACAGCCGGGCATTGTACCCAAAAGGTACGCTTGGGGAGGGCTGATTTATTTCTAACCTTAACCGAGTGGCTTTTTCAATACCACCGTTTTAGACTCTTTGCCGATGTGCTCAACGACGTGGCCATCTTCATGGAGATCGTAGCACCAGCTTTCCCAGCATGCTTTACTCTCATTGTCTGCACTAGTGGCTTTTTCAAGGTAAAAAAGCAAGAGAGTGCAGAGAAGGGGAGAGGGCCATACAAGGTAGTCCTCGACGTACGACCACAACTGAGCCCAAAATTTATGTTGCTAAGTGAGACATCTGTTAAGTTAGGTTTGCCTCATTTTACGACTTTTCTTGTCATAGTTGTTCATAGTGAATCACCGCAATTGTTAATGTAATAGCATGGTTGCTAAATGAATCTGCCTATCTACTTGTCAGAAAGTCACATAGACTAGAATGAAGTGGAGTGGAGTGGGATAGGATAGGATAGGATAGGATAGAATTCTTTATTGGCCAAGTGTGATTGGATACATAAGGAATTTGTCTTTGGTGCATATGCTCTCAATGCACATAAAAAGACAAGATACATTGATCAAGAATCATAAGATACAACACAATGATAGTCTTAGGGTACAAATAAGCAATCAGGAAACAATATCAATATAAATAGTAAGGATACAAGCAACAAAGTTACAATCATGCAATCATAAGTGGGAGGGGATGGGTGACAGGAATGATAAGAGGACTAATAGAAATAGTAATGCATCCTTAGTCAATGATTTGACAGTGGTGAGGGAATTATTTGTTTAGGAGAGTGATGGCATTCAGGGAAAAAAACCATCTTTGTGTCTAGTTGTTCTGGTGTGCAATGCCCTGTAGTGTTGTTTTGAGGGCAGAAGTTGAAACAATTTATGTCCAAGATGCGAGGGGTCTGTAAATATTTTCACGGCCCTCTTTTTGACTCGTGCAGTGTACAGGTCCTCAATGGGAGGCAGGTTGGCAATAATTGTTTTTTCTGCAGTTCTGATTATCCTTTGAAGTCTGCGTCTGTCTTGTTGGGTTGCAAAGCCAAACCACACAGTTACGGAGGTGCAAATGACAGACTCAACAATCCCTCTGTCGAACAGAATCAGCAGCTCCTTGGGCAGTTTGAGCTTCCTGAGTTGGCGCAGAAAGAACATTCTTTATTGTGCTTTTTTGATGACGTTTTTGAAGTTAGGTGTCCATTTTAGGTCTTGAGGTATGATAGAACCTAGAAATTTGAAGGTCTCTACTGTTGATACTGTGCTGTCTAGTATTGCAAGAGGTGGTAGTATGGGAGAGTGACACCAGGACACTGTACCTCATATGTATGAACCAGTTGCCAAACTTCCGAATTTTGATTACGTGACCAGAGATCATAAGTGTGAAAAACTTTCACAAGCCATCTTTTTCAGTGCTGTTGTAACTTTGAACAATCTTCCAATGAACTATTGTAAGTCGAGGACTACCTTGTATTAAAGTGGAGCGAAAGCAGCAGACTGAGGTCTCTGCAATGGGGAGACCAAATCTGGTGGGATGGTTGTGGAGACCATGACAGTTTCAACCGTGTTTCTCTTCTGTTCTGTTTCCTTCTGTCTTCTCTTGGTGTCAGTGCATTGTGGGTGTAGCCGGAGGGGCCACCCGTGCAGCTCTCACCATGCACCAAGCCCGCCGGGACAACATGGCGGATGTATCAGCCAAAGATGGAAGCCAGGTGAGATGCGAAATTAAAGAGGCAACACCCGGCCCCTGGCTTGGCCAAGTGGAGATCTAAAACCAACTTCCTTCTAACCTTTTCCCATCTTTCTCCCGTCATGTAGGAGACCTTAGTGAATTTAGCTGGCCTAGTCTTCAGCCTTTTCCTGATTCCTCTTGTAGCGGACAATCTTTCGTGAGTTAAATGCTGTTTTTTTCATTCTCTCTCTCTCCCTGTGTATTTATATAGGCCAGGCTGATTGTGAAGGAATACAAAGATTGAAGGAATGGAATGGCGAGGGAGGGGAAGAGGAGAGATGGGAAAAAATAAAATTAGGAATGAGAAACCTTCTTTTCAATTCTCCTTCTCTTTCCTTCAGCCTCACCTATGCCTTCTATGCTCTCTTCACCGTCCTCCACCTCTATGCCAACTATCAAGCAGTGCGGGCAGTTTGCATGGAGACTCTTAACCGCGCCCGGCTCTACCTGGTCCTGCAGCATTACTTGAAGCGGGAAGAACTTCCTAGTCCTGCTGTCATCAATCCTCAGGAGCCCCTTCTGCTAGGTATCTGAGGTCTCGTGATCCCAGGGATCTTAAGGCACCATGTCCAATGTATTGACAGTATGAACTACATTAGTGATGGGCTGGTTTAAAAAAAATGGTTATCGATAGCTGGGTGTGTCATCTTCCAGTTCCTAGGAGTGCAAGAGATATTATGAGGAAGGGAGGTTT